>NW_019154104.1:18830655-18980763 GCF_002288905.1 Enhydra lutris kenyoni | reverse complement strand
CATGATCCCAGGGTCCTGGGATCAAGCCCCACATTGGGCTCTCTGCTCAGCGGGGAGCCTGCTTCTCCCTCTCTCTCTCTGCCTGCCTCTCTGCCTACTTGTGATCTCTCTCTCTGTCAAATAAATAAATAAAATCTTAAAAAAAAAAAAAAGTTGAAAATAGAGCTACTCTACGACCCAGCAATCGCACCACTGGATATTTACCCTAAAGATACAAATGTACTGATCCAAAGGGGCACGTGCACCCAAATGTTTATAGCAGCAATGTCCACAATAGCCAAACTATGGAAAGAACCTAGATGTCCTTCAACAGATGAATGGATAAAGAAGATGTGGTATATATACACAATGGAAGACTATATAGCCATTGGGAAAAAACCAAAATCCTGACATTTGCAACGACATGGATAGAACTAGAGGGTATTATGCTAAGCAGAATAAGTCAATCAGAGAAAGACAATTATCACATGACTCACATGTGGAATTTAAGAAACAAAATAGAGAAGCATAGGGGAAGCGAGGGAAAAATAAAACAACATGAAATCAGAGAGGGAGACAAACCATCAGAGACTCTTAATCACAGGAAACAAACTGAGGGTTGCTGGGGGGTCACGGGGGAGAGACAGGATGGCTAGGTTATGGACACTAGGAAGGTTATGTGCTATTGTTGAGTGCTGTGAATTGTGTAAGACCGATGATTCACAGACTTGTACCCCTGAAGCAAATAATACATTATATGTTAATTTTAAAAATGCCATCCGATCTTGTAGTTTTCCTACAAGAATTGTGATCTGGGTGATGAGGCCACAACAGGGAGAACTGGGGAAGCCCTCAACTCCCCTTGGGAACAGAAAAGCTCATTAATATGTGTCTAGGTACTCTGGTACCACTGTCTGAAAAGAATGATAATAACAGCTCCTGATTCTGCCATTTATATTGTCTTTCATCCACTCCAAAGCGTTTTCATTCCCATTGCTCTACAAACCACCATGCAGCTACCAAAGAGCCAGCTTCTCCCAATGCACATTCATTCATCAGGAACATGGTCTGTTGTTCTCCTACCCGTAACCTTGGTATGTCCCCAAAGCCTCTAGGCCACATACCTGAGTGTACTTGCGGAAAAACACCCCTTGGACCTTCCCAAAAATTTCATAATCCACTGATATCAGGGTGTCCCCCTCTGCCATGTTCATGCCCACACCTGTCAGAGACCAGAAAAGCAGAAAAGTAAAGGTCTCGTTATCCGATTCCAGGACCCCAAATCCCGAGGAAGAAAGGACCAGACCCACACTTCTCCATCTGTAATCCCTGCAACCTCTCCCGATGGTTCTCCATCGCCAGAGCACACTAGCTGGTACGTGCAAGCGCGGGGGTGCGAAGTAACAGGAAGAAGACACCTGGGCCAAGGAGCCTGGGGTCGCAGCTGCCCGGAGGCCCCCTATAGGGTAATGACCTGCTTATCCAATTGCCTCCCTACGCCCATCCCCCCATCGGGCTTCCTCTCCATCCCCTTGTCTTTCCAGGGACCCAGCTTCCATAGGCCACCAGAATCCCCTTCTACTAACATTTTAGGGGTATCAAACTATGGACGCGCTACGGGCCCTATCCCACGCTCACCCTCCTCGTCCTCCTCTCGGGCTCCTGGTACTACTCTCGCGACCCGCTCGCCAACGGTTCCCACCGCCCGGTAACCTCGGCTCCCGGAAGCCTAGACAGCGGCTCCTCCTTCGCTGTCTCTCATGCCCATCACCTCTGCCGACCAATCAGAAATGGAGCGCTCGGCCCAGAGCCCGCCCAGAAGGTGAGATTCCAAACGCGGCTGAGAGAAGTAGCAATCCTCAAGCGGGGCATCTATCTGTCCAGTCTCAGCCCTGATTCTACAGACCCAGGCCTCACCCCATCTCTGTCACTAAGTACTTTTTTGGTCATTTTTTCGTGGGGAGAAAGGCGTAGATGAAGAAGGACTTGAAATAAATTCAATCACTCAGTAAATATTTACTGAAAGCCTTCAGTATGCCAGGCGCAGTTCTAGGTGGTTGACCTACATCAGTGGACAAAAAGGGTCACTGGCCTGGAGGAACTTAAATTCAGGAGGTGGGAGACAGGCAATAAACATTAAATACACAAATAAATTGAATAGGACACAGACAGGCATACCTTGTCTTACTGCAGTCTACTGCACTTTACAGATACTACGTTTTTTGTTTTTTGTTTTGGGTTTTTACAAATTTAAGTTTTACAAACCTGAATTAAGCTTAACAGCACCATTTTTCCCAACAGCATTTGCTCACTTTGTGCCTCTGCGTTGCACTTTGGTAATCCTCACAATATTTCAAACTTTTCATTATTATATTTGATATGGAGATCTATGATTAGATTATCACTCACTGAAAGCTCAGCTAATGGTTAGCATTTTTTTTTCCGCAAAGTATCTTTTAAATTAAGGTAGGTACATTTATTTAAAAAGGTGTGTACTTTTTTTTAGACATACTGCAAATGCATACTTAATAGACTACAATATAGTGCATGGGGAAACCAGTGCCAATAAAAGCTGTGTTTCTATTTGACTCACTTTATTGCAATATTCACTTTATTGCAGTGATTGGAACAGAGTCCACAAAGTGTCTGAGGTATGCCTATACTTTTCTGCCCTTTTTCTTTCTGTTCTCTTCAAATTTGGGGCCATGTCCCAGTCTGGAATTGGTAGCAAAGGAGTTAAGTGAATAGGAAGTCCCAGAGGAGGTTATTCTTCCTTCTGTGTTTCTGGAAGCTGCCCTACCTTATGAAGAAAACTCTAAATAAAGCTTATCTAAATCAATCAATTACAAGCACATGCAAAGTAACCCAGGGCTCCAGAATCACAACAGAATCAGTCAATCAAAGCCAAATGACTAAAATGCATGAGTTTCTTTTGAGAATATGGAATTGTCAAGGGAGTTGTGGCTGATGATTGTTAAAAGTACAGTGACCTAGGGCGCCTGGGTGGCTCAGTGGGTTGAGCCTCTACCTTGGGCTCAGGTCATGATCTCAGGGTCCTGGGATCGAGTCCTGCATCGGGCTCTCTGCTCGGCGGAGAACCTGCTTCCTCCTCTATCTCTCTCTCTGCCTGCCTCTCTGCCTACTTGTAATCTCTCTCTGTGAAATAAATAAATAAAATAAATTTAAAAAAAAGTATAGTGACCTTGCAGGCATCAGTATCCAGCTACCCTTATGATTAAGAATGTATGAAGGAGGGGCACCTGGGTGGCTCAGTGGGTTAAGCCTCTGCCTTCGGCTCAGGTCGTGATCTCAGGGTCCTGGGATCGAGCCCCACATGGGGCTCTCTGCTCAGCGGGGAGCCTGCTTCCCCCCCCTTCTCTCTGTCTGCCTCTCTGCCTACTTGTGGTCTCTCTCTCCCTGTCAAATAAGTAAATAAATAAAATTTAAAAAAAAAGAATGTATGAAGGAAAACTGTAGTATTTATTGTTCTTTTTTGAATTGCCTGTATACATCACATCTCTTTATAAGACTCCATATGTGAGGGGCACCTGGATGGCCAAGTCAGTCAAGCGTCTGTCTTTGGCTCAGGTCATAATGTCATGATCCCCAGCATCCTGGGATCGAGCCCCTCCTTGGGCTCCCTGCTCAGCAGGGAGCCTGCTTCTCCCTCTCCCACTTCCCCGTACTTGTGTTTCTGCTCTCCTGATCTCTCTCTGTCATAAATAAATAAAATCTTTAAAAAAAGATTCCATATGTGAACACTCTAGGTGGGCAGACTGCGTGAGGTGAGATGGATTTACAATGGAAGCCAAAAAGATTAATCATTTCACTTGTTCCCCCACTGAAAAGTGAGGATCCAGATCCTGAAGAATCATATAACCTTAGCGCTGGAGTGGGCTGGGGGTGGGGTGGGAAGCTGGATTGAACGTTGTTATGCTTGGCAATATTTGAAAATGACAGCTAAATAGAGTGCCTGGCTTATGTTATTTTTTTCTCTAAAATTCATTTTTTTAAAGATTTTATTTATTTATATGACAGAGACCACAAGCAGGCAGAGAGGCAGGCAGAGAGAGAGAGGAAGGGAAGCAGGCTCCCCGCTGATCAGAGAGCCCGATGCAGGGCCCGATCCCAGGACTCTGGAATCATGACCTGCGCCGAAGGCAGAGGCTTTAACCCACTGAGCCACCCAGGCGCCCCTAAAATTCATTTTTTTTTAAGATTTCTTTTTTTATCTGAGAGAGAGAGCGAGACAGAGAGAGGGCAGGAGCAGGGGGGAGGGAGAGAGGGAAAGGGAAAGCAGACTCCCTGCTGAGCAGGGAGCCTGATGTGGGACTCAATCCCAGGACCCCGGGATCATGACCTGAGCCAAAGGCAGATGCTTAACTGATTGAGCCACTCAGACGCCCTCTCTAGAATTCATTTTTATTTATTTGTTATTTTTTATTTCTTAAGAGAGGGAGGTGGGCAGAGGGAGAGGGAGAGAGAGAATCTTAAGCAGGCTCCATGCCCTGAACAGAGCCCAATGCGGGGCCTGATCTCACAACCCCGAGATCCTGACCTGAGCTGAAATCAAGAGTCCCTTATCTTTAATTTTTAATGTTTTATTTATTTTAGAGAGAGAACACTAGCAGGAGGGGCAGAGGGAGAGAGAATCTCAAGCAGGCTCAATCTCATGACCCTGAGACTGCGACCTGAGCTGAAACTAAGAGTCAGACACCCACCCACCTGTACCACCCAGGTGCCCTGATAATTCTTTTTGAAAAAACGAGTTTCTCGATAGAATTAAAAAAAAAAACCAAAAACTATTGTTTACTACATATGGGACACTGTAGGCTATACAAAGATGAATGATACAATCTTTGTCCTCAAAGACTGTTTTATTTAGTATGAGACAAATATGCATGCACATAATTTCAATAAAATGCGCATGTTAGTCAATTCCATGAACATCCATTAAGAGCTCATCATGACTCAACTCCGTCCTTTAACAAGAACAGAAAATACTTGAGAGCACAAAGGAGCAAAAAGTTTCGCTCTGACTGAGAAGATTGGGAAAGTGTTCTTGGAGGAAGCAGGACATCATTCAGGTTACACAACCACAACCAGTAAGTGATGGGGCTGGGATCTATTTCCAGGCAGTCTGAGTACAGAACGCACTCCCATAAATGCTACGCTGTACCACCACTGGTAACACCACTGAGATAAGAAAGAGAAAGAAAAAAGAAAAGAAAAGAAGAGAAAAAAAAAAAGAAAAGAAAAGAGTGAGAGAGAGAAAGAGAGAGAGAGAGAAAGAAAGAAAGAAAGAAAGAAAGAAAGAAAGAAAGAAAGAAAGAGAGGAAGTGCAAGTAGTCAGGTGTGGCTAGACCAAGGGTTCTCAACCCTGGCTGCAAACTTTTAAAATACCAATGCCCAGATCTCACCCCCAGAAGTTGCTTTCCAGGGAGTTCTAAAGCTCAGCCAGGGTTGATATCCACTGGGTTAGACTCTAGGGAGGGAGGCAGGGCTGGAAAGGCAGGCTGGATCTGATCTGGCAGATTGAAATACCATGTTAAATTATGTGTTTCAACTTGAAAGGTAAAAGTAAAGAAGGTATCGGTAAAGAAGAAGCCCCTGGGTAGGAGAATGATGGGTTCAGAGGTATTTAAGATAATTACTCTGGCAGCAGCATAAAAAATGAGCTCGGGGAGTAGATGTCGAAGGCAAGAATAGCAGTTAGGAGAGTGAGAAAAGTGAGGAAGACCTCACCAAGGGCAGTAGCAATGCAAAGGACCAGTCATATATGAGACATTGCAAAGTACATTGAAGAGCGCCTGCTCACTAATTAGACTGAAGGGGTGACAAAGAGAGGGATGAGTGCAAGATGACTGATGCTTTCAGCATGAAAGGGAACACCAGACAAGGGGCACTTGGGTGGTTCAGTTGGTTGGGCATCTGCCTTTGGCTTGGGTCATGATCCGAGGGTCCTGGGATCGAGCCCTGAGCCCCACAGCAGGCTCCCTGCCCAGTGCGGAATCTGTTTCTCCCTCTGCCTCTGCCTGTCCACCCACTTGTGCTGCTCTCTCTCATATAAATAAATAAAAACTTTTGGGGGGAGATGATCATGAATTTGTCTTCTGTCATACTGAGTCTGAGGTTCCTGAGGAACATTCTGGTGGAGGTGCCAAATAGGCAGCCAGAAATTTGAGTCTGTAACTAGGGAGAGAGCCCCAAGCTGAGTATCATTTAAACATAGGAGAGACCTGAAATTTCAGCTTTTGGTTGAAACTGTTAAGGAAGAGAATGTCTGGGACTGTGTGTATATGAGAAATAAGAGGGCTGTTGAGAACACCTAAATTTGGTGGGCAGGTGAGGAAAAGACATAAATGCCCAAGACTTGGAAGATGATGGAGCAAAAACATTAAAGAAGAAACCAAGAAGGCACAAGAGAGCAGGAGAAAGGGAGTTCCACAGGAGTGGAAAATCAATGATGGCAAATGAGTAGGCTAAAGAAATAGCAGCTTTTGTTTCTGGCCATTGGGAAGCCATCAACAGCCTGGCAGTTAAATAAAATGGAAGAGGTGGAAGCCAGACCACAATGGATGGGACTCTGAGGAGCAGATGAGAGAACGGGGGCCACAAATGCACAACTATCTATTAGGAAAGCTTGCGGGGAAGAGGAGAAATAAATGGGACCCTAAGATGAGAGGCAGCAGGTCACAGGAAATAAAATTCGTTTTGCAGGGGAAAGGTAAACATATTTTAAAACCAAAGAGAAGGAGTGTGTGGATAGATGCAGCTTGAAGTGAACAAGATGGAGGGATAAAGTGATGGAGTGAATTCCTGGGGGGTATGGAAAGGGACTAATTCAACAGAACTCCTGGAAAGAGAGAGGCTCCTTTTCATCAGACACAAGAGGGAAGGAATTCAAGATGGAGTGAGGCATTCTGGGAAATTCAGCCAGACTGGAGGGGAGCTGCGGGAGCTGATGACAGGCCCGCCAGATGCTGAGATAATTAGGACCTTGAGAGTTGTGGGTATATAGAGAAGGCAGTAGAGTCAGCTGGGAAAGAAAACAAGGAATGAAAGGACTGCCCTGGAGGGCCCACCAAGGAATTTCTCTGTAACATGTAAAACTGTAATAATGACATGTTGAAGCATTAACACTGACTACTGCTGTCCACTTTATTTCCCATGTGCATGAATCTTCTGGGTAGTTACAGGAAAAAAAGTAAACCGCCTGTTCCAAAAAGCTTACACAAGTGAATTAAAGCATGAAGACAAATAAGCTCTCTTCTAATGTTTACAATTTATAGAATATTATTTCGTGTTGAAACCAGGTTATACTGATTATTTTCAATCTAGTAGTTAACTTTATTATCATTACACTTGGCTGAGTCACTCTTGGGCCCCACGAAGAGACGGCCAGAGTTATCACGTGAGAGAAAAACACTGTATCAAAATAATTAGATTGGCTACAAAAACTACTTCGGAAAGATACTGAGTAGCAAAACCCAGCCAAGTTGCTAAAATCTGACCACAAGCTCCAAACTATTGGCTAGGAAAAAGCAGGGAGGGACAGCCATACCTGGGGCCCGTACCAAGCAGCCGAGCGAGCTAAGAAAGGCTATCAGCAGGCCCACTCCCGCTAAGCGGGCGGACACCGGAATCCGGCGGCAGGATGACCCCGAGGCACATCTAGGGGCTCCGACTTTTGCCAGAGAAGGGCACACCCCAGGGTCTGGGAGCATCGTTCTCAGAAAAATACAAGTTCTTTGATGCAGCCCCAGAAAGCCTCTCCCACCCCCTCTCCCGTTCCCCAGGGGCAGGGCGGGACCGAGCTACAGAGTCGGCGGGACACGGGGTCAAGTGACACTCAAACTGACCACACCCCCCTCGCGGGCGCCTCCGGACCGCGTGCGGCCTGCGCCTGCGCGCGCTTCACGGGCGGCGTTCGCGGCTGGTGAAGGGGCTGGGCGCGCACGCGCTGCGTCTCTAGGCAACGAGAAAAACAGAGGCCCTCAGAGAGCGCCTGCGCGGCGAGTGGTTGGCATGGGGTTGGTCTGGTCTGGAAAGCTAAGTGCTGGGGTTTTCCCTGAGCAGGAACGGTCCTCCAGAGCCTCAGGTACGCGGAAGGGGAGGGCAGACATGGGGTCAGCACCTCGACCTCCCCAGGGCCCCATGGATAGAAGAGCGAGGGCTTGTTCTCAAAGCGGAGTCCCCAGTGGGGGCGCCCCGGCTGACCCTTTAGGACGGTGCGTGACTTCAGCGTTCCGGATCTAAAAGCTGCGGCGGCCAGGCCAGGTGGCCTCCACGTCTCAGCTTACAGACCTTTCGTAGTCCGCGCCGCGGGGACTTGTCGGGGGAGGGTTTGACATCAGGCACCTGCTGCCGGCCTGGGCAACCTCTGGTTCTTTGGAGTCAGGCACGCTTCCAGCAGGAGGGACGCTGGAGAGCTCTTTGTGCCAGGCCCTGACCTCTGGGCCGCAGTGTGCTCACCTGTGAAACAATAGAGCTGGACTCAGAGTCCTAAGGTCCCTAAATGCCAGTCATGTAACTCCGAGCGGAACTTCAGTTTACCGGTGAAGAAACGAGACAGCAATGGAAAGTTGCTTGTCCTGTGTCACAGGCCTAAAACCTGATTTTCGATCCAGTAGCTCTTCCCAGTAAATCTTCCCCCCAACTAGGGAGTGTCCTGTGTATGGCAGGAGCATCACTGTGAATGGCAGAGGCTGGTACTGGATTAAAGCTAGGTGGCAGGAACACCCGTGTCACATTCGTTTTTCTATCCTCCAGGACCTAATAAGCACCCACAGGAAATAATGAGCATTCACCAAATGCTTATTGAAGGAAAGCTCTGTCAGACCCAGCACTTCTGTCCCTAAAAAGTTCAAGAGAATAGGTAGGTAGGACACATGGAGAAACACTTTTACTTTAGCAGCGGGGAGGAACCTCAGACAAATTCCTCACATATATCTGGCTTAAATCTCCCCTAGGCTTCAGTCCAGTCCCTGAATGGCTGGCCTCCAGTTGGCACCATCTCTGCCTGTGGGCGTTATGCTTCCATATAATAAGACAGAAGCTCCAGGGCTTCTCTCCACTAAGCAAGAGCCCTGTGAAAAAGGTGACTCTTCTCAGCGGTCCTCCATCGGGCACCCGAGGAACAATTTCCAGCAGAAACTTTTGAGCAACAAAGAGTTGACACTGGATAATATCTACACTCACTCCAAATGGAACACCTGCACGAAAGTCCGGAACTGCTCCTATCCCCACTGTGTTGGAATCAGCCAGCAAGATTTAAGAAGCAATCCCCAGGGCCAAGCAAAGGGTTTATTTTACTCATCAAGTCCTCAGTCCCGGTATCCCAAAACAGATAATCAGGAATTCATCTCCTTCACAAAGAAGCGAGTTGGGGTAGACCGGGCATACCCACTGAAACCCGTGTTCCATAGGAAGTCTCATAGTACTGGGGAGGCTGGCATTGATGGGGACCAGAATGCTTCTCCAAGACCCCCTGAGCCAAGAGAGTTTCCGTACAGCAGCTTTGGTTCAAGGAACTGGGTGCATTCATCTGTGGTTCGTGCTGTTGCTGCCACACAGGAGGAGAGGGCCATGCCAAACCCCAACAGAACTGAATGGGTGCGGATCCAAAGACTAGAAGCTGTAGGGGAGAGCTTACAGGAGGAAATCCGAAGAAAAGAGACCCTCCTAAGGGAAAAGCTGAAGAAGACAGAGGAGGAACTCAGAAGGATCCAGAAAGAAAAGGAACAGGCTAAGGAAAATGAAAAAAGAGAGCTACAGAGAATGACACTCCCCAGGAGGAGCGTTAAAGGTAATAGCAGCACCGCATACAGACCTGCCTTCTCCCCAGAATTCGGGTCTGAGGAGGTCTTCAGTAGAGCCAAGGGAGAGGATGAAATCTGGGGACGGTCTCAAGAAAATTCTAGTCCATTTCAGCTCTCTGACTATGGAATACAGAAACTCAAAAGGGAAAGACTGGTGGCTAGCAATAACAAAATCCGAGACCTAGTCTCAGAGCCATCAAAAGAGTGTTCTCAGTCTTCAGAAGGGCTTGGCAGTGCTTGGCAGGGGTCCGCCAGCAATCCGAGTTTGTCTAGGGCCCCAGACTCCTCGCTTCCCAGCTGTTCCACTGAAGAGCCCGAACTTGGCGAATGTAGCCACTGCGGACGCAAGTTTCTCTTGCTCAGGCTGGAGAGACACTCCAACGTCTGCAGCAGGATGCAGGGTTCCAAGAGGAAAGTGTTTGACTCCTCCAGGGCCCGGGCCAAGGGCACAGAACTAGAGCAGTACTTGAACTGGAAGGGATCGGCCTCAGTCAAGGTAACAAGGCCAGGGCCTTATGGATTTGACTTTGAGTGGGGATCATTGTAAAGGGATGTCATAGCAGTTTTCTTTAGAAAAAATTCATGTGTCATACAGGGAGAAAGTGAGAATTAACATTTATTGATTACTACTGTGTGCCAGTCACTGTGATGGGAGCTTTTCGTTAAGATCCTCACCAGAATCCTGTGAAAGGTTTCGTTGTCTCTTATTTTATCAATTCAAAAGTCAAGTCTCAGAGAGTTTAACTTGCTTGAGATCACAAACAGCTTTAAATGGCAGAGCTGGGGCGCCTGAGTGGCTTAGTCGTTAAGCGTCTGCCTTTGGCTCAGGTCATGATCCTGGGGTCCTGGGATCCGGCTCCTTGCTCGGCGGGAAGCCTGCTTCTTCCTCTCCCACTCCCCTTGCTTGTGTTCCCTCTCTCGCTGTGTCTCTCTCTGTCAAATAAATATATAAAATCTTTAAAAAATAATAATAAATGGCCGAGTCAGCACATATGGGGTGCCTGGGTGGCTCAGTCCGTGAAGTGTTAGTTAAGCATCAACTCTTCATTTTGGCTCAGGTCATGATCTTAGGGTCCTGGAATCAAGCCCCCCAAGCCCCACTTTGGGCTCCCGCATCTGGCCCCAGCTCCGCATCAGGCTCTGTGCTCAGTGGGGAGTTTGAGGGTTCTCTCTTTCCCTCTGCCCCTCTCCCTGGTTGTGCACACACTCTCTAAAATAAGTAAATAAATCTTTAAAAAATAAATAAATAAATGGCGGAGTCAGCATATAAATTTGGGTCAGAATGACTGCAAAATCTAGACTTAAAAAATATATGTCCTATTGATTATGAAAGTTAATAAATGTTTAGAAAATTTAAAAGATTTGAAAAATATATAGAGAAAAATGATGCAGCACTTCACGCCCGGAAGAGAGTTCCTTGCTCTTTGTAATATACTCTGCCACCTTCCACGATTAGGATTTGTTACAACTCCTATAATGGTCTCTACTTTCTCAAGATTAGCTCAGTTTTGATATACTTCTTAGTAAATACATGAAACACAATTAAGTTTTCAATCCTTTCTCTCCCCATCTGGAGTCTAAACACCTTAAAGGTGAAGGAGTTTATTTTTGGTTAACATTCCCGCTGCAGAAAAACTGGGTTGTAAAAAGACTGTGAGACACTTGCCTGGTAAGTTTAGGGGTATTTTACAGGTGTTATTTGGACAGTTAGATCTGTGTCTCACGAATAAATCTACCACTCTGTCGATGTTATGCCCCTTGGTCTGTAAATGAGTGTTTCTCAAGGTGGGGCATGCTGGCAACCATTTTTTATTTTAATAGTTTTAGTGTGTATTAGAAAAATATAACAACATATGAAGCCTGTGGTTTCTAGGAATCATGAACGTAAAGAAAAACATTAAGTAACTTATGGTAAGGGGGATAAAGTGAAAGTGGTATGCAGATGACCAAAGTTTGGGAAAGCCTAGACCACGTGATCTCAAAGCCCCAACCAGCTGTAATTTTCTAACAAAATATGACAGCATATTCTGTTTTCAGTTCTTTCCAACCCTCCCTGTGCTGCATTAGCACCTCTTACCTGCTAAGCACTTTACAGTTTATGGGCAGGCATACTTGCTGGGGCCTTTAAAAAACTCAAATTTTTGTAGCAGCTGTTAGGAGAAGTCAATTGCAGTTATAGTATAACTTCAGTATAGTTTGGAAGATTGCCACAAAAAGTCCCTCTGTGTTCAGAGATAATCTACCTGAAGTCCAGTTTCCAATAAGAATTCAACATTTTGCTCTTGCAGAGAATGATAGGATCACCAGTTCCTGTTCTTTCCTGTCTTCTTTCCGGACAACCCAATAATCTACTGGGGTCTTCTCTGTCCCACTATAGGGGCAGTTTCTGGCAGATGCCTGAAAAGAATCTTGTGTTTCTTAAATTCCTAAATACAGTAGCAGTGAAGCAAAATAATTGGATTTCTGAGATCAGACACTCCAGCTTTGTGGAAACTAGTTTTGTGGTGGGGCGGGGATATGATGCATCGAGGATACCGAAGCAGAAAGGATCTGGATTGAGATGCACTAACATCCCTTGGAATGTTCTTAGTCTTATTCCAAAGCTTTGTGCCTTTGGAAGCTGAATGTCTCCCTGTTATTCCTCTACTGTACTCACAAGAACAAGTGACTTTCCTTGTATCCTTTAATTTTCACAGAACTTCCAGCAGACTCGTAGCTCTGGTCTCTCCACTGGACCTTAAGTATTTGAGCACAGGAACCACATCTTTGTGCTTTGTGAAAAATAAGTGTTAATTGAATTAAAATTTCAATATCATGAATATGATGAATTAATAGTTAATTTAATACGATGAACTATCATATATACTTGAGGAACTTTCCCCAATTCTTTTTTTTTAAATGATTTTATTTATTTATTTGATAGAAGACACAGCGAGAGAGGGAACACAAGCAGGGGGAGTGGGAGATCGAGAAGCAGGGGGAGTGGGAGATCGAGAAGCAGGCTTCCCGCTGAGCAGGGAGCCTGACGTGGGACTCTATCCCAAGACCCTGGGATTATGACCTGAGCTGAAGGCAGATGCTTAACAACTGAGCCACCCAGGTGCTCCTCCCCAATTCTTTTAAAAGTTCCTGGATACTATTTCTAACACAGATTCTCTTGCCTTCTTGTCTGTTTCAGTAAGGCTCTCTCCTGAAGGATCCTTTTCCTTTGTTAATATCTCTTCCTGTCATTCATCACTAATAATATCAGATCACCAAATAGCCACTTGTCTCCTTTTTTCGTCTTTTTAAAATTAATTTTATATTAATTTAAATATTTGAATACATTTTAAAAATCATGTGCTAAGTGATCTCTAAGGCAACAAGCAGGATCCTGCCTTACCCTTCTTCATCTTAATGGCCCCCGGTGGCAGCCTTCAGTTCCTGATAGATGACTCTTCTGGTATGCATTTCCATATTTCTCAACAATGTGCCTATTTTCTTGATTAATCAGTTTTGCACACTATCTTTTGACTTCCTCCTGTGAATGCTGCGGGTTAAGCTTTCACATCTCCTCTCCTTTTTACTTTTCTTCTTCCCTTCTCCTTCCATCATGGTGGAATCACAATTTTGGGTTAAACCAGTAGTCAGCTTTTACATTATAATAACCATGTAAATTTTGTTTACTGACGAGTGTATAAATTCTGCCTCTGCCCACATGAACCTGGAATTAATAGCTGACTCATGTTTTCATTTGCTTGGGTTTCCTTCGTACCTGTCTCTAATTTTTTTTTTCCTAAATGATCCAGCTGATGTCAGACACCTGTTAGTGTTTTTGTAAATGCTCAAACACCTAATCCGTCAGTTTTTTTTTTTTTTCCTTATTCTGGAAACTTCCCTCCCACCACTCTTTTTCCTCCTGCACCAGTCTGGACTGGTTATTCTCTAGGCCTGGTGCAAACCTGTTGTTTTGGGACTTCTTTTTGCTCCTCCTCTGTGTTGGGTCCTGTTTCCAGCCTCTTATGTCCTTTTTCTTGCTTTACTCCTTGCTTTGCTGAAGCTTTCAAGAAACATGCATGGGCGATATATATATATACATATATATACATATATATGTATATATATATATATAGTACAGATATGTCTCAGAATAAATTATATACATATATATATACATATATATATATACATATATATATATAGTACAGATATGTCTCAGAATGAATTAAAATATCCGTACAATAGCCTTATATTTGATAGATGATTTGACTAGGTACAGAATTCTAGGTAGAAAATGATTTTCTTTTAGAACTTTTAAGGCATTTTCCCTTTTAGCATCCAATGTTACCGTTGAGAAATCTATGCCATATTGCTTCCTGCTCCACTATATGAAACCTCTTCTGGTGTTTCTCTTTTTCTGAAAGCCTACAGGATTCTCTCTTCTGAAATTCTACAATGATTGTGTTGGCTACTTGGTAGATAATTTCAATTTCAAGAGCAGTGACCTTAATTCTAGGAATGCTTATTGTATTACTTATTTAATAATATCTTCTGTGTGATTTTTCTATTCTTTTTGGAACTCCTTTTGGTCAGGTGTTGGACTTTCTAGATTGGTTTACTAATTTCCTAATCTTTCCTACTTTCCATCTGGATCTTTTTTCCCATTCTGAGCAATTTTCTTGATATTTTACATTTTTATTTTTATTTTTATTTTTATTTTTATTTTTTTTTTAAGATTTTATTTATTTATTTGACAGAGAGAGATCACAAGTAGAGGGAGAGGGAAGAGGCAGAGAGAGAGAGAGAGGGAAGCAGGATCTCTGCCGAGCAGAGAACCCGATGCGGGACTCGATCCCAGGACCCTGAGATCATGACCTGAGCTGAAGGCAGCGGCTTAACCCACTGAGCCACCCAGGCGCCCACCTATTTTTATTTTTAGCTATCACCATTTTTTAAAGCGATCTTTAAAAAAAAGGATTTTACTTATTTGACAGAGAGAGAGATCACAAGTAGGCAGAGAGGCAGGCAGAGAGAGAGGGGGAAGCAGGCCCCCTGCTGAGCAGAGAGCCTGATGTGGGGCTCGATCCCAGGACCCTGAGACCATGACCTGAGCCGAAGGCAGAGGCTTAAGCTACTGAGCCACCCAGGTGCCCTAAATGGTCTTTTTTAAAATAAAGATTTTTATGTATTTATTTGAGAGAGAAAGAGCGAGAGCAAGTGATCAGGGGGAGGAGCAGAGGGAGAGAAATGAGCATACTCCGCACTGAGTGCAGAGCCCAACCCGGGGTTCAATCCCATGACCCCGAGATCATGACCTGAGCTGAAATTAAGAGTCGGATGCTCAACTGACTGAGCCACCCAGGCACCTCTTAGCTATCACAGTTTTTATTTATAATAGTTCTTTCTGGTTCTCTGGCTTTAAGTTTTCTTTTACCTCCCTCATTCTTGTTTCCTGAGAGTGAGTGAGAGAATACATGTACCTGTTTTGGTTTCTCTCGTTAGAACTTTATTCAAATATCTGGTTATCCCAGGCAGTCCATTCCTATTTAAGCTTAAGTGGGGCTTGTTTTCGTTGTTGTTATTGTTTTAAGGTAGTACTTTTTTTTTTTTTTAAGATTTTATTTATTTTTGTGAGAGAGGGAGGGAGGGAGGGAGGGAGGAGGGGCAGAGAGAGAAGCCCATTCCCCTCTGAGTGGAGAGCCTGATGTGGGACTGATCTGAGGACCTGGGACCTGATCAGGACCTGATCTGAGCCCAAGGCAGACGCTTAACCGACTGAGCCACTCAGGCGCCCTGAAGTGGGGCTTGTTGACTGGAGGCCTTCATATTAGGGTTATCAAACAGTGAGCCTTTTCACTGGAGTCACTCAGGGTCGGCATCTAAAGGCTTTTCTCTTGACTGCTTGGTGCACGCAGAGAACTCCTGTCTCCTATGAGGGTGCCAACGTGTTTGATATCCTGGGAGCTGTATGGGGGAAGGAGGCCGACAGTGCCATAATTCATCACATATACCTGCACTTAATCCCAATTTTCAGCCTCAGTATTACCCTGTTCTCTACTATGCCTGGACTTCCCGAGTCTGAAACCTGTCTGGTTCGGTTTCTCCAGAGGACAAACCCCTGTTCTCCCGTGAGAGTGCTCAAAGTGACCGACACTTGGGTGTGCAAGATGGGAGAGGGGCCCAGGCACCCAGTTTATTCCCGGCCCTGTACCTCTCCCTCTCCACTGCCTTTGCAATGAGCACCCAGCCTCTCAGTGCTATCCCCCGTGGCAGGCCCTTAGCTCAAGTGCCTCCACTCTGGCAAGTCAGCTCTGTTGCTCCTTTCCTGTTCTCTCTGATCTGATGGATAAACACCCTGTACATTTCCTTACTGTCATTCCGATGAAGACTGGGAAGGGGATGTGGTAAACGGCAAGTTGAATGACCCGTCTTCCTCCCCCTTACAGGCTGAACCTCCTCGGAAGAGCAACTGGAGACAGAAGCACGAGTCCTTCATCCGTACGCTCCGTCAGGCCCGAGAGGTCCAGCAGGTAATTGCCAAAGGTGGAAACCCCGCAGACTTGCCTCCCATCCTGCCTGCAGAAAATCCAGATTATATTCAGTGTCCTCACTGCAGCCGCCACTTTGCTCCCAAGGTGGCCGAGCGGCACATTCCCAAGTGTAAGACCATTAAGAACCGGCCTCCACCTCCAAGGAAGCATTACGGTTGAGCAGACGGCAGTGGGAGCCGCAGAAGGCTCTGCTCTCGTCAGCAGTTAGTGGGAGTAGAACAGTTTGATGCAAAACAGAACTAAAACTTCCACATCTCTCAGATCTGCCTGCACAGCTTACATCAGTGAGGGGAGCCCCATCGCTAAGCAGCAGGAGGCTAAAGGAAACCTCAGCTTCCCACGAAATTACCACCTCAGGCTGGTGCGCCTTGTTACTGGCCTGGGAACGGATGGACAAAGACTCTCAATGTAGCGAGCGGCCCACAGTAAAGTTCTCTTCTCGCGAGGCGGGTGTGTGGTTTGTGCTGAGTGCCTGCGTCCGCTGTGCCTTCCTGCCCCTGCCTCTGCGCGTGTGCCTGTGGTTCCTGTTAACTCTTCTTGCTCCTGCAGGAGAATTCTAAAAGAATCTCAAGCTGCTACATGAGATTGAGCTGGTGTCAGAGGATCATGATCCCCCCGGTGGCAGCGCTTACAAAAGATAGTATGATTTTGCTGTAAGGCAAATGGAAAATTATCCTTGACCTCCGCGATGCGTGGTCCTGGCCGAAAGCCAATACGAGTTTGTAAAGATAGAGTGCCAGTATATCCTAAACCCTCCTCGTGGCGTACTGTGCCATAAAGGGAACCTCATCTTTCTGTGCCTTGCGTGGTAGGGCTGGGAGAGAGCATCCCGTATGCCCCAGGAGTTGCTCTTTGCTAATGGACTACATATGTCCAAAAAAAAAAAAAGGAAGGAAGGAACTTCAGTTTCAGCTCTTGCTGGCATTCTGCTTTGAGATCAGGTTGGGTATATGGCTTTTTAAACGCAGCAGCAATGTCTAGCATCAAAGCAAGCTGGGACATTGCCAAGTCACCTGTCCCTGCCCATTTTACCACAGCGAACTTGTCTTTTAGAAAGTAAACTCTGAGGAAAAAGATACTGGATCTTTTTAAAGTTTTTCTGTGCAGCATTGTGCGTACTGCACGTAGTCTTCACAATTAGACCTTCTTTCAGTGGGTTTTGGGGATTTAAAATTAAATGATAAAATAAGTCCTAGATAGGTCAGATGGGAGAAGTGATAAGGTAATGTCTGTCAGGGGTAGTATCAGTTCAGACAGGATGAAGATAGAACAGATCTGAAATAACAGGATTATTGTACTGAGAGCAACACTCAAATTGTTAGTTTAAAATACTGCAGAAAAAACACCCAACCTGACAGGGGCCCAGGTGACTAAGCAGACAGTAAAACCATAATCTGCTAACAACAAAGGACCTGTTGCTACAGCTTTTCCTCTGCAGCTTCTGCTGAACGGCTGGGCTAACAGATCAAACCAATAAGGACCCCAGCCTGAAAAAAATGTACATACTTAGAAAACACAACATAATGAATTACTTTATGCTTCTAAATTTTTGCGAAGAAAAAGAGGGATCCCAGAGCGGGGCCTTCGGCTGGCCATTTGACGAAACCTCACACACAGACTGGATATTTAACCCAATAGATACATTCCCCAGGCAAGTCTAGTGAAGTACAGACGAAGCTTCACACTTGATGGTAAAGGCAGGCGGCGAGAACGAGATGCTGCCAAAGCCGCACAGTGGTAGCCTCGGGACTGCTTTGTCCTACGGACTTGACATACATCTGACATTCAGAATCTGGGCTACGGAGAATCTCTTGAAAAGCTGGAAGTTCTGGAAATACCGGGCCAGCAACCCTGCAGAGCTCCTTCAGACGGGCTGACCACACCAATCACCAAACCCCCCTGGCCAGCTGCACCTAGTCACCTTTCCGGCCTGGCCCCACGGGCACTCAGGTTTGGGATCCCTGGATGATGGGATTAAGTTCGCAGATCAGGGCCCTCTGGGGAGAACAAATGTATGTGTGGGGAGTGCCTGCTACAGACACGGGAAGCAGTTACTCGTTCTTCTATTGCTGGAGAAGTGATGCAATAGTTCCTCAGTGTTCCCTCCAATCTCAGCATGCACAGGCCTTGATTAGGTTAGGGCGATCTATTAATCTTTTAAATTTAGCTTGATCTGCTCTTTGGGAAGAGCTGTCCTTCCTGGACAGCAGAGGATGACAGTGGGTAAGGCTGCTTGGTCTTGTCCATGGGTGATGCGTCTTTATCCAAGAAGCTTCAGTACAAGCAAATGTTATACATTTTAAAGTTTAAAAGGTTAAGCAATGGGGAAAATATCTCATGGTGAAACTCATGTCATATGAAAGTATATGCAGACGTGCTGAAATAGTACTTCTTAACAACAGTGTATTTAAGACTGCATGGTACCTTTTGGCCAACATTTGCTTTTGGCCATTATTTTATCATTCTTCACAACCACAAAGGAGGAAGCAGAGATGTGATATAGTGTTTTTCTCTCTCATGTTCCTGATTCTGTGAGGTTTGGTGACCAGCATGTTTATTTCCGTAGTTAATCGCTGAAGTTATAAATGATTTTTGGCTTTGTGGCAGGAAGGAACATGTTTTGTGGTCCTGACTACAGCCCAGTCTGCAGGACACTAATGAGTAATACTTCTTTGGAGGCCCAGGGATACTCATTTGAAAGAATTTATTTATAATACATCCTTGCTCCAGAGTTGTTCTTTCTGTTATGAATGTTTCCAAATATATGGCAAGTCAAATGAAATGTGAGTTTGAGGCTGCTTTTAACTTTAAACTTCAGTGAAATGCTCAGCCAAGAGAAGGGGTAACTTGGCTGTGCTATGCCAGGGAGACCAAAGAGTGTTCACCCTCTCAGAGGGAAAACAGTTTTGTAAACATAGACACACATAATCACTAGAAAAAGCCCACTGTGACTGAGGAGGTTAGTACAAGAAGTGCTCTTTCCTCTTCCAGTGGCTCATTTTTTCCCCTCCCTCTGCATTTTAAGCACTGTATTTGACAAGTTTGGGGGAAAAAAGTTGTAGCAGCAGAGATGATTCTGTTAGCAAGAAAAAGAAACTGGAAAAGAAGCAAAGATTATGTGTGCAAATGTGCCTTGTGTTGTTTCTGTTACAAGGTCTTTTATTTATTTAGAGAAAGACTCACTGAATCAAAGATTCACGAAGGCCTCGTATCTGGGTGTTTCATCCCCAGTGACTAAGGTCCATGCGCAGGCATAGCACTGATTGAGAGTTTAAATGTTTATTTAAAACAGAAATGCCAAACCACTCCACCCTCAACCTTTCAAACATCTGGCTAACAATGAGCTAGTTCTTCAGCAACAATGTCAGAGCGGAGGAGTAACTCAGGTTATACGGTAACTCAAAAGCAATACTACTGGGAAACTGAAAACACCTCGTGCTGCAGAAAGAAGCAAAGCAGGACAAACTTCAAGAGAATTAGCTACAGAAAACCATTCAAAGGCATCTCTGCTGCCTAACCTTTCAGTTTTTATCTAATGCATGGCCGCCACCTTTGAACTGGTTTCTGTTTGCATAGCTGTTTGGTGGGAGAAGTCATGTGGCTGTCCCAGGCACAATTGGGAAAGTGCAAATTGTCTCTAAGGCACAGAACTCAGATTCTCAGCCAGATCAACAGCAAACGAGACTTCCTGAGGGAACATGTTGGAGAAAATGAGCAGTGTTCCCCTGCTAGGGAACGGCTCCCTCTGGAACAAGAGCAGGGCTCTTCCCTCTCTTCCATGCTCACTTCCATCCCCGTCTCAGCAACGTGCCCCTGTTCCTCAGTTTCACAGCAGAAGCAATACTCAGGATTAACACCCAAACTGAGCCTGCCTCTCAGGCCTGCTGAGATGGTGAGTATGAGGGATACAGGAACGTGAAAAGCCAGTCAGTCCTTAAAAAAAAATCAAAGGTGCATTTACATGATGAACCAAAACCCACTGTTGGGGTTCACAGCAAACCCCGAAGTCCCCAGAACTTGTAACTTTAATCTGGGGTTGGCCCCTTCCCTTACTTTAAGAAAAGGCTTTAGTGATTACGTTAGTACCATTGTACTAGGCTTCCCAGAATTGAGAAAACAATGGGAACATCAAACCAAAGAAGATCCCATTGAACAGAGTTGCCCGTCCCCAGCCATGGGGTGTTCCCCAAGCATCAGCCTTTATCCCATCAGTTTTAGGGAAATGGCAAAATTTCCATTGCACAGGTCCTTCCAAAATACCGAAGAGATATCAAACATTCATTTTTTGGTTTGGGGAAAATGAAACAAAAATTAATTTAGCGGTTTCTAAGGAGGGAGGATGGGAGGCTCATCAAGGCAAGTCCTATGACCCAAAATACTAAAGGAACATTTTGGAAGCCTAGGTGAAAACACAAAGCTCACATCCTTCAGTGAAAACCATCAAGAGCTTTGAGGACACTCTCTCTTTGGGAAAGCTAGCTTGCTTCTTGACTCTAAGGACAGAACGACTAGGGGATTAGAACGGAGCTCTCAGCCAAATTCCTTTCGCTTGGCAGCTTCCGCCTGTTCTCTTAGGCTTCAGGGACTACCAGGTTTCCGTCTGGCTTTGGGCCACTCAAGTAGGAAAGATGATACAGATTCACTGATATGGCTTCATAAAACACCAAAAAGAGACTAATACTGACTAGACATACAGAAAGGGAGTGGGATAAGACCTGAAGAGCCACGAAGGCAGAGGCACTCTAGTCCTTCCTAAAGATACCAAGTAGAGGCAGCTAACGGAGGACCTCTCTCCCTCATGGTTTTCTCTAAGGCCATTCCTGTTGCCCCACTGACTCAATTTTCTAAGAGGTACCTTCCAGAATCAGGGAATCCTACCTGCATCGGCCACAGACGGCAACCCCAGCTGTGTGACGAGGAAGGACCCTAACCTTCTTTCTCTCTTCGTCACTGAAGACATTTTAATCGACCCTCAGAGGAAAAGCAATCTAAGCCCACTTTTCCTCTTAAAGCATTTAGCTGCGCTAAGTAACTGAACTTTCTGAAAACAAGCCCGAGATTGACTCCAGCAAACATATTTTCCCAGACTCAGGGCTCCGGAGAGGGCTTGACCACTTCACCACCCTCCAGATGAGCCTGTGTGGGCCCCACCTGGTTCCAGCCCACTCGAGTTTCACACTTTTCCCTCCTCCACCCAGAGGTGCAATGCCTGGTGCTGAACTCCCAAGGCAGCTTCCAAGTACTGGTGAAATGATAAATGGGATATAAGCTGCTACCAGCAAAATTAAGGTGAGCATTGTGTCTCCTCTTCGAAGGTGGGATCACCAGATGAGGTACAGAGCTGCTGTTGCTATGGCAGCCACTGAGGACAAAGCCAGGGCCATGGGGCCCCTCCATTCTCCAAAACAAAACCACTCCTAGATCCTATCTAATCGGCAATGCCACTCTCCAAGTGTACGCGGAAAGTGCTTCAGAGCCTCCGCCTTGCACTCCTTGTCTGCAAGTGAACAAAGCCAGGAAAGCGCGCTCTGCATTCAGTGAGTGTGCTGTGAAGTTCTTTGGATCCCAGTTTCCTGGAGGCCATACAGGCTCAGGAGACTAGAGGCTGGGTCGACAGGAGTCTGTTCCCAGAAGGCACCAGGAATCTGAATCTAAGTCAGGCTTTGGATCCATTTCCATCTCTTCCTTTGCGGTCTGAGTTCCTTTGGAATGCATCCCCACCTGTCCAAACAAAACATAGTCCCACATCAACGATACTGCCACCAGTCACAGCGGTTCAGGACTAGGTTTTCAACACTGACCTCTAAGGATCTGTACCCATGGTTGTGTGACAAGCTCCTGATACTACCTTAGATAATACTTTAGTAACACTACTTTAAATAAAGTCCACACTTTTACACCTGCTGCAGGTAGGATGACCAACTGCTTGCCCAGGACTGTAGGATGTTCTGGAATGTAGAACTCTCAATTTTATTTTATTCTACTTATTTTATTAATTATATTTTTGAAATATTTATTTATTTGAGAGAGAGAGAGAGAGATCACAAGCAGGGGGGAAGGATAGAGGGAGGAGCAGATTCCCCACTGAGCAGGGAATCCGATGTGGGACTCATGACCTGAGTCGAAGGCAGACGTTTAATCAAATGAGGCACCCAGATGCCCTAGATCTCTCAACTTGAAAACCGAGACAGCCCTAAGCCAAACAATCCTCCTGTGTGCTACAGCTGCCAATCACCCCATGCTTACCTCAAGTGAGTGTATTACTTTACAAAGTACTTTCACAGACATGATTTCATTTAATTCTCAAAACAGCCATACCAGGCAGATGGTATTATTTTCCTCTTTTAGGCGAGAAACCAGGACTCATGGAAACCACGTAATTCTTCCAGACACATAAAACTAGGAAATGGCAAAGCCCAGGGTTGCACCTTATTTCCCTTCCTGGTTCACTCTAAATAGAGCAATACCTGGCTTTTTAAAAACAATACACATGGAGCTCCTGGGTGGCTCATTCGGTTAAGCATGAGATTCTTCATTTTGGCTTGGGTCACAGGATGGAGCATAGCATCCACGGGCTCTGCGCTCAGCAAGGGGTCTGCTTGAGATTCTCCCTCTGCCCCTCTCCCCTTTGCTTGTGCTCTCTCTCTCTAAAACAACAATGTAAACGGCAACACCTGGGAAATATTTTTACAAAAAAATATTTAACTTAAATCTAATCAAGCCTTAAGTTTAACTTCCAGTTTATAGAAATGACAGGGTGACAAAAGAACAAGTTAGATAATGTCCCAAAAAAACAGAGGACAAATCCAGAATGTGGCTCATTTTGTTAAGCAATCGAACCTGCTTCTTCAACTCGTCAGTGCCATGAAAATTTAAAGGAAAAAAAAAAAGGTGACAGTAGTACAGGGAAGTATTCTAGATAAAAAGAAACAAGAGACATAACAATGTAGTAGAGGGACCTTGAATGGATTCTGATCTCATAAAAAGAGTTATAGGGGCACCTGGGTGGCTCAGTGGGTTAAAGCCTCTGCTTTTGGCTCAGGTCATGGTCTCAGGGTCCTGGGATCGAGCCCCACATCGGGCTCTCTGCTCAGCAGGGGGCCTGCTTCCTCCTCTCTCTCTGCCTGCCTCTCTGCCCACTGGTGACCTCTGTGTATCAAACAAATGGAATCTTTAAAAACAAAAACAAAAACAAAACAGTTACAAAGGACAATTTTATGGGCAAACTGGGAAAACTCTACTATCAGCTGGGCACTGGATGAAAGCTGAGGTAATATTAGCATAAACTGTGTTATGTGTGATAATACTATGGTGCTTATCTGGGAGAATGAACGTATTTTGGGGTGTGTGTTAGAAAGTATTTAGGGGGCCTGTGTCATGACTTTTATATTTTATCTGAAAATGGTCCACCTAAATACTCACACACACACACACACACACACATACCCCCATATAATTTAAATACAGATATATATCCCCACATATTTTAAACACACATGCACACATTTAAAACAAACAACATGTTAACAACGGTTGAACTTCGATGGTGGATATGAGTGTTCACTGAACTGCAATGATTTGTTTTTCATAATAAAAACTGAAAGAAAAAATAGGGTAACAAAAAGCAACAGAAGTCAGGTGATGACAGTGATATAACCCAGGCACCCGAACAAGGCCCAGGGCTGCTGGGATTAATTACAGAAGTTACCTCATCGAAAGATAGGACTTGCAAAGGAGTAGGTCTATGTTAGTGTCTGCTGGTGTTTTGTTTCTGTGATTCTTCAAACAGAATTAGAAATTGAATTATTCTTTGAATGCTCTCACCTGCTGCCCTCCTTCTAATGTCTTGTTCAGCTTCTGTAGTTGGGTGAAAATCTGGAGGTTTTCTTGCTGTAGCTTCTGTTGCTCAGCCAGACACTTTAACACCAGCCCCTGCAATCTCTCAACCTCCCCCTGCAGAGAGCTGCAGGCACAGGTAGGAGGTAATGGTGCTGCCTTCCCAGCACACGTCGCTGCAGGATTCAGCTGAGGCGGCTAAGGAGAGGAGGAAGAGGTCATAGGCAGTTCTGCCTGGATGCCACAGCTCCCCAACCTCATCATCCCCTAAATGCTAGCAGATTTTACTTTTTTTTTTTTTTTAAAGATTTTATTTATTTATTTGACAGACAGAGATCACAAGTAGGCAGAGAGGCAGGCAGAGAGAGAGGAGGAAGCAGGCTCCCTGCTGAGCAGAGAGCCCGATGTGGGGCTCAATCCCAGGACCCTGGGATCATGACCTGAGCCGAAGGCAGAGGCTTTAACCCACTGAGCCACCCAGGCGCCCCAGATTTTACTTTTAAAGTAACAAGATAAACCATACAGACACACAAAGTAAATGCAACAGGAGCAAAAAGCGCTGGGATTACAACAGCACCTGGTTCTAAAAGAACAGGGCAGAAGAACGCTCAGTGCCTCAGGCTCTGTTATGCTAAGGTAAAAGAACATTCGTCTGTTTTGGAGAATTTCACAAAATTTAAAGTGCACTGATCTCCCATTGAAAATGCTGAAGTGGGGGAGGCCTGCTTTGGTTTGGAATGAGTCTTTCTGATCACAGTGAGAATACTGTGATCCAAAGGGTCAATATCCATAAAATGTAGTGGACCACACTTTAGGAGACAGCGGAGAGGTATTCGGTAAACAGGACTGCCAAAATAATTCAAGAACGCTAACTGACAGATGAATTAAACACTCACTTGGAAGTTTCAAAGGTTTTGTTACAACTTTTCTAGTCTGGATTTCTCCCCTTCTACTGTACTTTGTTTACAGGAAGGGTCAGCAAATGATAGCCCGTGGGCCAAATCCGGCCTACCAATTTGTTTCTGTAAATGAAGTTTTACTGAAACACAATCGTGCTCATTCATTATGTATTATCTATGGCTGCTTTTGTGCTGCAGCGTCAGAGCTGAGAAGCTGCAGCAGAGACTGGATGGTCCATAAAGCCTTTAATAATTACTCTGTGGCCCTTTATAGAAAAAGCTTGATGACCCCTGCGGTTTGCCTTTGACTGAGGCATTTACCACAATTTGATTTCTACCAAGGTTAGGCACACATGTGTAGCTCCCTCACTGGACTACAAGCATTATTTCTTACTCATATTCAGAGCCTCCCACCCACACTAGCATTGTTAAAAAAAAAACAAACAAACTAGATTTGAATTATGTAACCTTAATTTTGGTACTTGAGGCAGAGAGAAAGAAAGACAGTCCTCTGTGTGGAAAGCTGTTAGCCCATCAGGAATGTGAAAGGGTCAATACTTTTTTCCAAGGCAAACTCAGTTAAGCCTAGGGCTTTAAGCACTACCGAACAGACCGTCTAATGAGTGGATACAGGGCAGTGGGAGACTGAGGAAGCCAGAGGAGATGATGAGGCCAGGAGAAGTGGGGAGAGCTCTCTGCCTACTTAGTTGTGACTCAGAGGCAAAAAGCTCAGTTACCCAGGCGCCTGCTGGGGGCTTGTGTCCCGAAGGCGCTTCAGACGCCACTTTGAGTCCTTGTAGCTCTTCATAGGGCAGGGTATCTTTCTCAGATTCTGAAAAAGCTGCACTTAGGGGAGATGGGCTGTCAGGCATGGGGATGAATTCTGCATTTTCCAGCTCCTATGTATAAGAGAGAGAATCTCATCAGTTCTGTTTGAGCCGTTTATTTTCTTTCTCCCCCATTCCCATTTTGCTACAGTTTCCCCTCTGTTGTGACATCAGCACCCTCTAGTGGGAGCATAACAGTTGTGGGTTCGAACACAGCTCACCGCACCTGTCAAGAGCAGGCCATGCCTTCCTCAGATGAGTAACAGTGCTTCGAATTCAAACTCAAATTCAAGAACGCAGTTTGGAGTTTGTGACACATCTCCCTGACACACTTACTCTACACGGCCTATTCAGTGAGTTGGGGAGCTGGAAGGTGATGACAGGCCACTGGCCAGGCTGCTCAAGGCTGAGGCTGAAACCTGAGAAGAGTTGTGCTGCTTCCTCCATTCCTACCCCTAACTGTCTATCGATCTTAGCTGTCTTGTAAGGGCAGCTTTAAATCTCTCTCTCTTTTTTTTTTTTTTTTTTTGGTAAAAATTTAAAATTTCATAAAGTACAAATGCTCACTGTAGAAAATGAGAAAAGTACAGACAGGAAAAAGGACCAGCAGACATCCTTTTACGCATTATATATTTTCCAAGAGAATGGGGTCCCACTGCAAAGGTATTCCATCTTTTTCTGACCAGCCATATATTGTAACCAACTTTCCATCCAAATAAATATACTCAAACATTTTATTGTCTGCCCTTTAGCTCTCATAACCCATCTCTCTACTGTAAAACATCCTGACGACCCCAAATCTCACTTCTACAAATCATAGTACAAAATCTCTAAGCTTAATCTTTGCATACATGCATTACAAAAACTGCCTTCAAGGAAGGTTTTCTTAATTAACTTACATTCATGTCAAGTACTACAGATATGAGAACATTTTGTGTGTCTCCTTGTCAGGAAGAAAAAAAAGGATTAGAGATTTGGTAACTTTGTTCTAGGTGGAAATCAGACGACTCGATGCCTGCTGTAGAACGCCTGAATAGGGCATGGAACACAGAGAGATGCTGACAGATCCTTTCAAGTTGTTGCAAAGGGCCTGATGTTTTGTTGAAGATAACCTCTGCCAAAGGAATTACCTTTCGAAGCCAGCCAGGGCAGGAGCTGCTGGCCCCACTACTGATCCCCATGGCCTCCGTGGGACTGACTAAACCTTCCATTCCTCGGTCTGCTTCCATTGTTCCTCGGAAGCCTCCACTCGGATCGGGAGTTTCAGATTCCTGCTGACTGTCCTCCTCTTCTCCCCCACCGCCGCCGCCTCCTGGGCTAGAGCTCTGAACCACTAACAGATACACAGCACAGAAAGAGAGAACCTTGCTATGCAGCAAGAAAGATTTACAATCTTACAGCCCTGGTGACCCCCGGAGAGCTTCCTAGAGTCACATGAAGTAACAGCAGCAATTTAAGGTCAGATATCTGGGACTAAATTTTTAGCTTTTACACAAGGTATTATCAGTATCTTCAAAATGGTAATCCACTTCTACATCCCAAAGTTACTTATGTCTATGTTCATAGCAGATTATCAAATCTGAAAGCATTACTGAACAGTTGCCCCAGCCCTAGCTCACTCAGTCCACCACCCAGGCTTTAATACATAATCCAGACTCCGGCATTTCCACCGCGGCTCATCAAGGTTTCACAGAAATACAAAGCTCTTTCACATTTCAGCCAAACGCCTCTTAAAACTGCCAGATAAACTTTCTGGAGAAGTCTTTAACATTCAATTCATAAAGTTCTTTGATAACTACTTGTAAGAATTTTTAAAATATGGCTGGTTCTTTCATATCATGCCGCATATTCCAAGTTACTGTCATGAAATGAAGACTAGCTGATGTGTTGTCAGAAAATGAAACAAAATATGGGCCAAATATATATATATGTGTGTGTGTTGTGTGTGTGTGTATATATATATGTATATATAAAAAAAATATGGGCCAAAGATATACATATTTAAGAAAGTTGTTACCAAAGCTAAAAAAATAATTGCCCGGTATATGCTCAAGTTGAACGTAAAGGACTGCTCCTGATCCCCAGCTCTAGTGGCTCACAGACTAACTGCCACACTGATCCTTGTTTTGTTTTAAATGGCTTTTAAAAATCTGGTTACATTGAAATATACATAAGACTACTTTTAACACATGTGTAAGTTTTGCTACCTAACAAAATAAAAACATGAATCTAGCACTAGAAGAACTAGAATTGTACTTTCCAATATGGTAGTCACAAGCCATATACGGCAATTTAAATTTAAATAAAATAAAAAGTTCAGTTCCTTCAGTAGCTACTTTTCAAGGGTTGGACAGCACACAGAATATTTCCACTGCTGCAGGAAGATTTATCGGACAGTGCAGAACTAAAATATTACCTGTATCGCATCTGCCTTGTGAATGCCTTCCTTCTCTGGCCTCCTACCTAGACCTAACTACTGATTTAATTCTGTACTTATCATTTCTTTAAAAAAAAAAAAAAAGGCCATCACGTATTTATGTATCCTTAAGCAATTAATTTGGGTTGTTTTTGAACTTTATATAAAAAGGTACACAATCTGCTGCAAGTTGCTTTTGACATTTCACATTCTGGAACTATTTGTAGGTGTTCACGTCTACTCTTCTATAAGATTGCACTGGACGACTGGAACATACTCAACCAACAGATATATATTGAGCCTTCACCATTTGCCAGGCACTCTTCGAGGCAATGTGGATAAAACTGATGAATAAAAAAGACAAAAATCCCTGCCCTTATGGAGTTTACATTTTCTAGCCAATGGATATATGCTTTTAATCTTTATTTTCCCATTAAATACTGTTCCACCAAAACAAAGCTATGAAAGAATAGTTGCATTTAGCAAAAAAAGGTATCATCGGAGACAGATACTAACATGCACAGATAAATGCTGAGCAAGAGATTACTAAAGGAAACTAATAAAAGGTATGATATATATGTGTGTAAGTAGAATACAAGTCCAGATCAGACACGCAACTCTCTTTTTCGAGAATTAATCTGCTTTTATTCTGGGTCTTTATCTGCTTTGATTCTACAAACTATCAGAATCCCAGGTTCTGAGATACCAAAGAGTCAAAGGTATTTTAGAGCAAATGGAAAACCAAAATGGAACATAAATTTAGTTTTCTGGCGTAGTCCCAAATAATAGAGAACCATGCAGAAAGCAGCCAAAGGAAAACTATCAGAGAGTTTTGGGCTGCCACACTGGAAGTTTAGCCAACTTTTAATTCTGAGCGCCTGTTTTGAAGGACTATTTCTATAGACTGGAATAACCCCATGTATATGGTAGCAGTAAGGACCAGATGGAACCCACAGCCCCTAGCATGGTAAGGAAAGGAACAATACATAAGCCACATTACAGTACTGGGCAAGCCACTTCATTACTTCCATATGCCTGTTTGGCAAAGATGTACTCTCCCTCTGACCGCAATGTAATAAAAGTCGTAACTTATTGTGAAATCCACCAAAATATGATCCTCTCTCCTGATCACCATATTTCTCATTTCCCAAAGATACTTCCTATTTCCCTTTTTTGGAGACTACATGGAATCCAACCCAAAGACCCACAGTGCAGAAAAAGCGCTGGTGCCCAGACATTGCTACTTACCAGTTCTGATCGATAAGCCGCTGCTGTTGGACCGGATGGTCTTAGAATTCAATACTTTCTCTGAGGAAAAATATTCAGTAGGTAAGCACTGTAAAGAGCTAGAGGCATGAATAGTGAGAAGACCAGAATAGGGAGTTCATCTGCAAGATAAGAGCTATCCCTCACGCCAGGTAACTTTATGATTACTTATTTTTCTAGATATTAAAGTGCCACTAGCTACTCTAACTATATTCACTATGTAGAACAGCAATTCTCCACTTTAACTGTTCTCTGGAATTACTTGAGAAGCTTTAAATAGGAACAACACCTAGGTCCCACCCCAGAGATTCTGATTTAATTGGTCAGGGCAGTGGATTTCTGAAAGCTCCTTGGGTCATTCTAATGTGCAGCCAAGGCTGTGAACCACTGATCTGAAAGAATGGACTTGGAGACCCTCACGCAGGCTTTAATCTTTTAGTCCGTAACAGAGTCATCTTTATGCAGGAGAGAGTTATGATTTCATTTCTTTTTAAAGGTATCCCGCATGTTTCTCACAACAGTATGAACACAGACAAACAATTAATTGGTGGACAACTAGAGATAACAATTCTATAGCAAAGGAGGCAGAGCCCAAAGTTATCATGTTAAAAAATGGTCAGAAGGTGGCAAACAACAAAGCTCAGGCAGCGACAGTGTTCTGTCCCACCACCAGGTATGCTGTCACTGTTGTAAGACTTAAAGGAATAGCCTCTTTTCTTCAGGACAGTTCTGTTTCTAAGGATGTGACCACGAGAATCTTAGGTGTGAGTCTACCCTCTGCCAAATCCACCCCAACCCTCACTATGAAACCCTTACCAACGATGAGAATGGTGTGCCAGCCATGGCAAGAAAGGTCTGGGACGTGATGCAGAGATCCAAAAATAGGCCGAGGCCATGAGGTGCAGATATCAGAGCCATGTGGTCTTTCCGTGGGGGTCATTGCCAGGCGACCATTACCACCATTGCCCCAGGCAAAAATGTGATTATCTAGGGGAAAAAAAAAAAATCAAACAGCAGATAGTTTAATAGAAAACTAATTTCCCTACTCTTTGGATTCTCCATCTTTATGTCCCAGAGTTAGAAAGATTTTCCACTATGTACAAACAAGGGAAAGCTGTTTATTTCCCTAAATAAACCTGAACAATTTCTGATGCCAACCTGGTAAAAATGACCACTTCTCCTATGTACTGCCATCCATCCATTCGTCTACCCATCCACTCAATCAACAACTTTTTTGGTCATTCATTCAGATATAAATAAATATCTGGGCATCTACTTCATGACATGCACTGCTGGAGGTACAGGAATAGAGCAGTAAACAAAACGAAGTCACTACCCTTGTGGAACTGACATTTTAGTCAGAGGAAACTGATCAATCAACTATCTAATACTTCTGGTAGTCATAAAAGTTATGAAGGAAATTAAATGGTAAAGAAAAGTGGAAATAAAGAATAATACTGGGGTTTCATTATTTTAGATAGGGTAGTCAGAGAAGTACTTGTTGACACTTGAACAGGGACCTGATTGAAGTGAGAGAGAAAGAGCACATGGATAGCTAGGGGAAGAGTTTTCCAGGCAGAGAGAACAGCAAGTGCAAAGGTCCTATGTGGGTAACATGAGTATCATGAACAAGGACTATGAAGACCCCTGCAGCGGGAGCAAAATAAAGGAGAAGACAGTGGACAGAGAAGGGGTCAGGAGGTAGATGGGGTTCTGGTCATGTAGGGCCATGCAGCGCACTGTAATGACTTTGGTTTTTACTGACTGAGATAGGAATCCATTAGAAGTTCTGAGGAGTAGGGGGCGCCTGGGTGGCTCAGTCAGTTAAGCATCTGACTCTTGGTTTTGGATCATGAGATCAAGCCCTGCATCAGGTTGTGTGCACTCAGGGTGGAGTCTGCCTGAGATTCTCTCCCTCTCCCTCTCCCTTTGCCCCTCCCCTGCTTATACACTCCTCCCTCTCCCTCTCCCTTTGCCCCTCCCCTGCTTATACACTCCTCTCTTGCACGCACATGCTCTCTTTCTCTAATAAACACAATTTGAGAAAAAAATTCTGAGGAGTAGTATTTAGGTACTTAAAATGACCCATCAGGCCACCATGAAGAGAATCAATTGTAGGGGACCAAGGGTGGTAGCAGGAGACCAGTTCTAGTAGTGAAGATGGTGGGAAGTGGGTCAGATATATTATGAAGATAATCAGGAGGGTTTGCTGATGGATGAGATGTAGGGTATAGAATGAAGCTGCCATTTAGTGACATAGGAAAGCTGTAGGAGGAACAGATTCGGGCAGAAAAATCAGAAGTCTGATTTTGACAATAATAAGTTTGTCTGAGATGCCTGTAACTTCTTACCAAATCAGAACACTTTTTAATGAAAAGCAGTACTATTACTGATTAAGCCTAGACAATAGGCATGAATGAGGACTGACCCGGGGAAGCTGAGCTCTAAAGCCACCCTACGTTTAAGTCCAGGGGCTGGTGAGTGACTGAACCTGGTGTTCAGGGTGGTGATATGAAGCTATCAGTGAACAGGGGGAACTTAAGGTAATATTCACCTAAGGGAAACAGTGGAGAGAAAGAAGGATTGAGTCCTGGGTATTCCAGGGTTTAGAGGGATCGGATACTGATATCAATGGTGCCTGATCTATCTGCCTATACTAGTCTGTTTATATGAACGTCTCCCCTACCCTACTAGACTGTGAGCTCCTTAAGGATTAGGTGCTTTCTGAGACTCCCTTTTAAATTCCCAGAGCCTAAAAGAGGACCTGGAGCATAGTAAGCACTCGGGTTATGTTGACCGTGTGAATAATATGATAGAGTAAATTCAGAGAAGTAGAGAAATATTTATTAGGAGGTAATATGCCCAACCATGGAATCCAATTCTACATTTCTCATTCTGAAGTTGACCTTTTGAAGGACACAGATGTAATGAAGAAACATCACCTCCTCGAGGCCGTGTCAGGAAGTGCTAGTGGACTTGCAGCACTTACTTAATCGTCAGTGACATTCTTATTACTCTGTCTTTCTAGGTAACATTTCCATTTATCTCCATTAAATTTATTTCCATTTTATTTTATTTATTTATTTTTTTTTTAAAAGATTTTATTTATTTATTTGACAGAGAGATCACAAGTAGGGAGAGAGGCAGGCAGAGAGAGGAGGAAGCAGGCTCTCTGCCGAGCAGAGAGCCCGATGCGGGGCTCGATCCCAGGACTCTGAGATCATGACCCGAGCTGAAGGCAGCGGCTCAACCCACTGAGCCACCCAGGCGCCCCAAAAATTTATTTCCATTTTAATCAGACCTTATTTTGGGACAAGTGGGAAAGGTTTACATGCCACCCCAAAAGCTGGCTGACTCAACTAAATTTGGTAATAGAGAACTTGTCTGACACTGTGTCTAGATCCGTCATGTGTATATAACAGCCACAGACCAAAAGGAAACAAAGATACCTTAAAAGAGCTGAAATGAGTCAAAAGACAAGAAGATGAAATGTGACTTGTTGTTCACCAGTCACAAGAAAGAAATGGCTACAATAACGAAAAAAGTTCAGAAGCAGGGTTGCGGGGCGGCAGGGGGGGCAAGTGGCTCAGTCAGTTAAGGTCTGCCTTCAGCTCAGGTCATGATCCCAGTGTCCTGGGATCAAGCCCTGCAGCAGGCTCCCTGCTCAGTCTGCTTCTCCTTCTCCCTCTGCCACTCCCCCTACTTGTGCTCTCTTGGTCTCTCTCTTCAAATAAATAAGATCTTAAAAAAAAAAGTTCAGAAGGTGATATCGGAAAGAGAAAAGAAAAAAAAGAAAGCAGAAGAGAGAGGAAAAGGAATGAAGACGAGCTCAAGTGGTGGTAAAGAAGAAGAGCAGTGAAAGGAGCAAGAAGATGCTCTGGAGAAGAAAGAGCAATGAGAGGAAAGAGAAGAAAATTCGGTTATACCAGTTCCAATTCTGGGAGCCAAAAGACACAGTATTCAGCCCTTCAAGCCTCAGCAGTCCCTGAGGACACCACTGCAGTATGGCTGATCCCAGACAAGGAGCAAGGATAGATTATGTCCTTCTCTCCAACCACCCAGCCAACACTTTGTGAAACCAACATGGTGCAAGGCCAGGCATACACAGAAATATTTAATAATTCTTAAAATGTTTAACCAAAGAAGTTAAAGTAAAAAAAGTAGGGACTTAGAATATTAACTTTGCCATTATCTAGAAATATTTTTTTGTTAAAGCAATCACTATGTTGAACACATGACAAGTTAATGCAGCTCCATATGCATAACAATTGGATACCGATTTAATGTAAATTAAATGTATGATCCAGCTATATAAATAACCAGTCCATCTCTTTCCCAGTCAAACACTAAAATACAGCCATCGTCCAGAAAGCCTGAGATGGTATGTACAGACTCACCATCAGTGGCAGCAATAGTAAACTCGTCACCGCAGGAGACCCTGATCACCTGCTTCCCACCCAGGGGTCCTCCCAATAGGTTAATTCCCAGACGCTTCTTGTAATTCCCAACGCCCAGCTGTCCACACTTGTTGCAGCCGAAGGTCAGCAGCCGGCCTCGCTCTGAAAGAGAATAAAAACAAATAACCAGGCACAAATGGGGCACCGAACAGAGGGAAAATGTAGCAAATGTACAGTTCCGTGGACTAGCTTCTGGTTATTAAGCGTATAAAAGAGAAAGCTAGCCTCACAATCTTGCACCTATGGCAGCTAGGATATCAAAATCTATGACCAATTTGACCCAGGAAGTGACTCAATATCATATTTTCTAGTATTTTATTTTATTTTTTAAAAGATTCTATTTATTTGTCAGACAGAAAGAGCACAAGCAGGGGGAGCAGGAGGCAGAAGGAGAAGCAGGCTCCCCGCTGAGCAAGGAGCCTGATGCGGGACTTGATCCCAAGACCCTGGGATCATGACCTGAGCTGAAGGCAGACGCTTACTGACTGAGCCACCCAGGCAACCCTCTAATACTATATTTTAAATGTGGAAAATGGGTACTACCTAACTTAGCAAACTCCTAAGTGGTACTAATTAAAGGCAGTAGTGGTCTAGACTTATAGGCGTGGCATTCTCATTAAGGGATGTAGTGGCTGCATTTATAATGATTACCAAAAAATACCCCATTTACTTGCATGCCTAATTTGTTAATGAGATAACACTGGATGTGGGGGAAGGGGGAAGCAGGAGAATGTTAATATTAAGTAAGAAAAGCTAACACTTGGGACACCTGGCTAGTTCAGTCAGTGGAATGTGCAACTCTTAATCTCAGAGATGTGGGTTCGAGCCCCACATCGGATATGGAGATTACTTTTTTAAAAATAAAATCTTAAAAAAAAAAATGAAGAGCTAACACTTGAGAAAATAAAGAGCATGAGCGACTGAAGCCTGTGTATAAAGTTACAAATCAACTCACCATCAATAGCAGCTGTGTGAGTCTTGCCTGGGGCAATTGTACGGATCTTATAAAAGGACAGCTGTTTGGCCAAGGTAAAGGAGGTTGTGTAGGGAACTTCATGGTACGCCTGAAACAAGGTAAAACACAAAGCAAAGACTCAAAGGTAAAAATGAAGGGGTAGTAGGCTGAGAATGTTGTCATGGTGACCAAAAGGGCTTTTAAGCAAATTTGTTGTTAAGAAGAAAGTGCCAGGTAGCTTTACATCCAATAGAACACAATACAAAATAAGCTCAATATGTAATCAGAGAATTTAATTAGTGTATGAGGCAGGACTTTCTGACAACAGAAGTTTTAGATACCTAATCTAAGAGTATAAAAAACATGAACTCTGGGGACGCCTGGGTGGCTCAGTTGGTTAAGCAGCTGCCTTCGGCTCAGGTCATGATCCCAGCGTCCTGGGATCGAGTCCCGCATCGGGCTCCTTTGCTCATCAGGGAGCCTGCTTCTCCCTCTGCCTCTGCCTGCCATTCTGTCTGCCTGTGCTTGCTCTCTCTCCCTCTCTCTCTCTGACAAAATAATTAAATAAAATCTAAAAAAAAAAAAAATGAACTCTGTATCACAGAAAGTTTCTACACAAGGATAGAGCCATTGACATTTTTCTTGGTTAGAGACTCTGCATATCTAAATGCAGGGCAAGGAATTAAAATCTTGACTCTGTCCAGCCCATAATGCAACAAGTTTACTGTGATCTAATTTCATCTACAAGGCAGTGTTCTCAACATGTTAAAACCCATGTTCCCTTTATTTAATTTATTTATTTATTTGACAGGGAGAGAGAGAGCACAAGTAGGCAGAGTGGCAGGCAGAGGGAGAGGGAGAAGCAGGCTCCCCAGTGAGCAGGGAGCCCGATGTGGGACTCGATCCCAGGACCCTGGGATTACGACCCAAGCCGAAGGCGGTTGTTTAACCAACTGAGCCACCCAGGCGCCCCCATGTTCCCTTTAGATTAGCATTAAAATATTCCCCTCATGTAAGTTTAAAATTTCACAACAAATCCAACGTTACAATAAAAACCCAAATCAAGCAATGATATTTCTAAATATGCCTTTTCAAACTATGTAGACACACTTCCCAGACCTGCCCCAAATTTGTCCTGTCCCAGTTGAGAATCACTACTTCAGAGATTGCTTAAAAATTCTTTTTTTTTTTTTTTAAAGATTTTATTTATGAGAGAAAGAGAGAAACAGAAGATAGACAGAGTGGGAGAAGGAGCAGAGGGAGAGGGATAAGCAAACTCCATGCAGAGCATAAAGCCCAACTTGGGGCTCAATCTCAGGACCCTGAGATCATGACCTAAGCCAAAACCAACAGTCAGACACTTAACAACTGAGCCACCCAGGCACCCCGCTTGAAAATTCTTATTCACCGAGTCAGGAAACTTTTGTCTCTCTTTTTTTATTTTAAGTAGGAAAAATGCCAAATGTGGGGCTTGAACTCATGACCCTGAGATTCAGAGTTACATGCTCCACCAACTGAGCCAGCCAGGTGCCCTTGGAAACCTTCGTCTCTTAATTTGGTTCTTTAGAACATGACAAAAACTCATCATTTAACACAAAGAGAAAATGAAGACTTAATATCAGCAGTGAATTTCATGACATCCTTCACGGAAGTGAATGGTAATTACATGTACTAAGCCCGCACAGGATCAGTGATTTGGGAGCAATAAAACTTAAAAAACTCTCCAGGGAGGTGGTACATGAAAACGTTTCTTTTCTTTCTTTTTTTTTTTTTTAAAGATTTTATTTATTTATTTGACAGAGACAGATCACAAGTAGGCAGAGAGGCAGGCAGAGAGAGAGGAAGCGAAGCAGTCTCCCTGCTGAGCAGAGAGCCCGATGTGGGACTTGATCCCAGGACGCGGAGATCACGACCCGAGCCGAAGGTAGCGGCTTAACCCACTGAGCCACCCAGGCGCCCCGAAAATGTTTCTTTTCATGTTAATTTTCTTGTACCTAATTCAGTGATAGGGTAGAACCTGACCCATCAATCGATTCTTTGTAACCAATTTATTTATTGAGGCATAATACACTATAAAATATTGTACAGCTTGAAATTTTTTTCTGTATGCCTATAAATGTAAAACCACCCAGATCAAAATAGAAACCACTTCCATGACCCTAGGATCCATTCTGTTAACAACCATACCCCTTTTCCCAGAGGTAACCACTACTTTGACTTCTGCCATCATAAACTCCATATAACTGGAATCATATAGTGTGTACTCTTGCGTGGCTGGCTTCTTTTGCTGAACGTAATAATGTCTGTGAAATACTTTATTCTAGGTAAAATTCCAGTCACTAACCAACAGCATTCCCAAAGAAATTCCAACCTAAGAGAAGTTCTGACAGCGTGGTTAGGGCACCAAAGAGGGTACTCACTTCATGGTTGATGATTCCAGACATGCACTGATTCAGACCCAGCTTGTTGAACTCATTGAGTCCACAGGCCAGCACTTTGCCTGACTGGGTCAGCAGAAATGTCCCATCACAGCCACACTGAACTGCAACAATAATCAAGGCCTTGGGAACATCCACCTGCATGGAAAAAAAATCAGAAATTAAAAAAAAAAAAAAAAATCCCCAAACGTAACTTGCCTTAGGGAAAAAAACCCTTAAATTCTTTCAAAAGTAATGTCTTGCATGTAGCAGAACTGCCCACAGGAAAGACTGCTATCTCCTCTTCAGATTTTTCCCAGCGGCTTAAAGACTATAGTTTTCAACAAGGAGCTCAGGTTTGATAATAAAATAAAAGAAGGCAATTCCAGGTTGGCTAAACAGACAGCCCTGTCAATGTTTGTTTTAGTAGTAGGTCTTACTTAGAAAGACATCTCAAAAAACACTGGGAAAGGAGAAGCTTCAACCCATTGCTGATTCTATCCTCTGAGAAGGTAGGCCCCACGACAGCTACAGAAGAAACTCAGTAGCCCTCAAGGGTCTTAGTCTGGTCACATTTTAAGTGTGGTGACAGAGTACTGAGATAGCAGCCAGGACTTCCTTCCAACTGCTCACATCCCTCTAAGCTAACTAAACAGGGCTGGGAATGGTAAAGGGACAGGAGGTCTGTCTGTGAAACTCAAACCTCAGTGTTTCTACTACAGCCTTTTCAGAAGAGGAGCAGTCATGGTTCCACAAATACTGTAAGCTCATTTCCTGAATGTAAATAAACATAGTTAACAGTGAATGGTACAGTCAATTACAGGCAACCTTCCAGTGGGCAGACCAGCCAGCTGACCCCGCTCCTCCTGCAGCTCTCAGCGCCTGCGCCAACTCCAGCAGGGCTAGCTCCCACAGTGCCGAGAGTGATTCGGTATTATGTCTCATACAACATGACCCCTAACGACAAACATGTATTTCCTCTGGTGTTCAACTGTGGAAACTGGAGGCGAAAATGGCTGTACTGGGTAAAGAGGTAATATACTGCTTTCCAGTAACTTCCCAAGGAATCTTCTGGGGTGTATTTAGCTTGATGTGAATTTTTCATGGTATGTGCTCATTTCAGCTCTCATTCCTGAGTAAAATGTGACTCCAGAGTGTCCACAGTGACTGTATCCTCTTTCTCAACTGTTTATGATTTAGTCAGATGACAAGGCCACATAGTGCTAGAATGTCAGTCTCCCAGAGAGAAAATATTTCAGAAATAAATACCTTGACATAAGGAGTCAGGGAAAGAGCAGCCTACATTATCAGTGGAATCTGTGTGACCTAGATAAGCTTTAGGAAGAAGCTGCTTCTGAGTTTACCTTTTGTGGTGTATAATAATCCTCTTCTGAATCCAAACCCAGTCGTCCTGAGACACACATAAGAAAGAAAACCATTAAAATGAAGTCCTTCGTCCCAATGAAAATGTTGTGTAACATTCTTTTACTGAAGCAACACTTCTCAAGTACAGGCTACATGATGTGTTTAGATACATACAAGCCTGAAATCAAGTTGGCCCCTGGGAATAAGTGGACAGAGACAAGGCTACACCTACCATATTCGCCACAGCCCCAAGAATAGACTTCTTTGTTTCGTGTCAAAACCACCACATGATTATCTCCACAGGAGACCTGCTCCACTGGATTGTTCAGGAAGAAGTTCAGCTGCATGGGTTCTAGCACTTCGGGCCCAGCAACCTTGTCTACCCCCATGCAGCCATAATAATCAGATCCAAAGGCATAGAGCTGACCTTCATCTGCAAAAGGCAGGCAGGCATAACCATCAAAAGAATGACTCTGTCCAATCAGAAAGCTGGGCAGGGCTAGAATGTGACTGTCCCAGTGAGGGATCTCATACGAAATGACTACGTCAGAGAAATCCGAAGGACAGACTGTGTAAGTCTAGAGTTGCTTTTATTTAGGGGGTCATGGATACTATTACAACAATTTTTTAAAAAGTGGTAGTACCATGCTGAAATTCTCTTGGGGTCATCTCTATTTTCTAGAGAAAAGTAAAAGTAAGTAATGGCAAGATGAAAACTAAACTTTAGCACTGGGTGTTATATGGAAGTGATGCATCACTTAACTCTACTCCTAAGACCAACATTGCACTGTATAGTAACTAACTAGAATTTAAATAAAAATTTGAGGGAAAAAAAAATGTAAATGGATTAAAAAAAAAAAAGCTAACTAAACTTAAACTCTTGATTCCTGATTTGATATTATCCATACCTAACTAGGTGGTAACATTAGTTTTCCCCCCAACTGGAACATACAACATATTTTTCCTGAACCCACCTCTTCCGTTTTCCACGTGCCTTTCCTTGCTTATCAACCACCCTAATACTACAGCAAACTGGGGATGTTTTTATTAATGTGTGTATCTGTTCACTGTCTTTGGTTCTCTGAATAGTGTCTTTTGCTATAAAATCCCAGTTAAACCTGCACAGCATTAAGTACGATACCCCACATTAAATGTGCCGGGATGCTTACTGTTGATGGCTTACCTGTCACACAGACAGTGAAATCATCACCACAAGACACCTGACGGATAGCTTTGCCTTGCAACTTTTCCACATGCTTTGGCTGTCGGTAGGAGGCTTTGTCTCCATGGCCCAGCTGACCATGGAGTTTAGTACCCCCTTGCATATTCTGTGAAATAAAGAGGTCTTGTGAAGTTTTAACTTTTCATGCCAAAAGCTAATCTTCAATATAACTTCTTATCACAAATCCAAAGGAAAAAATCAGCTGGAAATTTAGAAATTAAAAAAAATAATAATAATCAAAGGAAAGTCAACCTTTAAATGATGGTTAGTAGAAAACCCCTGCCAACAGGTAAAGATTTAAAAAGTATCCAGATTGATATCCATCAAGACTTAAAAGACTACATTCCCAATTCTGTCCTTCTCCTTCAAGTCTAAGGTGAAATTTTATATTTAATTATGGGTGTTAGTGAAAAAAATTCTTTATATAGTTTAATTTGATTGTTTTCTACTAGAATATAGCCTCTTGGAAATCCTTACTAGAAGTTTTACAAATTTTGGTCATAGTTTCCCTGAAATACAGAACAATTATAAACAATCTGGCTGCATCAAAGAGGTTGCTACATAGTACTGAGAATAGTTCAAAATGATGTTTCAATGGTTTTATAGAGAAAAGTAATTCTTTTCATTCAAGAACACAACTGTAAGTCCTTATATAAATGTTTTTTAAGGGACAATAATTTCAATTCATCTGTGGCAGCCCCTCAGGGGCTAGTTCTTTAAGGGACAGGGTTTTAAGGAAGTAACAGTTAATATTCTATAACAGAGGTCAAATCATTCATTCTTTCTTTCAACCTATCGCTAACTGAACATCTACTGTACACACTCGAGACAAAGCCTGTCCTTGTGGAGAAGTTATCTGTGACTACTGGAAAAAAATGAGCTCCCTCAGGAAGAGGAGAAGATTGAGAAGAACTGAGGGCCCAAGACAAGGCTGGGAAAGGAAAAGCACCCTGAAACAAGTGAGAAGGCACAAAAAGACAGGAGAAAAGCCAAGAGAGGATGCGGTCATGAAAGTCAAGGGAAGACAAAGGTCAAAGGAGGAAGAGATCAACTATGTCAAATGCTGCGAGGAGGTCAAGAAAGTCAGGACAACAAAGTATCTGTGTTTTTTTAAGGATTTTATTTATTTATTTGAGAGAGAGAGAAAGAGAGAGAGGGCACAAGAGAGGGCTGGCAGGCAGGGGAGGAGAGAGAAGCAGATTCTCCACAGGGAGCCCAACATGGGGTTTGATCCCATGACCCGGCGATCATGACCCGAGCTGAAGGCCGACACTTAACTGAATGAGCCACCCAGGCATCCTCAAAGAATCTGTTTTATGTTCACAATTTATAGGTCATTTTATTAAGAGCAGTTTTAATCAAGTGGCAGGGATGGAAGCTGCATTGTAGGTGAATGAGGGGTGAGTGGGAGATAAGAAAACAGGTAACAAATACAGGTAATTTTTCCAGAAGGTGAGAGAGAGGATGAAATCTAGAGGGGAACAAAGGAAAATTCTACTGAAGATATCTTCAATCACTGATACAGGTCTTGGAATTTTCCTGATATGGTACACTGCTTCCTTTGTTTATAACTATTTCATAGATACTGGTTGCTCTGAAACTCATGGTAACAGAACAGAGTGGTTAAGTGACTTTCTGAAATCACCCAGCTGTAAATGAGAGTCCAGTCTCCCGAGTCCAAACCTAGGGCTCTTTTCATTCTTTTTTTCCTTTCTCCCATTCATTCATTCATCAAAAAATATTTACAAATGATCTAATATGTACCAGGCACTGGGGAAAGATACCTCCATGAACTAAACAGACAAAATTCCCTGCTCTCATAAGAGCTTACATTCCAGTACCCCCATGCTGCCATTCCTGCAGCACACGTTCAACTAACAAAATACTTAGACAGCCTAAGCCCAGTGAACAATCAGGCTTACATCAGTCTTCTGACGTACTTAGCATTCACTTACCACCCAGGTGTATAGTTCCTTCTCCACTGTGACCACAGCAAAGTGGGTATTCCCTGCACACACCTGCCGCGCACTACAGCCACTCTTGATGACATCCAGTTTCTGGGGAGTGGATTTTCCACCACCCCAAACATAGACTTCACTGGTTCGTGATGTTACCACAGCAATGGGTGCTTCAGTCACAGTGCTTGACCTGTCAACAACCCCCAGAACAAAGGCACATTTAACATAAAAAACTATATCAAAGAAAAATGCTTCCAGTCTGTTCCCAGAGAAGAACTGCCAATTATGGCATGAGACAGTATGTTCTTTCTCGACAACTTATTTCAACCCTCTATCATCGCAGGCCTTGCAATTCCTGCCTCAGGGCTTCATCATAGCACAGCCAGATCGGATTCCAGTCTGGTCCGTAACACCTACACTTTTCAGTTTTTCAACATTCATCATGGTAATGATGTCCACTTCAGTATGAGGATGAAATTATAGCCTTCTGTTTTCTCAGAAATGACTATCTGACATTAACGCAGATGTTGGCTTCTCAAAGGATGCCAGCGGCTACTTACTGGGATCAAACAATGCATGGAGCAAAGAAAGAAAGACCCCCTGATGGTATTTTAAGAGATACCACTTTTTACGAGTGTCCTAGGCATTACCTTGGTCTTTTTGTAGGTGCATTAAGCAGTGTGACTTTTTCCTCCATCTCTCTACCAAAAGAAAAGCAAAGATACATGAGTGAAAGAATAGGTTCCTACATTGTACCAGTGTCTCTTTAATACATTTCACAGATTTAATCATCTATAAACCATATGCCTCCTGTAACACGACAATACTTTTGGGAAAGTACCTCGATACGATTCAAACAGTTACACGGGCCTGGCTTTGGACAAATCATTAGATATGACAGAGCCAGCAGTTTGGGGCCATTTGTTTTCTTTCTCCCAGAAGCATTCAAGCTGGAACAGAGAAACTAGAGTACCTCTATCGCACATTTTAAATACCCGCTGACCTCTCCATCCAGGCTGCCCCCTGACTTCCCACACCCAGCATCTCTAAACCTCAGCTCATTCTCTTTCTCCCATACAGCCTTTCTGACTCTCCTATTTCTGCAACGGGCACTCCCCATTCTCCCAGTGGACTAGGCTTAAAACCTTTGACTTAGCTGTCTCCCTTTCTTCAATATTTGAGTACTACAGATTCTACCAATACAACGCCCTTTATATTCCTCTCTCCTCTCCAGGCTTGCCACGTTAGCTCTGGGCAACTTTGCTTCCCACCTAGACTACAGTAGGACCTCCCAATAGGTCTGACTCCCCACATTGCCAATCCACTCTATTAGTCCTATACTGACTTAACACTGAGATTAGTTTGCTAAATAGTCTTCCTTAGGCATGCCCCTTATCACATGAACTACCCTCTCATAAACATTCGCTACTGTACAATAGCTTGAATTAAAGACAGATCCCTTAGCCTAGCATTCAAGATTCTTACTACCTTTCCAGCCTTCTTTCCTTCTATTTACTCCCAATATTCTAGCCCAGGATTCTTGTTCTGTCTAAAACACTTATAGCTGAATTCCTGGGGCTGATGCTTAGGTACCAGTAGTTTCTGAAAGCTCTTGAGGTGTTGCTATTGAGAACCCCAGGTCTAGAACCACTAATCTAGTCAAGTAGGACTCAGTATTTCCTGAATATTTTCCACCATTTGCTATGCTTTATCCGGAAACCTCTCTCTTATGTTTTTCCATCAAAGTACAAAGTTCTAATGAAGTACTGTGTATAAATCTATAATTATCTCAATAAAAACTGCAATTAAAAATTATCAATGGAGGGCGCCTGCGTGGCTCAGTTGGTTAAGCGGCTGCCTTTGGCTCAGGTCATGATCCCAGGCTCCTGAGACTGAGCCCCACATCGGGCTCCCTGCTCAGCAGGGAGTCTGCTTCTCCCTCTCCCTCTGCCTACTGCTCTGCCTGCTTGTGCTCTCTATCTCTCAGTCAAATAAGTAAAATCTTAAAAAAAAATTATCAATGGAAATATTTGAAAAGAAATTAAAATAGTGATTATACTGTTGGGAAAAAAGTCAGATAACAGAGTTACATATGCTTAACCAGCACCAAAGGGTGGTCCTGCTGAACATGTATCGGACATAAGTGGAAGGTAAGAGGGCTATTTCTAGAGTATTACTTTTAGGCACTAAAACACTCGCTACACCTTAACTGGAGAAGAACCAGAAAAGATTAATTAAATAGCACAACAAAATAAAGGTAGTGACCAAATGACAAAGATTATGGAATTAAATATATACTTAATGTATCTAAGGGCAAGACTTGAAAAAAGAACAAAGCAAAGGTTTGAATATTGGGAAGATACAGAAACAAGGGACTGGCAGGGGAGGAAAAAGGACAGTAAGACAAAAACAGTAGGATGAGAATAATAAAGGGGTGCCTGGCTGGCTGGCTCGTCAGAGGAGAATACGCCTCTTGATCTCAGGGTTGTGAGTACAAGCCCCACAGTGAGTGTAGAGATTACTTAAAAAAAAAAAAAAAAAAGGAGTAACAAAGAATACAACTTCCTTTAAGTTTGGGTTTGAAGCCTCCTACAGGACGTGAGGGATAGAGGACCTCCTTCCTATCTCTAGAGACCTCTAACGCAGAAAAAAATCTCAGGAAGTAACATGTCAACAATCACGCAAGTTTATTCTGAAGAAGATTCCTCCCACTGCAATATACCATCTAAGTGAATGCACTGAAAAACAAAGGCCCACTTTATCCATACTACTATCTGACAACCGCTGAGCAACTTGTGCCAAGCCCTGGGCTGAGCACTTTATATGCATTCCCTCCTTTAATCCTTACCCTATCTGACTTTATAGAGGAGAAAACCAAAGAACAGAGATGTAAAATAAGTTGGCAAAGAAAGTAACACAACTCAGATACAAACCTAAGGATGTTGGAGTGCAGAGCCCTCCCCCCTTAAGTACTACACTCCAATGCCCTAACTCTAGATTAAAACTCACAGATGAGGACAGGACAGGGCACTAGGGTCTCATCAGTGTAAATTCAGAACAAAACAGCACAGGCTAAGGAGGTGAAAGTCAGGAGCTCCTCTCAAGCAGCAAAAGCAAAGATGTTGGTAGAAAAAGGCACCAGAGCTGCCTAGTCAGGAAATGCTGCCCTCTCCTGTGGTCCTCTGATCAGGCCTTAACAGTCAACCATCTACAGAAGGACAACAGAGTGGACGTCTCTGTACTTTACCTCCTGCGTTTCCTGAGAAGAGGGCGATCCAGAAGTTCATCTGCTGTGGGTCTCTGCTCAGGATCCTAAAAAGTACAAACTGGGTCAGTTTTAATTTAAAGGAAAACGGCACAATGGGGTCTAAAAGAGGCATTTTACTTCCTCTTAGAAGGCTGCATGCTAATTACTCAAAGATCACTGTATATTATCCTCTTTTTGAAATTGTTTGAAATTGTTTCAAAAAACAATTTCTCATGTCACATTCCATGTTTTATGCATATCATCTTATTATCATCAACACCTGCACATGAATGAGAATGCACCTTCCTTACTTGTTCAGTTACGGCACTGCCTCTCAAATTGCAGTATCTATAGCACATAAGAATCTCCCAGAGTGCTTGTTATAAAGATTTCTGGGCTTTACCAACAGAAATTCTGATCCAGTTGGTCTGGGGTGGGACTCAGGAATCTTCATTTTTTATTTGCAAAACTCCTCCACTCCCTAGCAATTCTAACACTCTATGTTCATGAACCATATTTTGAATAATACCAACCTGGAGCTACACTACTATCTATACAACTACACATATTCTGCACCGTAGGAACTCTAAATTATCTCTGACTACAATTCTGTAAAATTAATCTATGAAAATTAATCCTGATCATTAAAAAAACAGAGCACTACTTAGATGGTAAAATCATCTCACAAATCAATAAGGTAAGAATAAAGCAGAATAAAGCTTCAGGATTTGTTGCCTGAAACAAATAACTATCATGAATTACCAATGCCTATTCCTCTGGGTATAGCCACAAATATATCCTACCCTGGAGAAGTGAATGTGTCTTTGTGCCAGTTCACCTATGCATACCATACTCCAAACACTATGGTGTGAAGGGAAAACCCTAAACAGAAATCAACATGTAAGTAACACTTACCTGGTCAAGGCACGCATGGACCATCTGAATCAGTTCCAAAGAGTACTGGCTAGAATCAACTTCCATGGCCCGGATTCCTTGTACAATCTTCACACACAAGTTGAGTGGATTCTATGACAAAATGATTATTCTTGGTTATATAAAGATTATAATCTACTAGTAGGGCCTCGGAAATGTCTGTGACTTTTTTCTTTCTTTTTTTTTTTTTTTAAGAAATGGCAATAGTTCTGCATTGGGTTTGATTTCTTTCATAACTATTAGTATGCATCACCAAGAAATGGCTAGAGATACACTGTTGCAATCAGAAGGAATAAAGCCAAACGGCCAACACAGAGATATGATTATGTGGTCAATAGTATAATACCTGGAGTATATTAGAATCCGACCCTTCAACTGAATCCCAAGAAAAAGGAAAACAAGATTAGCTATGCTTCCTGGCTTTAAGTACCTTCTTTGCCAAGTAATCTGCCTCCTAATTTATATATTCTCATAATGGTTATGCAGGGGATACTCTGCTGCAACAGAAAAGGCAGTGAATAAGATGACAATGATAATAATATTATAATAATAACACCATTAACAACTTTATTGAGAGACCACAGTGTGCTAGGTAGGCACTCTTACAAACCCCCTGTAAAGAGGTTATTATGATTACCAATTCAGAGATGTAAAGTAACTTGCCCAAGACTACGCAGACAGTAAAAAATGGAGTCATAACTCCACCCAAGGTCTGTGTTGACTCTAAAACTCATTTTCCTTCCACTGTAGTATTTAGAAGAATCAGATAATCCACCAGAATAAACTTAAGGATTTAGAAAAATAAACAAGTCTCATGAAAGGCCAATGAATTTGCATCCTCTTACATTTGCATCTTTCATATACATTATCACAGCATCTCTATGAGAAAGATACATCTTTTTTCCTTGTTACAGATAATGAAATAGAGGATCAAAGAAATTCTGCAAACTATTCTAAAGTTCTCACACATGGTTTGTAGAGAACATTGGATGTGAATCCACTTTTGCTACTCAGATTGGTCCAGGGACTAGCAGCATCAGCATCATGGGGGAGCCTGTTAGAAATGCAGAACACTGGGACTCTCTCCAGACCTACTGAAAAAAAGAGTCTGCATTTTAACAAGGTGCCCAGGTGTATGAAAGGTGCCTTCATACACCTGGGGGCCTACACAAGGTGCCTATGTGTATGAAAGTTGGAGAAGCACTGCTTTACACTGGGCTTTACTTAGGAAGAAAAGAAAAAAGACTAAAAGGAATTTGTTGTCCATTGAACAGTAACAACCTCTAATATAAGAGTCAGTGTGTAATTTTTTTATAAAAAAGGTCAAAACACTTAATGAGCATTACATAATTTGCCTTAGCTTAAAAAAAAAAAATGATGTAGCTGAAGCATAAGAAAAGAAATGGCTTATCTAAACTATAGCATTACATAGTGGATCCTAGAGGCAATTTCAAAATTATAGTCAACAAATTCAAGTACAATGCTCACAGCACCTGAGTAACGTTATTTCAGTGGGGAACTGAAGTTAAAGATAAATCTGGTATACAGCATTTTAATAATACACTACACCAAGCCACTGCCTGAATACTTTGTCTGTTTGTTTGCCTATAGCTGATTTCTGATGAAGAAATCAGAAACTCAGGGATAAAGGAATTCGATTTTCTCAACCAAGTTATAACATTTGTAAGGACCAGGTGGGGATAATACAACTTACTGTAGCATCAAATGTTCTCTTTAATGTAAGCAGTTCAAAAATGACACAGCCTACTGCCCAGATATCAGACTTGAAATTGTATTTTACTCCTTGGCAGAGCTCTGGAGACATGTAATACGGAGTTCCCACAAGCTGAACGACAAAGAAAACAACCAAAGAATAACTTCATTTCTGAGGTAACTCTATTAATATTTCAATAACTGAAGTAAATTTCCCACAAATAGTGGTAACAACTAAAAGTTTTTTATGAGATGATGCCACTATGGGAGAAATCTTTTTTCTTATCAAATTCTTTCAAGGACAGAGTACTATGAAACCAGAAGAGTAATAGTTGGGTTTTATAATTCCTAGAAGGATGAAATCACCGTCCTTAAAGAGGAACTTATGTCTACTCTTTACCAATGGTCTTTCTTAGGATCAAGTGAGAAGGGAGCCCTGCAGTTGAGATGGTGTATGGTACTAACATCAGATTGTTCTCTGCGCATCAGCCTTTATTTGTAACATAGGGCCGCTGAACCAGAAAAATTCAGAGGAAACACAAAAAGATATGTCCAACATCATAAGCTCAAATAAATACTAAATAAGAGCTAAACTGAAATCTATGAAAGATCCTAAACCAGAAAAAAATGGTAGAGCATTTCCCTGTTTTTATTTTTTTTAATAAAGATTTTTATTTTTTTGAGAGAGACCAAGAGTGAGTGAGAGAGAGAGAGAGAGAGAGAATGAGCAGGGAGGAGGGGCAGAGGGAGAGGGGGAAGCAGACTCCCCACCAAGCAGGGAGCCCAATGGGGGACTCGATCCCAGACCAGGACCTGATCCAAAAGCAGACACCCGACCAACTGAGCCACCCAGGTGCCCCATTTTCCTGTTTTTAGAAAGCAATGGAAAGGCTATGAGGTCGGAGCTGTGATGTGGGCAATGACTCTTAAAAGAATACCTGAGCATGCGAATGCCTGTGAGTAAGCACAGGAAAAAGACTCCCGAAGACTTGCTTTACAAATATGGAGAACTTGCAAGAATACTGAGAAAAGTGTGTGAGATGTGGAGTGGTGTACATTTATATCTCAGAGTACTAGAAAGGAAAAGAAAAAAAAAATTAAGACAAGGGCAACATATACTTACTGTCTCAGCCATGGAATACTCAGAATTAAGTTTCTTGGCTAGGCCATAATCTCCAAGTTTTATTAGGTTTGCCTTAGTCAGAAAAATGTTTAATGTCTTTATATCTCTGGAAAAAAAAAATATTGTATATTAAACTCCTACAGACAATTGTTTTGTTTCTTCCCCGACTCTGCCCAGAATTAGTACAGAATAAACTGAGTGGTTACCCTGTTCACACTGTTATGGGATCCCAAACAGTGGTCACCACTTTCCCATGTACTTTAACATTGAAAAGAGGATTTGGAGGAATGGAGTCAGAGAATTAACTTCATTCTCCAGGGCTTCGTAGCACAAGCATGTCTCCCACACCACTGAAGATGTTGGGAAAAACCGAGAGGGCCAGATGGAAAACAGAGTGCCCCCAGGTAATCCTACAATTCCTGTAAGGTGCACTGCTTCTTCAATTACCATTTATGTCTTGAACTGGTTGGTATTAAAGCTTCAAATCTGTTAAGAAGAGGGAAGAGGCTCACACCCCAGCAGCAACATGACTAGGCTGTTTAGCTCACCTAAATAAAATCACTGGTTATTTTTCTAAAGATGAGTTGGTCATATGTAACACAAATGAACTGTGCCTGGTTTACACTCTGGGTTCCTTAAGATGTGGAAAAAACAGAATACTCTTTGAAACTTTTGAAAAGAAAATAATATGCAACTAGTAGCCATTCAATAGCTATTGAGAAGCACATGTTAACTGAAAGAATAAGCCACCAACAAAAAAATACTGGTGAATCAATATTAATCTCTAGCAATGATCAATGACTCACTTAAGAAGGGTATAATGTGGAAATGTTCTAATAGTTCTTTCCTATAGCTAGAAATGAATAGAAAGCAGGTTCCCCCTCTGCCCTACAAAGAGCTGGTAAAATTGTAAAATTAATTGTACAAACTAGCTTTTTATCTAAATTAAGACTCATTTATAAAATCAAAAATACTTGCCAATTATTATTGGTCATAGAAAACATTAACTGTGAATTCCAACCAATCTAATACCACTTCTCTTAGTGGCTTTTAGACTTTATTGATGAATTAATGAACTGAACTCTAAAACATCTCTTAAAGAAGTGACTGAGCAGTACTTAGCTATTGAGAGTCTTCCTAGATCACAAACATAATTTAACTTCAGGAAGTGAAGGTAACACCCGGCATTACTCACTCTTTCCTTCCTAAATTATATTAACGGAAAAGCCTTGCCTGCTTAACCAAAAATATAATAGTGCTGATGGGAGGTACCCAAGGTGGGGGTTAGATTGGTGGGGAGGAATCCATCCTGTATTTTTTTTTTTTACATAGGCCCCACATACACCCAACATGGAGCCCAACGCGGGGCTTGAACTCATGACCATGAGATCAAGACCTGAGCTGAAACAAGAGTTGGACGGTTAACCAACTGAGTCACCCAGGTGCCCCTCCGTCCCATATTCTTTCACTCATTACCTATGAAGGATTCCAGCTTTATGGATACAGCTCACTGCTGAAACAATCTGAAATAGGTACCACACCACCATCTATAGAAAAAATAAATAAATTATATTTGGATGGGAAAAAAAAAATTCCACTTAAATAAAGACACACACACTAAAACAAACAAACAAACAAAGGAAGCTACAATCAGAGGTTATGATTCAACATGACCTGAACATCTCTCGCTTGGAGGTTGAGTAGGCAAAGAAAAGTGGAAGGGGTAAAAATAAAAAGCAAGTCATCATAAAACAGTTCCAATGCCATTATAAAATATAGTATGGTGAAGCAGAGTTGTGGAAAGAAATCCAAGAAGAATGCAAAGGTATAGAAAACTGGGCATACCAGTCTGCAGTTATAGAACCGGGAAAGAAAGCCCATAGAGAATCATGATGTGGAGGTAAAGCGTTTAGGAAGCATCTATAGACAGCTTCCTTGTTAGAGGTTTCCTTTCTCATGAATAGCAACCAGAGCCTGGAAGGAGTCTGAACAAAAGGAAAAAAACACTCTTCATTGTTGGAAGAGTAAATACAGGCCTAGAATGCAAGAATCACAATACAATTCTAGCTTCCTTCCACAGAAGCATGAATTACCTCTTCCTCAAACAACTTGTCCTTCTGACGAAGGATTTTGTCATACAGGTTCCCTCCTACAATTAAACAAGAGAAAGGTGTGAAATGCTTCATAAAGATCAAAGCTTGGCTCCTGTAGCTACTAGGGTTTTAACAGCTGACACAAAAAAATGAATCTCTCTTGACTTTTTATAAAATCCTTCCTATCCTTCAAGGACTATATCCAAAGTCTTCTTCAAAGATTCCCCTCCCTAACAAATGAGGTTTGATGCAAAAATAGAAAGTACATTTTTAGAAAAGAGAAGAATAAAGGCCAATCCTATGTTATCCCAAGTAACAAAATACCTTGAATGTCTTCAAAATCAGAAGATTTTCTTCTCTAGAACTCTTTTTAAAGAATTCTGCAATGTTTCTGTAACAACTCTCTGATGTGACTATTAGAACATTTGGGCTATACCTGTGATGCAATGTTTTGTACGTACAGGGGCATCTCATCAACAACTTCCTTTTTTACTACTTCACACTGAAAAGGTTTCCCATAATTTAGGGGACACCCTAGACTGTTTCCATTCATTACTCCCTTTACTCCTTTCTGCAGAGTAAGTCTGAATGTGCTTCTCCCTTGCCTTTATCAAGTAACAGCTGACACAAAAAAAATGAACCTCTCTTGACTTTTTATAAAAACAAATGATCACCATTCATTTTACTTCGTCCTAAAACTATAACTCACACCTTAGTCCTGGCTCAGTTTCACAGCTTCATTTCCCCTGCAATTTAGTAACTCAGTGTTTCAACAAATCTACCATTTGTTCTAGTCCCTCCTAACCACAAAGGAAGTTAACTGCTTGAGGCTTCTGCTACTTCAGAAATCTCTAATATAGTCTTGTACATTTAGGGTTGATCAAAACCGGCAACAATCATAGTACACAAGAGACAAGACAAAAAGTTCGAAGTCTAAGAGCTTTCTCTTAGAGATTTAGGTGAAGGATATGCTGGGACTTCCTTAGCATGTAGCTTAAGAAAGGGCTTTGAGGGTTCTCCTATGTAACAAGGATAACAGCTAGTACAGTGTGTATTAAAGATTTGCTATACACCAAGTACTAAGCTGTGGGGTTTACATATTCATTTAATACAACCACCCTAGGAGACAGGTACTGTTATTAATAAACTCATATTAAGATGAGAAAGCTGAGGGACAGAGAAGTTTCTTGTGCAAAGTTACAGAGTTAAGAAGTAGTAGAGCTTGTGATATGGATTTAGAGTCTATATTCCTACGACTGAGCTAATACTGCTATCTTACAAGCAAAATGGTCCAAAGAAATCAGAGACCAAATAAAGTAAGGCCATGAATTGCTATGTGTCATTTTCATTCAGCTTTGATCTTTGAACCACTTTTCAATTGGACAGCTCTGGCTGAGTCGATATAAATATCACTTACAAGATTTCATTAAATATTACATCAAGCAGTGCCAAGCCAGGCACTATGTCTCTAGTGCCTAATTAGATGTCTAACATTAATGCCTAAGTAAAGTCAATTCATGTGAAAAAAAACCTTGAAAAGTGAATGTAAAATTCAGCTCAACAAATAATTTGAAGATGGAACTAGAAGCATAAGAGAGAATTTGAGTATGCAGGGGAAATCCCTCCTCTTATTTTGTAAATCACTTAAAAATTCTCCAAAAACTCTTATCTTAAACTATCTGAACTATTTCTCTTAAACTAGAAATCTGTTTAAAGTTTCTAATCAACGTATATGCCTCTTATTTTCTTCTCCCTTTCAAGGTAAGTACAAGCACAACAATGTCTTGCCAGAGGAGGTCCCACTGAATTTTACCTTACCATTACAATATTCCAGCTCAATCAGCAGAGTGGTATTGTCCATGAAGTGATTGTAGTAGGCAATAATATTGTCATGCTGCAGCAACGCCAGAATAACAATCTCATTCAAGGCATCACGACGTTCCTTCTCTGACAGTCGGGTCAAATCAACTTCCTTCCACACAACCAATGAGTCATCCTACAACACAGTAATAGAGGTATCGTGCTTTCCTCTAGCCTGGCAGAGAATGAATCCACACCTTGATCTGTAAGCCTAGGGAAAAAAAAACCTCCCAGATGGGCAGAGACTGACTCCTTTAATTTCTTCCTTTAAAGAAAACAGGAACAGAATTTAATGTTCTTCATACAATTGAGCATTGTCATTTACTACAGGATTAGGGAAAGTAAAGCACTAAGATACTGTGACATTGTTGCTACACTTACTTAATTTGCATGATGTCAATTCCAGGTAAAAATATGAGCTAGGGGTACATCTCAAAGATTTCTGTTGAAGGACATCATGACAAACTGCTACTAGTCATGATAAACACTGTAGTAGGGCGAGAATACTGGGGAAATGGAGAACTGGAGAGAGTAGTTACTTAGAGTTGACCATAGTTTCTTGTAAAATGGAAATATTAAACTTACCTCTACTTGTATAAATTTAGATTTCTCTATAGTGATTTCTATTTATGCTTTCTAGATAGAATAAGTCATGCCTGAGAGCTTAGAATTCACTTCCCTTACCTGCCCTATTTTGCAACTGTGTCTCCTACAACTTTTACATGTCATGTATTTTCCTTTATCCATGACAATTTATCTGCAGCTCCCAACATTCACGCCATTTTACAACACTCAAATTCTTTACTGATGCTGCTCGCCAGCCCAGGAGCATCCCCACCTAAATCACTCTCCCTATCCCTTAAAATGATTCTGCCAGGCCTTTTAGGGATATCCTGATTAAACCTTCTACTGTGCATTTATCCAGTGCAATCCATTCCTTCATTTTCAGAACTCATACACTGATATGATATTTGTGCATCCTTTCTCATTTATATACACATACAACTTAAATGCTCTTTTCTTACTAACAGGGCTAACTTGTCTTCCCACTGATATTTAACCTTCTGGAGGGAAAGGGCTGCTTCTAATCAACCCTTTGTAAATTCACAAACCTAATAAACATTTGGTGATATAGATAATGCTATGCCAATTTTGGGAAGTGTAATCAAATTTAACATAAAACCAACCTCAATAATCAAGATCAACATGCTGGAAAGGCATGGGCGAGGAAATGTGAAACTCTGTTCTAGCCCAAGATTTACTTCTAATTGAAGTGTCAAGTGATTTAAATATACTGTCTTAGTTTCTTTAGTTATAAAACAGAAATAGCAATGCTTATCTCTTTTTCATGAGTACAAATAAGAAAAACAGATACTAACGGTAACCCTAAAATCATACATTAATGTTGCATTAAGATAAAAAACACCTAAAGATTCTTTTCTTGCAACCACCCCTCTCCTCCATCTTTCAGCCTTAGAAGTATGCTAGCCTGAAACACACCCCAGAACTGCAGATGGATCACTTATGGATGAATCATCATCATCCAAAGTCAAGTTCAAGACTTTAGGGATCACATCCAAATGATGGCTAGTTTTTGGAAGTAGTCACCACTACAGGATTTCAGATCAGTGTTACGCTCTAAACTTGGGGGTCAGTGAGCCACGAATCTTTCCAAAGGATCTGTATATATGCAATAGGGGATGGGGGGAGGGTGGGATTATGTTTCCATCAGGTTTTCAAAGGAGTCCTTGCCTCCCGCCAACCCAAGTTAAGAAATAGTGGCTCAGAATATATCGAAAAGGTATCTCCCGTGCATAAACACTGATGAAGAAAGCAACGACGAACCCACTGATCTTCCAGAAAAATCTCCAATTAAGTTTTCATACCTGAACTTAAAGATAACGGCAAAGACACGAAGTTGCCACTGACGTGGGAATTTTGAAGCTACGCCCCTCCTCTCCACCCCGACCTTGGAGAGCTATACACGTGAGAAGAAGTTTTGACAACACTTCACATTCGTATGCCACTTTAATTTACAGTTTGCAAAGTACCTTCGTTCGATCCTCAAAATTAAACTTAAAAAATCAAGGTTATTTTTTAGGATAGTTATCATTAACCCCAATGTACAGATGGGGAAACTAAAGCTCAGAGAAGGTCCAATGCCTTGCTCAGTTCCCCGGGTTCGACAGAAACGACCAGTCAGTAAAACCAGTGATCTACAATTTCCAGTGCAGGTGAGCTGGAAGAATGGAGAATACCCTGAGACATACACCCTGCGGCCAGGCAAATCTAAGTGAGGCCGAGGAGCGAGCCGCAGGCAAAGCCGGGACCCGGTCGGGGCTGGGAAGCTGGGCGGCGAAGGAGGGGCTGGGGCGGCCGGAGCCAGGGGCCGCTACCTCGGTGCGGCGGTACAGCGTGGCCTCCCCGAAGGCGCCGCGGCCCAGGATGCGGATAGGGATGTAGTGCAGCTCCTCCTGCTCCGCCGCGCCGCCGCCCGCTCGTGGCCCCGGGCCGGAGCTGGGCCCCGGGCCCGAGTCCCCGCCACCCCCGGACTCGCTCCCAAAGTCCGAGTTGATGGAATCGCAGTGTCGCTCGTACTCGCCCAGCACCGACATGGTGGCGGCTGCGGGACCGGCCTGCGTGTCCCCAGTGGCGCTGGCCGCGCTACGCCTCTCTCGCTTCAGACGCCGGCCCGAGGCTCCGTCAGCCCCGCAAACCCGCGAGGCTCCATGGTGGCTTCTTCCCCCTGCCCCGGAACCAGTTCCGGGTGCTTCCGGCCCGGCGGGCTCTCCCTCCCTCCCCAACGCCCTCACCGCCTTCGCTCGCCCACTTGCTTAGTCTCGCAGTCCCGGCTTCCCTCCCTCCCACCGGCCGCTGTGCGGGACACGGAACCGGAGGTTTCAGGCTGCGGCAGGGGAGTCTCCTTCGGGTGTGTAGACCCCGCCCCCGATCCCTGGCCACGTTCCAAACAGCTTCGAGGTCCGGAGGTCGCCCAGTCGCTTTGTGGCGCCAGGCCTATCTCAAGGGCAGTGATTCCACGTTGAACAGTGCTCTTTGTTTAGTGAGAAACTGAAGATAACTCTAGTAATCGGAAATGCTTGCCTCCTGTCATCTCAGTCCGTGGGCCCAGTTATTGCTCCCAGAGCCACCCTAGGTCCCTTTTCTATGCAACTCCAAAAGTAATTCAAGTCAACTCTCCTTACACTCTTTTTCCAGGTTTAACATTCTCCTTCCGTGTGTATTTCCGCATCTTTGACCGTCTCATCTCATGCAACATTCTTTTTTTTTTTTTTTTAAAGATTTTATTTATTTATTTGACAGAGAGAGATCACAAGCAGGCAGAGAGGCAGGCAGAGAGAGAGGAGGAAGCAGGCTCCCTGCTGAGCGGAGAGCCCGATGCAGGGCTCGATTCCAGGACCCTGAGATCATGACCTGAGCCGAAGGCAGCGGCTTAACCCACTGAGCCACCCAGGCGAACCTCATGCAACATTCTTTAAAGCACTAGGTGCCAGACAGTGTTTCTGTGGGTGGGAAAGCTACAAGAAGGTGTTCCTTACCCGCAAGTCACTAAGAAAATTGTAATACAGTGAAAAAACATGTTCCATCAATGACTGACCTTGGTCAACTTTACATCTCCAAGCTTTTTTTTTTTTTTTTTTTTTAAATCTGTAAAGCTGTAGGAACAGGACTAACATCACAGAGGTAACAGCTAACTTTTATTAAGTGTTATGTTCCTGACACTACGCTAAAGGTTTTCTTTCCTGGAGTCATCCCACTTAATCCTCGTATTATTTTCATTCTATAGAAGGAACGGAGATGACCCAGGTTAAGTCACCTGCTCAATGTTACACAGCTAGTAAGGAGAGCTGGGAGTCAAACCCAGTAATCTGGATCCACACCATTCAGAGAGCATGATGTTTTGGGACCAAGAGAAAGTTATGTGGCTGGAGGCCAGGGTATATGTGGTATAAAAGCAAAAAAGACAGGGCCTCAACTGTTAAGTTTGGCTTTCCTGTGGGCAATAAAAAATTATTCAAGATTTTTAAGCAGGGGAGGATATGATTAGTAACTGTGTGTCCCAATTTGCTGGGGAAGTCCCAGTTCACACCTTTCCCCCAGGAATAACAGAGCTTTATTTTGCTCAAGTGCCCAGCTCAGACAATAAACAATACAGTCACTTTACATAAGACCAAAGTTATATTTTACAAAGAACAATGTGGAGGACAAAGACTAGAGGCAAGGAGACCAGTTAAGGGGCAATTTATATTCTAAGAAAAGAAGAGGCACTGAAGTATTTATCAGTGTGAGTAGAAAGGAAGTCCAGATTTGAGAAATCCATCTGAAGAACATTTTTTAGAAACTTTTTAAAAACAGGGGCGCCTAGGTGGCTCAGTGGGTTAAAGCCTCTGCCTTCGGCTCAGGTCATGGTCCCGATGTCCTGGGATCGAGCCCCACGTCAGGTTCTCTGCTCTGCGGGGAGCCTGCTTCCACCTCTCTGTCTGCCTCTCTGCCTGCTTGTGATCTCTGTCTGTCAAATAAATAAATAAAATCTTTAAAAAAAAAAAAAACTTTTAAAAAACATTTCATTATTTTACCTGAGAGAGATAGGGACAGAAAGCATGAGTAGGGGAGGGGAAGGGGGACAAGATAGCTCCCCACCAAGCAGGGAGCCTGATGCAGGCCTTGATTCCGGGACCCCAGGATCATGACCTGAGCCCAAGGCAGACACTTAACAGACTGAGCCACCCAGGCGCCCCATCTGAGGAACATCTAGAACTTTGTGATCAGTTGAGATGTGGTTGATGAAGTAAGTGTGAAGATTCACTTTGTGATTTCTCATGAGGTGGACAGTGACAGCAAGCAGAGGATGAAGATACCTGGTAGAATGGGATAGGGGAGTTGTGAAGGATGAGCTCACACTCCTACCTATGACCTCTCTACAGCTCATCAGTGACCCTTGTAAGGTATGATACCCTACACTCTGCATAACATTCCACACTAGCTCTGAATAGGAGAGCACAAGGGACTTCTGTCTCCCTTGATCTGGGTGGAATACTTCTATTAGTATACTAGCCTTTGTAACAATAGTCTGCTTATACCATACTTGTACTTTACGAAGCTTCTTTTCCACATCCAAAGCAATCCAAGGTAACACAGCTCTTCCACTAGATCACATCAGTTATCTGCAAAGCTTGAAAATACTGATGTCTTGTTATGTTCTTTATTGACTATCTCCATTCATTAGAATGTAAACTTCACAAGAGCCTGGATTTTGTACTCATTTACAACTATGTATCAATTCCTAGAAAAGTGCTCGCTATTAAAAGCTTACAAATTATTTGATGGTGGGGCACCTGGGTGGCTCAGTGGGTTAAGCCTCTGCCTTCCGCTCAGGTCATGATCTCAGGGTCTTGGGATCGAGCCCCACATTGGGCTCTCTGCTTGGTGGGCAGCCTGCTTCCTTCTCTCTCTCTGCCTGCCTCTCTGCCTACTTGCGATCTCTGTCAAATAAATAAATAAAATCTAAAAAAATAAATAAAAATTATTTGATGGATAAATATTGGGTCATTATCACCTCTGTATAGAATATTTTTTAAACCTAAATGCAAGCCCAACTGATAATCCCTGTCATATTTCATTATGTTGGTTTCATTCCAGTATGCCAGATTATATAGATATTTGTAAATTTCTCAATTAATTCATTCAATAAACACTGAATACCAACTTGTGCCAGGTGCTGAGTTATAACAGAAAACAAAAATAGGGATGCCTGGGTGGCTCAGTTGGTTAAGCAGCTGCCTTCGGCTCAGGTCATGATCCCAGTGTCCTGGGATCGAGTCTCACATCGGGCTCCTTGCTCATCAGGGAGCCTGCTTCTCCCTCTGCCTCTGCCTGCCATTCTGTCTGCCTGTGCTTGCTCTCTCTCCCTCTCTCTCTCTGACAAATAAATAAAAAAAAATAAAATCTAAAAAAAAAAAAAGAAAGAAAACAAAAATAGCGTGGTTCCTACTCTCATGGAGCTTACAGTCCATATAACGAGTAACTAGGCAATTACAACTTTTCTGTGCTATAGTAAGTACAAGCTCCCAGAAAGGAATTTAGGAGGGGCATCTTTCCAAGCCAGACTTGCTGGGCTGATGAAGGCTTCCTGGAGAAATATGCAAAATGTTAAGTCAGTGATGGCTAAACAAAGTAGGGAGATCATTCTGGATAGACGCCATTTCAGTTACCTCCTCCTATTCATTACAAGGCATTTTGAGGATAGGTATTGCTTATTTATCTGAGTCTTCTCCAGAGTTTAACTCAGCATATTAAACAGAATATATGTTCAATAAATGTGGGTGTTTTTTTTTTTTCAGTTAAAAGAATGGAAAAAGTAATCACTTAAAATCGAGAGTAAAGAGGTTTCAGCCACAGCTTTTTCATTTTATTCTGGCATCTTTGCCATGAGGAATGATAGTTTTCTGTAGCTTTGTTAGCCTGGTATTACAAATTGTTTTAGTTATAATGCATAGATACAAGCTTAAGAGACAAATGTCCTGTTCTCTTAGAGAGTATGGAACAGAAACACTCGTGCTCAGTTCATTATACTCGATATAAATGAAACTAAACATCTGGCCTTTGAATATTCATAAATCCAGAAATACTGAACATTCTAAAGGTATAACTGATTTCAGACTGCCTTTGGACAAAAACGGATATATGTTGTATTTTAACAAGTAAACAGGATGCTATGTAGCAGAAGTTCCAGGTTGTGAATGGCAGATCCCTGGGGCCACAGAGTCACTGTAAAGATGAAAAAATCTACTAAAGTACCAAGCGAAGTCTGTACCTTCACTTTCCAATATTAGCCTCTAGCTACATACAGCTATTAAACACCTGAATTGCAGCTGGTCTGAATGCAGATGTGCTGTAGCTGTAAAATGCATAATGGACTTCAAAGACTTTATATGAGAGAAAGAAAGAAAAATACTCGCAGGGTGTCTGGGTGGCTCAGTCGGTTGGGTGCCTTACTTCAGCTTGGGTTATGGTCTTGGAGTCCTGGGATCCAGCCCCATATTGGGCTCCCTGCTCCTTGGGGAGTCTGCTTCTCCCTCTCCCTCTGCCGCTCCTGCTGTTTGTGCTCTATGTCAAATAAATAAAATCTTTAAAAAAAAAAATTCGTTAATCATTTTTATATTGACTGTATGTTGAAATGCTCTTTTGGATATGTTAGACTATATTATTAAAACTAATTTTGCCTGTTTCTTTTCACTTCACTGTGATACTAGAAAATTTAAAACTATACATGGGGTGTATGTTATGTGCAATACCACTACAGCAGACTGAATAATTAATATGCCAAACACATACTACCATTTAACAAGCATATGATACTGCTGAGATGATTAAGTTCATTTAAAAGTTTGGCTGAATTCGTTCACCGTTTATGTTCTGTAAAAGTAAATCATCAGTGAGAAATAAGACATTTTTGATATTAAAGGTTATATTCAAATTTGGGAATCCCTACTTTATAGACCATAGATTCACTGACAAATTATCTACTTTTTGGAGGACTGGAGGTTGAGGGTAAATAAGATGCCAGCCTTCAGGTTGACTCTTGGAAAGGAGCTTTATAAAAAAATGTTCAACTGTAAGTAAAAGGAAGGAGAAAATTGCCTTAACCCACTGGACTGGGTTTTATATAGATGTAATGGGCAAAAAAGCAAGTCCTAAGAGGTTCTGAACTGGGAGGGGAATTTTAAGAATGAACATAAGGGAGAAGACACTCTGGAAATAATTCCAATAGCAGTTTCCCAAAGAGAAGCTACAGAAAATGCTTGGCTTATAGAACCCTATTTTAGCCTTTCCGAAGATGTCAATTATTATGACTAAGTTTATATACACATTATATATAGCTTACATATTTATATATAAAAGATAATAAAATTGTCTTCGCTCAAGAAACTTTATCGATCTGTAGTAAATCACATAGAACCTTTTCTCTAATTTATCACAGATAACTTGCCATACTTTAAAACTGAAGAAAATGGAAGAATTATTGCCAATTCAGACAAAGATACTCATACACCTAAAATGGTTTCTGCTAGCATTTATTTGAGAAAATTTACACAAAAATCCCCAATCCAACATTTACAAGTGAATCTGTAGAAATCCCACATGCCTCTTTCCATTAAGCAAACAGAAAAATGGCTAATGACAGAAATTTATGACAATGATATAACAGCGCTTAAACTGTATCATTCCCCATCTGTATTATACAGACTGTGTTGAAAAGGCTCAAAATGGAGAAAAGCAGATAAACTCTTCATTTTTAAAGCTGATTTACTCTTGCACTAGCCTTCTATCAAAGGCAAATAATGTTTACTTTTTTGATAAAATGAAGGTGTAATTATCAATGAACTTTAAACTGAAAGCACAAGTGTCTGAGCTGGTATTTTTGGCATGTGAGTAAAAAGGAAAGAATGGAAAAAAAAAATCCCAGTTTCACAAAGTCACACTCGGAAACAGAAACATCATTAAAATAAAATGTTCTCCTCTCCTACCCTTTTCTTTGCCATTTTGTCAAAACAGAAGAACTTTCATTGCTTCTGAAAAAGGGGAAAGGCACCATTCAGAAATGAGAGTTTCTTATTAGGCTAAAGGTACAGAACAAAATTTGACCTTTAGACCTCTAAGAATGGATCTGACCCACAAGTATGGTTATTCTCTTCCCTACCTGGATGTATCCTCTGTCATCTAGTGTATGTAATACCACAGATGGACTTTCTCAACATCCACTGTCCTATGTTCAGGATTTGGCCTCCAGGTTCTCAGGAGCCGTACCTATCAATTCCCACCAGCAGATGGCAATGTTGCACAAATTAATGCTGCACCAGAGGCATTCACAGAAGTCAAGAGTCGGAGATAAAGGGCTTTCGGGTTCACAGTAGCTGGAACATTAACAGCCTGAGATTTTAACAACATAACTCACTCCCTCTTTTACTTTTGTATTTTACCCTGGTCATCACAACAGTGTTCTGTTAATTCTAATGCACTGCTTAACCGCAAGCTATATGCCCTAAGTCCTCTAATTCTTGCCTCTGCAGTTAGACAAAGCCCGGTAACAGTCTGCAGGGGTTAAGGGATTACAGAAAGGACAGACTCCTATCCATTTTCCTGGGTGAAATGGAGATATTTTCAAGTGACATTATTTTTTGTAACTGTCCACAAACATGCTCATTTGTAACCATACCTTTGCTTACTTAATGGCCTTTAGGCACCTTACATTCCCACAGTAATTCTTGGCTTTGCGTTTGCAACATTCAGTTTCAAGTATTTGTTCTATTCATAATCCTCCCAGGTGTGTTTTTCTTAGACCCCAAATGTCTTAATTTGCTAGATGGAACACATAAGGACAGGAATTAAGTCGGTGACTGGCCACGTAAGAGTAGTTGGTAAATTTTACTTGTATTTTCCTTGCTAGAAGTTATGTTAAAAATTCAAGCAACCACGTATCTGACAAAGAACTTGTATCTAGGATATATAAGGAACTCTGTAACTTAGAAAAAACAAGCTAATTAAAAAGTGCGTAAAAAGGATAGGAAAGGATATTTCATTGAGGAGGATATATGGACGATAAATAAGCACATGAAAAGAGGCTCAACATCATCTGCCATTAGGAAAATGCAAATTAAAACCATAATGAGTCATTACTAGACACACCAATGAGAATGACTAAAATAAAAAATAACAACAATAGCAAATACTGGAGAGGATTTGGAGAAATTGGACTGGTCACATGTTGCTGGTGGGAAGGTAAAATGGCAGTCACTCCAAGAAGAGAGTAGGATGGTTTCTCACAAAAATAAACACGTGCTTATCATACAACCCAGCAACTGCCCTCTTGGGCATTTATTTATCCCAGAGAAATGAGAATTTATGTTCACATGAAAACCTGTACATGAATGTTCATAGCAGCTTTAGTAGAAATGGCCAAAAACTGACAATAACCCAATGTCCTTCAATGGGGGAATGGTTAAACAAACTGTGGTACCTGCGTACCATGAAATACTCCTTAGCAATAAAAAGAAGCAAGCCATTGATAACATGCAGCAACGTGGATGGATTTCAAGGGAATTATGCTGAGTTTTAAAAGCCAATCTCAAAAGGTTACATACTGTATGATTCCATTTATAAAACATTCTTGAAATGACAAAATTAGAGATGGAGAACAGATCAGTGGTTGCCAGAAGTTGGGGCTCTGGGGAAAAGAAGGGAGCTGGCTATGGTTATAAAAAGTAGTAGTACAGGGATACGAGAGTTGGGACTGTTCTCTATCCTGCGGTGGTGATCACACAAATCCACACCTGATAAAACTGCATAGAGCTAAACACACATAAATACACAAAAGAGGTTCAAGCAGTTGAGCACAAATATTTTAATTCTCTAAAATGAAGTCCTCTTTAAGAGTTATGTACAGTACAAAGCTCATTTCTATGAGGTGTCCATCTATCACCCTTTCAAGAGACATGAATTTATGAAAGGAAATCACCAGAAGCTACCTAAACATTTCAGCTAAGGGTCAAGAGAAAGCGAAGTGTGTTTTCACGAAGAAATCCAAAGAGGACAATCAAAATGAAACAAGTTCAACATGGTCATACAAACCTTGGTAAAGGAACTAAAGTGGAAGCCCAAGCTGGTGAGCAAGTAGGAAAAGGAAAGAAAACATGGTTCAAACCGATCACAGGAGGAAACCCAGTACAAATGCTGACTTTGGCATTACCTAGGTAACCCCTATTTTTTGTTACAGAGGACTCTAATAATAGTCCTATTGTTGCAAAACTAGTCCCAATGCTACCAAGTTAAAAAGAAGTCTCTCACTGACTTGTTGGGTGTAGGCAGTAACCCCTGTCCTCCCACACCAAAAGAGATCAGTTCTGGCAAGAAAGCTCCAATGTGCCTTGATGGTGCTGTTAGAAGGATGCCCTAGGTTGGGCATGTCCCAGCGATGTTCAGCTGGCCGAGATACAAGGTGGGAGGAGACTGGGCCTTATTACTCAATCAACTTCTTGGCCTTGAAGAAGCGACGCAGGTAGAAGACCTGCCAGGTGGCTAGTCCAATGAGGCAGAACATTGAAAAGATGCTGAAGTACAGGACCCGAGTGTTTGTTGACTCTAAAAAAAACAAAAGTGTTATAAGGCAATGACGTGAGGCTCAGCAGGCTACACAGCGGCGGCGGTGGGGGGGGGGGGAGTAAATCATTAACTTCACTCAGGCCCTAGACCTGACAGTAGATTTTGGATTGTTTTTTCTTAAAAGTTCACTGTTTTAGAAGAAAAAAAAATTCACTGTTCCACATATAAATGTTAGAAATTACAAAGATTACTACTATCAGTTTGATACTCAATAAGCTGAGAATATGGTCAACTGCATACCACAGAAATTTCTATCCCCTTGAAAATCTAACAAAGCTCGTGTACCTGGAGAAGCAGCAACACTTAAGTAAGGGATCATCCCATTCCCCCATCCCCATTTGGCAAAACTGAGAAAAGAGTTCGGTCTCCTTTACGAAGAAACCAGAGCTGCTCTCCCCTCACCATTGGTATCTCGCATCTCCTCCTCTCGCTTCTTCATGTAGGCAAAATCGTTAACGATGGATTCTGAAAGGTCTTCTAAGCGTCGGAGCTCCACCTCTAAAGGCTTGAGCTTCTCAACCTTGGCAATCTGGAAAAGAAAGGAATTATGAACCCACTTCTTGACAAAACTGCTTTAGTCTAGAACACAAGGCGACAGATGAGTCTTTGAAAAGTTTCACCAAACCCAGGGCACTTGGCTGGCTCGGCTGGTAGAGCATGTGACTCTTTATCTCAGGGTTGTGGGTTTGGGCCCCATGTTAGATGTAGAGATTACTGAAAAATAAAATCTTAAAAAAAAAAAGTTTTACCAAACTTAAAATCTTTTCGGTTATCACTCTAACATTTTAAAATCTGGGCTTCTGTCCTTCCGCACAAACTGTTCCTATGTTTCCATCTCAGACTTTTTTGATACTTTAATTTTGATTAAAACCTCCTTGGAAGTACTATAATATGGTAGGTTATAAAGTAAAATATTTTCCTAAGATTTCTTATTTTATTGTTTAAAAGATTTTACTATTTATTTGAGAGAGACACAGCAAGAGAGGGAACACAAGCTGGGGAAGGGGGAGAGGAGAAGCAGGCTTCACACTGACCTCCTACTGATGTCCAAGAAAGAAACATTTATCAGCACAGTTGGAGTCATTGTTAGTCAGACGTGATTTTAAAAGAAAACCCTCCAAATTCCCAATACACAATGCACAGGAATGAGAGTATATGTAACTATAACATCAAGATAACAACTCACACTATAAAAATAGAGAATTCTTGTTTGCTCCTTTAAATCCCACAATAGCTTTAGGGTTTATATCGGAGCTCCAGAGCCCAGATGAATCCTAGCTTTGCTAAAAAACCAAAAAACAAAAAATGCAAAAACAAAAAACACTACATTTTTTTTTTAAAGAATTACATAGCCAGTTATCAAAAGAAATCTCCGAGGACTTCCCTGTATGCTAAAGAAGGAAGGATGTGAGAAAGAAATGAGCTGTTTTCCTTTCTCAGCCTAGACCACTGTGAAACCTCCAAGAGTACCTAGTAACTAAAGGCAGATATGACAAAAGCAAAGATTTTATTATTCTATTTTTGGTTTTTTTCCTATCACTCTAAGACTGTGATTTACTTTTAAAATGAGGATATACCACCAGAGTTTTCTAGATCTTAAAACTTATATACCAGCTGCTCTTAGATCTTTTCTACATAGAGAATTCATCAAAAATTCTTTTTCTATGGGTGCCTGATGGCTCAGTTAAGCGTCTTCCTTCAGCTCAGATCATGATCCCGAGGTCCTAGGATCGAGCCCCGCGTCATGCTCTCTGCTCAGTGGGGATTCTGCTTCTCCCTTTCCCTCTGCTCCCCTGCTCATGCTCTCTTACTCTATCTCAAATAAATAAATAAAATCTTTAAAATTTTTTTTTCTATATCTGCTTCTTTACTCTCTATTTATTTTATGTTCCCTATAGAACTCCCTACCTTTTCTTCTCTTTTGTCCAATTCACCTTCTTTGTTCTTTTTCAGTTAATGTTAACAGCAGTTAACATGGGATGAATAGGAAGAGTTTAAGGGTGTTCTTATGCTCTCTTTGCTCATCTACATTCTGCACTGAACATGTGAAGTTACTGAAAATTAAAGTTATTTGGGGAAACCTGGGTGGCTCAGATGATTAAGCATTTGTCTTCAGCTCAGTCTCAGATCTCCAGGTCCTGGGATCAAGCCCCATGTCTGGCCCCCAGTTCAGTGGGGAGTCTGCTTCTCCTTCTCCCTCTGCCTCTTCCCCTGCTTGTGCTCTCTTTGCCTCTCTCTCTCTCTCTCAAATGAATAAGTAAAATCTTAGAAAAAAAATTTTAAAAGTCACTTAAAATAAAACTAGAAATTGCTGTTAGGATGCGGATATAAAAATTAAGTATTTATTTATTTATATATTTTAAAAGAATTTATTTATTTATTTGAGAAAGAAAGAGCACAAGCAGGCAGAGTGGCAGGCAGAGGGAGAGAGAGAAGACGACCCTGACCAGGACCCTGGGATCATGACCTGAGCCAAAGGCAGCCATTTAACCAATTGAGCCACCCAGGAGTCCCTGAAGCTTATATTTAAATAAGGTACATAAAGTGTGATGACTCTGCAATGATCCACCTAAGTTTTCTTAGACTAGATGTACATTTTCTTACATTCGTAAAGTGTTGGCTTAGAATTAATGACATGACTGACAGCTAGAAACAGAATGAAGCTAACGGACTTTAACATTTAACTAATGGTTAGTTAATGCATTTAGCTAATTCTCCTAGCTTAATGCCCAAATGCCAAATTTTGTCATTAATTTAGAATACGCATCTGTTCATCTCGTATAGAGCCACAGAGCAAAAAAATTCCCCAGGGAAAAGCTATCAATACAAGATAGATATATATATATGTATCTATATATCTATATAGATACATATATATATATCTATATATCTATATAGATACATATATATATATCTATATAGATATATAGATACATATATATATATATAAAATAAGCTCAGTTTTCGCCTGTTTAACATTTTCCCTCCTGGTTTATACTTTTATCTCCAAAGCTTCCTGAATGAGATAGTATAAAAGCAATGGCATGAAATTTCTTTAGCAATAAATGATTTAGGGCTCTCTAAATAGAAACTTGCAAAAAGAACTGGAGATGAAACTATGGCCATGCCTCTGCCAGCTGAAAATATTCTTTATTTTAAAGATTTTATTTATTTGACGGGGAGGGGGGGAGCAAGCACAAGCAGGGGGAGCCACAGAGGGAGAGGGATTAAGCAGGTTCCCCGCTGAGCAAGGAGCCCAACAGGACCCTGCAATCCTGACCTGAGCTGATAGCAGAAGCTTAACCAACTAAGCCACCCAGGCGCCCCTGAAAATATTCTTAAAAAACAAAAACAAAAACAAAAACAAAACAAAACAAAAAAAACAAAAAACACTTTGAAGACTACTTCTAACCCTCCTCACCTTTTTTGTTAAATGACAATAGGCCAAATGCCTAAAACCTAAATGCCCTAAAACCTGAAAAACCAAGTAAACTTGATATTGAGGATGGCCTTTGTAAATTACAGACCAAAAATCCTGCTCCCAATCCTTTCCTTTTCTGATGTTTCATTTATTTTTTTGTTGTACAGGCAACACATAAACATGCTCTCTTGCTACACATGTCAACTATTCAGAAGCAAAGGGAACAAAAACAAAAAGCCTACCTTCACATGGCTCCTCAATTCCCATTACTCACACATTCCTTCTCAAAGGTAACCATGGTCATGCATTTGGTGTGTATCTTTCTAGACCTTGCTAGAAAGATACACGCTATTTATGCTTTGGTGTGCATATAAATGGACACAGAAACACACAATTAAAAACATATTTATTAATGGGGGGCCTACTGCACACATTGTCCACAGCTTGCTTTTTTTTCATTTAATAAGATCTTTCCAAAAACTTATGTGCTTATAGATTTACCTGTTCTTCTTAACTGCTACCCGGGATTCCATACTGCCTACAGGCCATTGTTTACTTAATCATTCAATTCCCCAACTATTTTCCAGTAGAGGTCCTACTCCAAACTCTAGTTCTATTCATAACCAAACAGCCCAATTCCCATTTTCCTTGATGTTGGAAATGCTGTTGATGTTATTTCCTCAATGAAATAACCCTTACTCAACCCTTTCCTTAATTTGGTAAATTATTTTCAGCCTCCTATGAGTGGGATGAAGGTCTCTTTCCCTAAAACACATCTCTGCCTAACAAACAGCTTTATTTACTTGATATTAATTTTAAATCTAGGAAAGTTAAAGAACTGCCAAGAGACTCAAACAATGTTGAAAACCAACTTTCTATTCCAACCATCTAACACATCGTGGATACTGAATGGAAAATAACAGTAATAATGGATATATATTTACATTTAATCTACACCTAGAGATAAAAAAAAATGTACAAAGCGGTCTTTAAAAAAAAAACCAAAAACATTTTAAGACCCTAACCACAGTGCTTTCTTGAGTGCTTACTACGTGCAAGGAACAAAGATAAATGATGATCTCTGCTCCTAAGAAGCTCATAGTCTGGTGGGGAGGCTCATATAAAAAACTATAACCATAATATAAGGCATTATATATTAATGTCTACAACATAGGCACACATTAAAAGTGAAAAGGAAAGAAAATAGCCCAAGATTAATCTTAGTTGTGAGGATAAAGGAAAGCTTAACAGGAAGCGGGTGAGGTGGGTCTCACAAATGACGTAGGATTTTGAGAGAGAAAGACATTCAAGGCTGAGGGGAAACTTGCAAACCAAAACACAGAGGGAGGACACTGCAGGCAGACCTTGTTTAGATTGTACATTGTCTGATCTGTGTGCGTGTGTGCGTGTACTCATGTGTCAACACACACCCATTCTTGGGGGAGGGTGGTTGGTAATCGCAAATATAATGCTCAAAAATTCGGGTGGAGCTCAACTGAGCAGAGGATGAAGAAAGTAGTATAGAGAATTAGATCTATCAGTATATATCTACAATGTGTATATATTTTATCCCTTATAATCTTGCTTAATCCTCCTAACCCTATATAAGGTGAATATTATTATCCCTAAAATTTTCAGATGAGTAAATTAAGATTCAAAGTGTTAAATAACTTGCCCAAGTTCTCAGAGCTTGATAGGAGTGGAGACTGGAATCCAAGTCTGAGTTTATATTTTATTCTGAAGGTACTAAAGGTTTGATGAAGGAGACTAGCAGACTCCACTAAGTTTTTTCTGGATCAAAGGTGAAGTGATCAAGCTATATTAGGCCACAAGGATCTGGGTAAGTTGTCCAGTTTACTAGTCAAACTTCCCTGGTTTCATGCTATTATTTTAATTTTTACAGACTAAGAGAGTAAAATGTTATGCAAATTGTCGTCACTATTCTCAGGAAGACCCTCTTCGCTTGCCCAGGACTAAGTATTCAATGAGTATCATCAAGATTTTTATCATAGTCAGTACAAAAAGATAACAAGAACACCTGTATCAAAAATCCCCACTGACTGTTGTTCTGCTCTTCCTAAAATGTGTGATTTAATGTTCAAACTGTCTGTAAGAATGTGAAATTATGCTTGTTTCACGACTGCACGCCATTATTCCAGTCTACTTACTTCTCTCTACTCAGACTGGAAAGGTGATCTCTATATTTTGCCAACAGCTTGATGAAAGCAAAGCCTACTTGACGTTATGTACCAGAGGTTGTCCACTAGAGGGTAGCATTTCCCCGGTAAACTGTACAATGGCCATTCAATGAAGAGTACTAGAGCTACAAAGGAGTTCATTTGACAAATGAAACTCAAGTTTCCACAGTTAATCAAGTCCACTGGGTGGAACACCAGGCCTAGCAGATCCACGGTCTCTTGAATGCCTAGACAAGGTCACCAGAGCATTTATTCAGCATCAGAACTGCAAAGCTCTGCTGCTGTAAAATGCAAGCAAAACCATACCTTTGACTTCCAAAAGCCTATCTGCTCAGTGTACCCAAATCCTTCCTATCTTTCAAGCCTTAACCATGAAGCTTCCTTTAACCACTTCCGTCAACACCCACTCCCTCTTTCCTAAAGTCCTACAGCACTCAGACCGTGCCACATAATTAATAATCATATATTGTCATAGTCACATTGTTTTTTTCCCCACGCTAGTTTGGCCCCTGAACTCACACAATGTATACTTTGTGTAGCATCCCCATTTGATGCCTTCTTCAGAAGAGCCAAGTTTCTCATAGGAGATTAATAAGTGTTGTTGGTGTCCTGAAGAAAGGCTTCCTCAGAGCGCTCTGCATCTACTCTGACCTAGTGCTCAGGAGAAAGTCTTCCCTACCATGCTATCTCTCATCTGCGGTGGTCAGGACTGCTTGGAAAAGATGCAATTCAGAAAGCCTTTCCCTGCATATTTCCAAAAATACGTGAAATTACCCCCCCCCTTTTTTTTAGATTTTATTTATTTATTTGACAGACAGAGATCACAAGTAGGCAGAGAGGCAGGCAGAGAGAGAAGAAAGCAGGTTCCCCGCCGAGTAGAGAGCCCGACACGGGGCTCGATCCCAGGACCCTGGGACCATGACCCAAGCCGAAGGCAGAGGCCCCAACCCACTAAGCCACCCAGGCGCCCCCAAATTACCCTTCTTAAGCCATATCCAAATCTTCCACTGCCCTATTGATGACCTGAACCTAGAATTCAGAGTCATATGTAATTACACCAAGGAAACATTCTCTGAAAAACTTCTTAAAACACACATGAAACCGACCTCTCTATAGAGAATTATTGGATTGTTTTCCTTGGTGGAGCACTGAAACTCAAGAGAAGCTTCTTGTGGTAAGCCAATTACAGTCAAATTGCTGTTACCTCCACACTCCCCACCAGAGCCCCCCAAATTTTAGAAGAGTAACAGCGGAGATCATCTAGTCTCCATAATGAAGATAAAGAAGGCAGACCTCAGCCAAAGACAAGTCTACTTGTGTGGGGAGATATGTGAATCACAAGCCTCTTCACAGAAGCTCAAAAGGTCAAGAATGTGCCAACATAAGGCCAGACTATACGGCCAATCTTAGGGTTATATGGAATTTAGCATGATCCTATTTACTTTGTCAGAGTTTCCAGAAAGGGTAGGCAAAGGGAGCAAAATCCACTGAACTAACCAAACTATGGGTCGGGTTCCTTGCCCATACATTATTCCATTTAGCTCCTGTCAAGAGAAGTATTTTGGAGCTAGTACACAGAACCAGAGTTCTTCCTCCCTAAGTGCACTCAAAAAAAGTAGAACTTTTGGAAAGTCTTCAGCTGTTGCTCCAACAAGGGCAACTGTTTTTGGTATACACGTTGACAGCAAATGACACACTAACAGAACTCACAGGCACAAGAGGATTTTAGTTGTGCTGAAAATGCAGACATCCACATCAAGAAGGGACATACACTGCCCCAGAGTTAGAGGATGGGTCAGATAGCTCCTTCTTCGTGGGATAGTTACTGCCTTCATTTCCGCAACTGCAGGATTAGACAATTACTTCTCCTAAGCAGCTGCTCTAGTTCCACAGACCACAAACTCAAAAAAAAAAAAAAAAAAAAACTATACTGGCTCAATTCACATACCGACTCTATACAGATGTGCCCCCCCTCCCCCAACCATGGGCAAAAGACAGTGGTGAAAGGTCCTTAAAATTCAACACAGGAAATCAAAAGTGCTTTATTTCTGAGGGCATAAGCATTCTGAACTCTTTAAAGAATTCAAACTACAATATGCTTCTTTACAACAGGACAACCATTCCAGCTTCTAAATATCATCTTACATTTGTACTGTTTACATACTAACTTCACATGCACTAATTAAGTAAATCCTCTGTAACAATTTAGCAGGCATTGGAGCCCTCTGGCCCAGCTACTGAAACACTGACTACTATTCAATTTTACAAAACCACAAGGGACTTTAGAATCATGAAGCCCACAGCTGTGAGGGAGAAACTTAAAGAAATGTGCCACCTCCCTAAAGCCAAATGTTTATACCAACAGGCCCAAATCCTCTGGAGATAAAAGCTATTACTTCAAGGGCCTGAAATTAAATGCCTCAGAACCTCTACATACACTCAGTGCTCTCTGGTAATTAACCAGAGAACAAGTGTTTCTATTATTCATGTTCTTGTCACAGGCACTTGCTGAGAGACAAGTAACAGCTATTTCTAAGCAAGATTCAAGGGAGCCTAGCCACTGACTGAGGAAAGGGCTGCTTTTTGCCTGTGTTGAAACCACTTCTCCTCTGCCTCAGTTTGCTTTGGGGGGGGGGGGGGGGGGGCTGGTGGTAAGGTCGCCAAAAAGAGTAGTAGCAGGAGTTAGTTTCTTGGTTAAGAAACAAAATTTAGAGCTGTGTTGTAACTATGTGCGTAATGACGCTTAAGACGTGCCAGACTTCCAAAGCAGGAAGCAGGCAAAGGAAGTCTGTGGTTTCCTTTCTGCTAGGGATTCCCCTCTTGGGTTAAGCAGAAGGTCAGGAAAGATAAAAGTCCTTCCCCAATGTCAACAAAGTCCAAGGATGGTAGACATTCCAGGAGGAACAGGAGTTCTAATATGCTTTGTGACAGAGATGTCCACATCATTTTCCATGTAAACTCACAATAATGCCCTCTGTTTTAGAGGGAAAAATGGTATCTAATGTCTCATCACGTGCCCTATTACTTAATATAATGGCAGCCATCGTATCAGGAGGAAAAAGTTACAACAGGTAAAATTTCTGGTGTAACAATGCACGCTGGCTTAGAGAGTGGTGTCAAGTTAAGAAGACAGCAGCAGTCATCGAAAACTGAAAATCATCTTACCTACTCTTCTACCTCAGAAAAACTGCAACAAGATTTTCTCTTTTTTACCTTACAATAGCATTTTTACAATATCTTATTTAAATATAATTAAGACTGCCCTCAACCATCAAAGTTTAAAAAGGATTATTTCAATTTACTCTTCATTTCATCAAATAAAGAGGCTCTTTTGCTTTCTTTCTGTTTTTTAACTAAACCAGCTTAGACACAGAAACAAAGCAATTCAAAGTCTCTACGAGGAACTATCTTCCATTCACTACCTCTAGTGCCTCCCTCCCTCCTGTTCATCACCTACAAATAACTCAGCCTTGTGTTCTTCTACTGGATATCTGAACTATGAAAAAGAGGAAAGACTTGAGCTGCAATTGTTGTACTGCTACTTCCTGTTGGAGAATTAGCTGGTCACTTCCAATCTTCTTCCATTTTAGGACATTTCCCTCCCAGGTCCTGACCAAAGATGGAGCAACTTTCTGTGGGTCCACCAGTCCCATGAAAATTCTCTCAAATCACTTAAATCAACTTTCTTTTATTTAGTTTACATTCTTTAAAAAACCATTTACATTTCCTGTCCCCCACCTCTTCTTCATACTTTCAGGTCCTGTTGTAAGACGATTTCTGATCTGGGTAAAAACACTCAACTTTCTGTAAAGACCAATCCTCCAGTCTTAAATAGTTCTTGTGGCTTTGGGGTTTTTTAAATGATTTTATTTATTTGAGAGAAAGAAAGAGAGAGAAAGTACACCTACAAGCAGGGGAAGGAGGAGAAGGAGAGGGAGAAGCCGACTCTCCACTGAACAGGGAGCCCAACATGGGGCTCAATCCCAGGGCCCTGAGATCATGACCTGAGTTGAAGGCAGATGCTTAATGAACTGAGCCACCCAGGTGGTCCCTACACACCAACACTGTCTATGGGGTAGTTGGTTCAGTCATTTGGCCAAAGCCACAGCCAGATTATTGTTCAAGGCTGTTAACACAACTTTTTGTATCAATAAGATTGTAGCTGGTTGTCACATGACTGCTGAGAAAACAAAAGCCTTCTGGGCAAAGCACAGCCAGTTGGCCTGACTGGGTCACAGAAGCCTCATAGCACAGCACACTACTACTGGCTGTTAGAGCAGGACATACCTCTTCGTAATTTTTCGCCTCCACTCCGTGCTTCATGTCTAGAATCACGAGTTGATCAGGTATCCGCCCTGTTCCTGAGAAGGAAATAAAAAGATTCACTGTGTAGAATATTTAAAATTCCGGGAAATCACCCACCCACCCTCCCTCTCTCTAACCCCTACCCTCTCAATAGAGGGAAACAGCCACAACTCCTCCCCCTACTCAGCTGCAGAAAATTCCTGGCTCTTGCTAAAATCACCAGCATTCCAGACAAAGCCTCTATCTGTGTGGGGTGCCGGAAAGCAACGAGAACATGCTGCTGGCAAACATCTCTGAGCCGGCAGGACACAAGACACTGCAGCTGGTACTGCACAGGGACAGAGGAGCAGAAGAGACAATATATAGGCTTACTGGATTAGGAAATAAAAGTCAAGTCAAAACAGTATAAAACTGAGTGGCATATAGACCAATAGGTAGTGGGGCACCAACTAAGATTGAAAGGTCTGTTTCCACATGAAAAGGGTGCCCTGTCAAATTTTGAAAAAAAGGATTATTGGGTATATGCTAAGCTTGGATTTACTTAACATAAACATGAGTACTGAAAACATCACAGAATTTAGCTAATATTCCACTTTAATTCAAGCCTTTTGGTTCAATGTAAGGACATTTTAGTAGGTCGGTAAAATGTTATAGGACCCACAAAACACTTAAAAGAGAACAGCCCAAGAAAAACACTTGTAAAGAAGAGTACAATTTTCAGGGATGCTACTTAGAAAGAGAAATGTCTATTTGGGACAGGAGTGCCAACAGAGCTAGGCTCATATTAGAAAAGGTAAATTGATTCAGCTTGATAAAAAAGAATTTAATCTTAAATCAACAGGTAGGAGAGAAAAAAAAGAGTCAAGAGTCCCAGAAAACTGCTTAGCCTCAGTCCCCAGGAATTCACGTAATTATTTATGAAATAGAAAACTGCCTCCATGGGGGGCACCTGAGTGGCTCAGTTGATGAAGCGTCTGCCTTTGACTCAGATCATGATCCCAGAGTCCCAGGACATCCCGTCAGGCTCAGAGCCTGCTTCTCCCTCTGCCTGCCACTCCCCCTGCTTGTGTGCTCGTGTGCGCTCTCTCTCTCTCTTTCTCTTCTCTCTGACAATCAATCAATCAATCAATCAATCAATTCTTTTTAAAAACCCTGCCTACATGGAATTAGGAGTTTAGGGCAACGCTGCCACTTAAGCAGGGGAGTTCTCCAAACTACAAGCCAGAGAGAACAGTACTACACTCTGCGTCTTGAAGCTTCTGAAATGGACTGAAGTCAATTCAATAACTACTCAGTGAGAACACACTAGGTGACTGAATTACAATCTCTGCCTTCAAACAATTCGATGGGGATCTAAGACAAGCATGCATAAGAGCTATGATCCAAATGCAAAGCAGTAAAAATCTGAAGAGGAAAAACCCAGTTCAGATAATCCCAGCTATGGAGTAAAGGTTAGAGAAGGGAAGGGAGTAGCTGTGGACTGACTTTACTAAATAGAGAGAGCACCTGAAGTCAAGGACAAAGTACTCTAGGCAAAGGGCAAAGCACAGGCAAGGGCTCAAACACTGAAATGAGTATGGATGTTTAAAAGACAGTTAAGGGGGCGCCTGGGTGGCTCAGTGGGTTAAAGCCTCTGCCTTCGGCTCAGGTCATGATCCCGGGATCCTGGGATCGAGCCCCGCATTGGGCTCTCTGCTCAGCGGGGAGCCTGCTTCCTCCTCTCTCTCTCTCTCTCTCTCTCTCTCTCTGCCTGCCTCTCTGCCTATTTGTGATCTCTGTCAGATAAATTTAAGAAAAAAAAAAAAATAAAAAATAAAAGACAGTTAAGAAGTTCTTTTAGACAGATTAGAAGGATCAACCTGAAAGGAACAGAGGGACACCCGGTTGACTCAGTTGGTAGCACATGTGGCTCTTGGTCTTGGGTTGAGTTTGAGCCCCACATTGGGTGTTAAGAGATTACTTAAAAATAAAATAAAAATCTTTTTAAAAATGCACATCAGGGGTGCCTGTGTGGCTCAGATGGTTAAGCATCTGCCTTCAGCTCAGGTCATGATCCCAGGATCCTGGGACTGACTCCCACATCAGGTTCTTTGGTCAGCAGGGAGCCTGCTTCTCCATCTGTCTGCCATTCTCCCTGCTTATGCTCTGTCTCTCTCTCTGACAAATAAATAAATAAAAATCTTGGGGTGCCTGGGTGGCTCAGTTTGGGTGTCTGCCTTCAGCTCAGGTCATGATCCCAAGATTTGGGAATTAAGCCCTGCATCAGGCTCCCTGCTCAGCGGGGGGCCTGCTTCTCCCTCTTCCGCTCCGTCTGCTAATATTCCTCTCTTGCTGTCTCTCTGTCAAATAAATAAACAAAATACTCAAAAATAAATAAATCTTTTTAAAAATGTAAATTAAAAAAAAGAGAGAGAAAGCAACAGAAATAACACTACTTAGGTAGGACTAAGAAACTAAGTCACAGATGCCTTCTGAGCATTAAACCAGTCAGTCTGCAAAACAAAACAAAAAGTGGCACCCAGAGAGGGAGATCTCTTCCCTCAAATCCAATGTGTAATCGTGATCACAGCACTGGCCCGTAACAGATGCAGTGCAGATTTTTGCTTCTCCTTCCTCATTTAAAAAATTATGAAACTGAATCAGCTTACAACCCCACCTGGCCCAAAAGATGAAAATATTTTCTTCTTAACAGACTCTTCCCAACATCTCTCTGTTGCCACAGCACAGCATTAGCATTATTCAAACACAAGTGAAACCATGAAACCACAGACCTCTGGCTATTCTCAGTCTAGACCACAGGGTCTCTTGCACAGACCAGCTAGCCTAGCCCCTTAGCTGACATCATGGCCCTAAAGGGTCCCTTTTGTTAAAAACAAAACAAACACCAAACTTCTCTGCATTTCTCTGTCAAATGGACAATTTCTTTTTTTTTTTTTAAGATTTTATTTATTTATTTGACAGACAGAGATCACAAGTAGGCAGAGAGAGAGAGGAGGAAGCAGGCTCCCCACTGAGCAGAGAGCTCTATGCGGGGCTCGATCCCAGGACCCTGAGCCGAAGGCAGAGGCTTTAACCCACTGAGCCACCCAGGTGCCCCAAATGGACAATATCTTAAAAGCTGCTCTAAAGACTATAAGGTATCTTGTTTCCATATCAATATAAATGAAACTAGAAATTGAGCGCTGACTATACTGTTGTGTGTATACATTTACACATATATATACACACATATGTATTTGGGGGGTACAGCAGGGGGAGAGGGAGATAGAAAATCTTACGCAGGCTCCACGTCCAGCACGGAGCCCAACGCAGGGCTCGATCCCAGGCCCGAGATCACTCATGACCTGAGCCAAAATCAAGAGCCAGCCACTTAACCAACTGAGCCACCCAGGCGCCCCAACACAATCCATGATTTAAAAGAGTTCACATTTGTGTGGTGACAGATACAGACACAGAAGATATTCTGAAAGAAGTATCAGTATAACTCGATGATAGGCTGAAAAACGCAAGAATAACTTCAAAATGTGAGCCCAAGTAACTGGGAGGATAGTAGTTAACACTAGTAAGAGGGGGAATTCGTTTGAAAGGGAGGCTTGTGAACACAGTCTGAGACACCTTGGTTTTGAGGCAAGAGTGGCACAACCATGTGGAAATGTCTAGAATATAGTTGAGACATCCTGGAACTGGCACCAGTGGGAGCAGACAGAAGGGTATCAGTGATGAAATCACCATTAAAATCCTTTAATTTTTTAAAATTTTTCATCTATTCGCCCCTTTACTTCTGACAACCTCCGTTGGCTTTTAGGCTAGATTGACCAACTTTAGATCAAGGGAGTCAATTCTTGATGAACTGTCAAAAGCAGCTGGTTTGTCTGCTGCCCTGGGAAGGGAATCCACTGACACTGTTTTAGCAAAGGTGCTCGCTCTTCTTCCAGGATCCTATGTTCTGAATATTCTACAAATGTAAAACTGGCAGAAGTCCTTTTGCTACTACACAGAAGAAGCCCGAGACTAAAATTAAATGGAGGCAAGGAAAGGAAACACTGAGAGGTAGAGTTCCAATGACACTGTTGAAACACCAAGATGCCGCTGGGCCTGAGGTCAGCACCCCACTGCAAAGTCCCCAGTTCAGAGAGTCCAACGATCTCTCTCTTCTTTTTCTTTAAGACACTTTGAGTTTTTACATCCTGCAGCCCAAAAGGGTCCCAACTAATATAACAATTACAAACGCATTAAACTTTTAGAGTCTAGTGTCCTTTAAGCTAATGAATAGGGAGTAAAAAGGAGTCTGCCTTTTCACCCGTTACTAAGCACAGAAGCCATCAAGTATTCAGACTGAACAGTACTATGGGGTCTTGACCTTGAGATGCACAGAAGAATCCACACCAAGATAGAACTAGGAAAATGCTCTGGAAACCGAAAGTATTTCTAACTTTGCCATATATTGTTTGTCAGACAGGCCTTATTTCTGATCCCTGAGAAAATGTGTCACTAGCATATATATAAATGCATTATATTCCAGCATCTATATGGAATTCGCCTCTATCATTCAAGCCAGATATGTCACAGCATTGAAGAAATGCCTACTCCTGTACATGAAGAACTCAGCTGATTAGCCAACTTTCACTCCTATGTGTGAAAGACATCAACAAATGTAGTTTCTTTTCCTTTTCCCAATAGCCCAAGAGAGAAAGTTCAGGCTCTAACTTGAGAGGAGACACTTAATTCAGGGAAAACACTCTGATTACTTACCCTTGCTCTCAAAACACACTTCAAACATGTCATAATCTTCAGTGGTAAAGGCAAATTTCCCCTTGGTTGCATCTTCCTTGGAGTATAGAATATGACCAGCAGAATCTGTGATCTAAAATAAAAGGTAAGTAAGAACAGGAAGTAAATAACATTGGGGAAGAGAACTTAATAGAAACTGGAGAATGGGAAGAAACAATGTTTAGGAAGACAGTTGATATTTCTCATTATGATGACTATGTTCAGTCCCTTCTTAAAGACAGGAACTGGATTAGAAGATGAAACCCAAATACAGCAAATTTCTTTCCTTCAAACATACATATAGCCACACTTAAGGCTAAAACGTCACTGCCACTGAATGTCTTACCATACTAAAAAGGCAATACAACTGATATAAATTGGGCTTATTAGCAAAAGTTTGCTATAGAAAATGTATACCAGTATCAATACCTAGAAAGAGACAGGTCACAAAAATGAAGTGGACAATTACCAGAAGAACGTACTACAAAAAGGAGAAAGACATAGAAGAACACATGTCTTCTAGGATCACAGGGGAAGGGAGGGAAAAATGAAACAAGATAAAACCAGACAAGGAGATAAAACTTAAGAGACTCTTGGTCTCAGGAAACAAACTGAAGGTTGCTGGAGAGGAGGAGGGTGCTCAGAGGGATGGGGTGGCGGTGTGATCTGCACTGGGGAAGGTATGTGCTATGGTGAGTGCTGTGAATTGTGTAAGACCAATGAATCACAGACCTGTACCCCTAGTACCTCTAAAACAAGTAATACATTATATGTTTAAAACAAACACATCTCTTCTATAAAACAAATTTTGATGGGGTAGAGGTGGAGGCAGAGAATGGAAATGAGATATCTGATGCAAAAAGAGAAGGAAAGAAGGTATGCGTGGAAAAGAGTCTGGAAGATCGACTCCAAATTTCACATCAATTATGTCAGTGGTCAAATGGGGTGGCAGAAAGACATGGGGGATAAACAAGAAATCTGTCCTTAAAAAGGCATCCTTAGCTTCCACCAGTGATAATTTCTTTCTTCTAGATTGTTAGCTTTAGTTCTCCAAACTGAAACTGCTCCATTGGCAGAGAATGGCCTGTAAGCGCAGATGATGTGGCATACACTGGTAAGTGAATGGTCATATATAAAACAAGGGAATGACACAGTAGTATGACACACTGGATTGCAACTTCTTTACTGGGGCTCACGGCTGTCCTGGCTGAAGGCACATTTCATTATTTAAGACAGGAAGCTACTTGCAATATGGAACACAAAAGCAGTAGCTTCCTTAAACTAGATGTTCTAATGCTGTCTGTAAAGTAAGATTCATTTATAGGTGAGATTTTATTTATTTATTTATTTACTTTTATTTTTTGAAAGATTTTATTTATTTACTTATTTATTTTTTAGAGAGAGAGAGAGAGTGAGAGCACACAAGCAGGCAGAGTGTCAGGCAGAAGCAGAGAGAGAAGCAGGCTCCTGGCCGAGCAAGGAGCCGGATGCAGGACTCGATCCAGGGACCCTGGGATCATGACCTGAGCCAAAGGCAGCAAATTAACCAACTGAGCCATCCAGGTGTCTCTACAGGTGAGATTTTAAATGTGAAAACTGAGCAGAACACAAAAGCTTATGCATTTAAAGCACTTTAATGACACTACTTTTTCCCGAGTAGTAAGACTTCTTTATACATTTATCTTTCTTTCGATTTTCTACAAAGGTATGTATCACTTACGGTCAGAAATAAAGGTATTTCATTTTGGGGAAAAACACAGTAACTAAAGAATAGTTTTTGGGTGCCTACGTTCACCACATTGGGCTCCCTGCTCTGCGGGGAGCCCGCTTCTCCCTCTCCCTCTGCCCCTCCTCCCTGGTTGTGTTCTCTCTCCCTTAAATGAATAAATAAAATCTTTAAAAAAAAAAAAAAGAATAGTTTTCACTGCTAGACTAATTTGAAATGAGGGGCTAATTAAAAAAGGTTTTGGGGAGGAGTCAAGATGGCGGAGAAGTAGCAGGCTGAGACTACTTCAGGTAGCAGGAGATCAGCTAGATAGCTTATCTAAAGATTACAAACACCTACAAATCCAACGGGAGATCAAAGAGAAGAAGAACAGCAATTCTAGAAACAGAAAATCAACCACTTTCTGAAAGGTAGGACTGGCGGAGAAGTGAATCCAAAGCGACGGGAAGATAGACTGCGGGGGGAGGGGCCGGCTCCTGGCAAGTGGCGGAGCAACGGAGCACAAAATCAGGACTTTTAAAAGTCTGTTCCGCTGAGGGTCATCGCTCCAGAGGCTTAACCGGGGTGAAGTCCACACGGGGTCAGCGTGGCCTCAGGTCCTGCAGGGTCACAGAAGGATCGGGGGTGGCTGAGTGTCGCAGAGCTTACAGGTATTAGAACGGGGAAGCCGGCTACAGAGACAGAGCCGAGGAGTGAGCTCTAAACTCGGGGTTACCTTGAACCGGTCACAGGCTTGGTCAGCTTGGAGCGTGGCTGGGGCCAGGGTGACGGGAGTAACTGGGCCCTGTTCTCTGAGGGTGCACTGAGGAGTGGGGCCCTGGGCTCTCTGCTCCTCCAGGCCGGAGACTGGGAGGCCGCCATTTTTATTCCTGCCCTCCGGAACTCTACGGAAAGCGCTCAGGGAACAAAAGCTCCAGAAAGCAAACCCAAGCGGATTACTCAGCCCCGCCCCTGGTAAGGGCGGTGCAACTCCGCCTGGGGCAAAGACACTTGAGAATCACTACAACAGGCCCCTCCCCCAGAAGATCAACAAGAAGCCCAGCCAGGACCAAGTTCACCTACCAAGGAGTGCAGTTTCAATACCAAGGAGAGCAGCGGAATTCCAGAGGAGAAGAAAGCAAAGCACGGAACTCATGGCTTTCTCTCCATGATTCTTTAGCCATTCTTTAGCCGTGCAGTTAATTTAATTTTTTTTCTTTTTCAATTTTTTTTCCTCTTCTCCTGCTAAATTTTTTTAACTTTTACCCTTTTCTTTTTTAACGTTTTTTTAACTAGTTTATCTAATATATATATATTTTTTCCTTTTTATATTTTTTCTTTATTGGTTTTCTTTTTTTAATTTTTTTTTTTTTCTTTCTGAACCTCTTTTTATCCCTTTCTCCCCCCTCACGATTTGGGATCTCTTCTGATTTGGCTAAAGCATATTTTCCTGGGGTTGTTGCCAACCTTTTAGTATTTTACTTGCTCCTTCATATACTCTTATCTGGACAAAATGACAAGGCGGAAAAATTCACCACAAAAAAAAGAACAAGAGGCAGCACCGAAGGCTAGGGACCTAATCAATACAGACATTGGTAATACGTCAGATCTTGAGTTCAGAATGAGGATTCTCAAGGTTCTAGCCGGGCTCGAAAAAGGCATGGAAAATATTAGAGAAACCCTCTCGGGAGATATAAAAGCCCTTTCTGGAGAAATAAAAGAACTAAAATCTAACCAAGTTGAAATTTAAAAAGCTATTAATGAGGTGCAATCAAAAATGGAGGCTCTCACTGCTAGGATAAATGAGGCAGAAGAAAGAATTAGTGATATAGAAGACCAAATGACAGAGAATAAAGAAGCTGAGCAAAAGAGGGACAAACAGCTACTGGACCACGAGGGGAGAATTCGAGAGATAAGTGACACCAGAAGATGAAACAACATTAGAATAATTGGGATTCCAGAAGAAGAAGAAGGAGAGAGGGGAGCAGAAGGTATATTGGAGAGAATTATTGGAGAGAATTTCCCCAATATGGCAAAGGGAACAAGCATCAAAATCCAGGAGGTGCAGAGAACCCCTCTCAAAATCAATAAGAATAGGTCCACACCCCGTCACCTAATAGTAAAACTTACAAGTCTTAGTGACAAAGAGAAAATCCTGAAAGCAGCCCGGGAAAAGAAGTCTGTAACATACAATGGTAAAAATATTAGATTGGCAGCAGACTTATCCACAGAGACCCGGCAGGCCAGAAAGAGCTGGCATGATATATTCAGAGCACTAAACGAGAAAAACATGCAGCCAAGAATACTATATCCATCTAAGCTATCATTGAAAATAGAAGGAGAGATTAAAAGCTTCCAGGACAAACAAAAACTGAAAGAATTTGCAAACACCAAACCAGCTCTACAGGAAATATTGAAAGGGGTCCTCTAAGCAAAGAGAGACCCTAAAAGTAGTAGATCAGAAAGGAACAGAGACAATATACAATAACAGTCACCTTACAGGCAATACAATGGCACTAAATTCATATCTCTCAATAGTTACCCTGAATGTTAATGGGCTAAATAAATGCCCCAATCAAAAGACACAGGGTATCAGAATGGATAAAAAAACAAAACCCATCTATATGTTGCCTACAAGAAACTCATTTTAAACCCGAAGACACCTCCAGATTTAAAGTGAGGGGGTGGAAAACAATTTACCATGCTAATGGACATCAGAAGAAAGCAGGAGTGGCAATCCTTATATCAGATCAATTAGATTTTAAGCCAAACACTATAATAAGAGATGAGGAAGGACACTATATCATACTCAAAGGATCTGTCCAACAAGAAGATCTAACAATTTTAAATATCTATGCCTCTAATGTGGGAGCAGCCAACTATATAAACCAATTAATAACAAAATCAAAGAAACACATCAACAATAATACAATAATAGTAGGGGACTTTAACACTCCTCTCACTGAAATGGACAGATCATCCAAGCAAAAGATCAACAAGGAAATAAAGGCCTTAAATGATACACTGGACCAGATGGACATCACAGATATATTCAGAACATGTCATCCCAAAGCAACAGAATACACATTCTTCTCTAGTGTACATGGAACATTCTCCAGAATAGATCACATCCTCGGTCCTAAATCAGGTCTCAACCGGTATCAAAAGATTGGGATCATTCCCTGCATATTTTCAGACCACAATGCTCTGAAGCTAGAACTCAATCACAAGAGGAAATTTGGAAAGAACCCAAATACATGGAGACTAAACAGCATCCTTCTAAAGAATGAATGGGTCAACCAGGAAATTAAAGAAGAATTGAAAAAATTCATGGAAACAAATGATAATGAAAACACAACGGTTCAAAATCTGTGGGACACAACAAAGGCAGTCCTGAGAGGAAAATATATAGCAGTATAAACCTTTCTCAAGAAACAAGAAAGGTCTCAGGTACACAACCTAACCCTACACCTAAAGGAGCTGGAGAAAGAACAAGAAAGAAACCCTAAACCCAGCAGGAGAAGAGAAATCATAAAGATCAGAGCAGAAATCAATGAAACAGAAACCAAAAAAACAATAGAACAAATCAACAAAACTAGGAGCTGGTTCTTTGAAAGAATTAATAAGATTGATAAACCCCTGGCCAGACTTATCAAAAAGAAAAGAGAAAGGACCCAAATAAATAAAATCATGAATGAAAGAGGAGAGATCACAACTAACACCAAAGAAATACAAACAATTATAAGAACATACTATGAGCAACTCTACGCCAACAAATTTGACTATCTGGAAGAAATGGATGCATTCCTAGAGACATATAAACTACCACAACTGAACCAGGAAGAAATAGAAAGCCTGAACAGACCCATAAGCAGTAAGGAGATTCAAACAGTCATCAAAAATCTCCAAACAAACAAAAGCCCAGGGCCAGACGGCTTCCCGGGGGAATTCTACCAAACATTTAAAGAAGAACTAATTCCTATTCTCCTGAAACTGTTCCAAAAAATAGAAATGGAAGGAAAACTTCCAAACTCATTTTATGAGGCCAGCATCACCTTGATCCCAAAACCAGACAAGGATCCCATCAAAAAAGAGAACTACAGACCAATATCCTTGATGAACACAGATGCAAAAATTCTCACCAAAATACTAGCCAATAGGATTCAACAGTACATTAAAAGGATTATTCACCACGACCAAGTGGGATTTATTCCAGGGCTGCAAGGTTGGTGCAACATCCGCAAATCAATCAATGTGATACAACACATTAATAAAAGAAAGAACAAGAACCATATGATACTCTCCATAGATGCTGAAAAAGCATTTGACAAAGTACAGCATCCCTTCCTGATCAAAACTCTTCAAAGTGTAGGGATAGAGGGCACATACCTCAATATTATCAAAGCCATCTATGAAAAACCCACTGCAAATATCATTCTCAATGGAGAAAAACTGAAAGCTTTTCCGCTAAGGTCAGGAACACGGCAGGGATGTCCGTTATCACCACTGCTATTCAACATAGTACTAGAAGTCCTAGCCTCAGCAATCAGACAACAAAAGGAAATTAAAGGCATCCAAATCGGCAAAGAAGAAGTCAAACTATCACTCTTCGCAGATGATATGATACTCTATGTGGAAAACCCAAAAGACTCCACTCCAAAACTGCTAGAACTTGTACAGGAATTCAGTAAAGTGTCAGGATATAAAATCAATGCACAGAAATCCGTTGCATTTCTCTACACCAACAACAAGACAGAAGAAAGAGAAATTAAGGAGTCAATCCCATTTACAATTGCACCCAAAACTATAAGATACCTAGGAATAAACCTAACCAAAGAGGCTAAGAATCTATACACAGAAAATTATAAAGTACTCATGAAAGAAATTGAGGAAGACACAAAGAAATGGAAAAATGTCCCATGCTCCTGGATTGGAAGAATAAATATTGTGAAAATGTCTATGCTACCTAAAGCAATCTACACATTTAATGCAATTCCTATCAAAGTACCATCCATTTTTTTCAAAGAAATGGAACAAATAATCCTAAAATTTATATGGAACCAGAAAAGATCTCGAATAGCCAAAGGAATATTGAAAAAGAAAGCCAAAGTTGGTAGCATCACAATTCCGGACTTCAAGCTCTATTACAAAGCTGTCATCATCAAGACAGCATGGTACTGGCACAAAAACAGACACATAGATCAATGGAACAGAACAGAGAGCCCAGAAATAGACCCTCAACTCTATGGTCAACCAATCTTCGACAAAGCAGGAAAGAATGTCCAATGGAAAAAAGACAGCCTCTTCAATAAATGGTGTTGGGAAAATTGGACAGCCACATGCAGAAAAATGAAATTGGATCATTTCCTTACACCACACACGAAAATAGACTCAAAATGGATGAAGGACCTCAATGTGAGAAAGGAATCCATCAAAATCCTTGAGGAGAACACAGGCAGCAACCTCTTCGACCTCAGCCGCAGCAACATCTTCCTAGGAACATCGCCAAAGGCAAGGGAAGCAAGGGCAAAAATGAACTATTGGGATTTTATCAAGATCAAAAGCTTTTGCACAGCAAAGGTAACAGTTAACAAAACCAAAAGACAACTGACAGAATGGGAGAAGATATTCGCAAATGACATATCAGATAAAGGGCTAGTGTCCAAAATCTATAAAGAACTTAGCAAACTCAACACCAAAGAACAAATAATCCAATCAAGAAATGGGCAGAAGACATGAACAGACATTTCTGCAAAGAAGACATCCAGATGGCCAACAGACACATGAAAAAGTGCTCCATATCACTCAGCATCAGGGAAATACAAATCAAAACCACAATGAGATATCACCTCACACCAGTCAGAATGGCTAAAATTAACAAGTCAGGAAATGACAGATGCTGGTGAGGATGTGGAGAAAGGGGAACCCTCCTACACTGTTGGTGGGAACGCAAGCTGGTGCAACCACTCTGGAAAACAGCGTGGAGGTTCCTCAAAATGTTGAAAATAGAACTACCCTATGACCCAGCAATTGCACTGCTGGGTATTTACCCTAAAGATACAAACGTAGTGATCCGAAGGGACACGTGCACCCGAATGTTTATAGCAGCAATGTCTACAATAGCCAAACTATGGAAAGAACCTAGATGTCCATCAACAGACGAATGGATAAAGAAGATGTGGTATATATACACAATGGAATACTATGCAGCCATCAAGAAATGAAATCTTGCCATTTGCGACGACGTGGATGGAACTAGAGGGTATCATGCTTAGCGAAATAAGTCAATCGGAGAAAGACAACTATCATATGATCTCCCTGATATGAGGGAGAGGAGATGCAACATGGGGGGTTAAGGGGGTAGGAGAAGAGTAAATGAAACAAGATGGGATTGGGAGGGAGACAAACCATAAGTGACTCTTAATCTCACAAAACAAACTGAGGGTTGATGGGGGGAGGGGGGTTGGGAGAGGGGCGATGGGGTTATGGACATTGGGGAGGGTATGTGCTATGGTGAGTGCTGTGAAGTATGTAAACCTGGCGATTCACAGACCTGTACCCCTGGGGATAAAAATATATTATATGTTTATAAAAAATAAAATTTAAAAAATAAATAAATAAATAAATAAATAAATTTTTTAAAAAGACAGTATTTATTGCATAGATTCAAAACAAATGACTTAATAAATTTATGAAGGAATGAAAAAAAAATAAAAAAGGTTTTATGAAACATTTTCTAAATTCCCTAAAAGTAACAGTAGTAATATTACTCAAGTATCTTCTGCAATGAATGATGTGGATCATTAATTTGTCGATGCCTGGAATACAGGGATAAGTAAGATAGCTTCTGTTTTTAAAGAACTTAAAAGTCTAAATGAGACTTCACTGTAATGTCAAAAGTGCACTACTAGAGGTAAGCACAGGTGCTGTGGGATACGGAGGTTCAGGGAGTATACGTGAGCTAAGTCCTGAAGGATGAGCTGCAATTAAGGGAAAAAACAGGGACATAAAAACATTCATGGTAGAAGAAAAGACAAATATGAGGACCTGGGGTCCAGAAAAACACAAAACAAAAATACAGGAGTATCATAATACTAATAACAAATATTTACTGAGTACCTACTAAAGCTTGAGTACTATGCCAAGTGCTTTATATGCATTTTAAATTTCATCTTTATTATAATGCTATAGGTAAGAACTATTATTTCTCTTATGTTCCATAGCAGGAAACTGAAACAGAGAGATTAAAGAGGCTAGAGCGGTACTGGCCAGATCATGTAGAAATGCAACACCATGCTAGGGAGTTTAAACTTCATTTGGTACAAAATGGAAAGGCAGTGAATGAAGAATCTGAAACAAGAGAGTGATGTGGTTCAGTCTGCAATTTAGAAAGATGAATCTGATAATACTGTGAAGACAAGTCCCTCGAGAGGGATCATACTAGCAATGAAAAGATGGATTATGACTCTATTCTAGGACTCCAGGTTAGAAACAGTGAAAGCTTTGGGTATGAGGAGAAGGGGACAAATTTGAGGGGATTTTAAGGAGGGAGAGCCCACAGTATAAAACCAAAAAGTCAATGTCCACAAGGATCAAGTGAGCAATGTAACTGAATCTAATGGGCCCATGTAGGTCCACAAGGTCACGGACAATTTGGCAAAGTGAGATGATGTGCCTGTCTCAAGAGAAAAACCAATGACTGCCATGTCACGCTGGGTTTTCAGAGCATCCAATTTTTCAAAAGAAGGTAGACATTTTCACTTTTATTTGAAATCTCTCAAGTTTTAAATCCTCACAGCCAATCCTAACATATGAAAAACTATGTCAAGGCCAAACAAAAGAGGTCTATAGAACCAAGTCCTTCTGGGCCACCAACTTCCGACCTCTGCATAAGACAAGAAGAAAGCTGACTAAAATCACATAAAAGGGGGCTCCTGGGTGGCTCAGTCAGTTACACGTCTGCCTTTGGGTGAGGTCATGATCCCAGGGTCCTGAGGTGGAGCCCTGAGTCAGGCTCCCCGCTCAGTGGGGAGCCGGCTTCTCCCTCTCCCTCTACTCTTCCCCTGCTTGTTCTCTCTCTTTCTCTCTCTCTCAAATAAATAAATAAAATAAATCTTTAAAAAAAAATTACACAAAGCATTGCTAGGTGGCACTGAGGTCTCAGCTGAGATTACGAACCACTGATTTCCAGTGGCAACGCTTAACAACCAGGATGCAGGAACAAAGAAAAAAGTATTAAGTGATTTAGGCTTGAGGTTCTGCAACTGAGTGGTTTGGAAGGATAAGGGGATTAAGGAATTATATTATTAAGTTATTACATAATATTTATTTAATCTTCACAACAATCCCAGAGAGGCCTGTCTTATTAATCCCATTTTATTGATGAGAAAACTTAGTAACTTGCCCATCAGCAGAGTTAATAAATTGTCTATGTGGATTTGAAGCAGTCTAAAATCCACGTTCTTGGGGCACCTGGGTGGCTCAGTGGGTTAAGGCCTCTGCCTTTGGCTCAGGTCATGATCCCAGGATCCTGGGATCAAGCCCCGCATCGGGCTCTCTGCTCAGCAGCGAGCCTGGTTCCACACCCCCCCCTCGCCCCCCCGCCAGACTCTCTGCCTACTTGTGATCACTGTCTGTCAAATAAATAAATAAAATCTTAAAAAAAAAAAAAATCCATGTTCTTCCCACATTCCATGTTGCCTTCCCACAAAAGGAACATCTGAAAGAATGGACTGCACAGAAGCCAAGAAAGACTAACAGAATGGGATGGATTCTTTGGGTCGGTGCAAGTCAGAGCGCCGAAGAGTCCTCTCAGGTGGGACGCTGCGCTGTTCAGCCTGCCAGTGTCCACCATGGAAGTGTCAGCGGGCACTCATGAGGGCGAGGCCCTGAGGCCGGCAATAACTACATCATCTGCGAGGGGGAGACAATATTTAGCCCTCAAGATTCCTAAAGGCCTCTTGTTCATGTAATACTTTTCCCGAATCAATTAAAAGAAAAGACTTAAGGAAGGACTTCTTTAGAACCTTGAACACACACACATAGGGCAAAAGGTCTGGGAACTGATCAAATTTCAAAGTAATATGTAGTTACCAGTGTGGTGTCACTCTTCCTTTCTTCAGGATCTGTTCACCCACCAGATACTCACACATCCCCATCCCCCAGCTCCCAAAAGCATAACAATTCTTAAGAGTAAAGAGGATGTTCAAAAAGACTGCAGGAATAACAGATTTTCACATTTCAAGCTGATCTAAAACCTCTAACTTAGGTTTAACTCCTATGAATAAAGTTGTAGAAAATGTAGAACTTCTCCAAGGCATATTTGGATTTAAAAAAAAAAAAAAAAAGCTTCCAGATTTGCTGACCAAACTAGTTTATTTCTCTAAAAAAGAAAAAAAAAAAAAAAGATTTTATTTATTTTTTATTTTTTCCCTGCCCCTAAAAAGATTTTAAGTAATCTCTACACCAAACGTGAGACTCGAACTTACAACCCCAAGATCAAGAGTCGCATATGTTCTATCATCTGAGCCAGCTAGGCGCCCCTAATTTAATCCATAAGGCAGAAGGAAAGGCTTACAGGTTATTAGAAATGTTGAATGTAGATGAAACCAGTGGAGGACAGCAGGGCACGGCGTCAAGAATACAGCACTGAACGGTCATTAAAGATGTCATCATCTCTACAAGTCAGGCAAGGACCGAGCCCAGGAAAAATCCACCTGGGGTACCTAGGTGCCTCAATCGGTTGAGCATACGACTCTTGGTTTCAGCTCAGGTCATGGTCTCAGGGCTGTGGGATCAAGCCCTGTGATGGACTCCACACTTAGTGGGGCACCTACTTGGGATTCTCTCCCTCTCCCTGTCTCCCTGTGCCCCTCCTGCTCCTGCCCATGTCTGCACTCTCTCAAATAGATAAGACAGATATATAGATAAAAAAAATTTTTTTAATTACTAATTTAAGGACAGGAGCCTCTCTAGATGACAAAAAAGCCTAGATTTATTTAAGTCAGGAAAGTCTTTTTTTTTTTTTTTAAAGATTTTATTTATTTATTTGACAGAGATCACAAGTAGGCAGAGAGGCAGGCAGAGAGAGGAGAAGGGGAAGCAGGCTCCCTGCTGAGCAGAGAGCCTGATGCGGGGCTCGATCCCAGGACCCTGGGATCATGACCTGAGCTGAAGGCAGAGGCTTTAACCCATTGAGCTACCCAGGCGCCCCAAGTCAGGAAAGTCTTATTAAGGGGCATCTGGCTGACTCAGCAGAGCGTGCGACTCTTGATCTCAGGGTTGTGGGTTTGAACCCCAAACTGGTTGTAGAGATCACTCAAAAATAAAAAATCTTTAAAAACAGAAAACTCTTATTAAGGCATTAGCAAAATCCTCCACTGAGCACTCCGCAAAATAAACTAAGAAGTGAGCCTTATTTTTCTGAAAGACTCTGGTACTCAGAAGGGGTAAAAATTGCTTCAACTGTCCCTTGCTACATCATACTGGGTAACTACAATTATGGTAGAATCACCTGCTTTGGCGATCTGACATCTGAAAGAGGACATCTTTCTATGACATCTGAAAGAAAATGTATTAAAGATTCATCCTAGGGCAAAGCCTCAAATGCTTTAGGAGAGGTTGAAGGCAAAGGACCCATCACTGCCTACACCTTTTATTACCATGAAATTAACTCCCTGAAAGTGTGTGATAATGATCACAATTCCCTAAGGGCCTTCACATTTCCATACTCCCTATGACCTTCAGTAGACACAACTATATGACGGTTGTTTATCCAGTTATCTGGAAATCCAGGCAGGCAACATGACAGATTAACTTTCAGTTTAGGCTTTTAAGAACTGTTGGGCATTCTGAGATCCTAGAATTTTTCTGAGAATCAGTAGGTTTCCCATGTAGTTCATAACTTTGCAGCTTTTTAGGAGACAAATCACTGATCTGTGTGTGTATGTCTGTGTGACCCACGCCATTGATCTAAAAAAAAAAACCATATACACTAACCTCAACGTAATTACATAAATCAGCAGGTAGCTAAAATTAAGAAATAGAAAACTGAGCCAAGCTCATGACTAGCTGGCAAAATCTAAAAGGTTGAAATGATGGTTTTAAATTTCCTCTAATTAAAGTGTTCTAATTATAGATCACCTTAAAAGATCATCTGATTTCTCAAGAATTAAGAGATTCTACTTTTTTTTTCTTAAATTTTAGTAACGTACTTTGGTATTATGATAAATAACTGCCACTTTTACATCCTGTAACAGCACTTAAAAAAGTACTTACTTTTCTTTAAACATAAACACTTCTAATATTTATTATAAAGTTCTTAATTTAAAAAAAGGTAATATGAAATGATTAAAATTTGCTCACATGACATCAAGGAATGGGAAGTAATACAGATTTGTTCTAGATAACACCTTCTGAAAAGCAAACCAAAGTTCACAACTTAGTAAGTAGGGAAAAAGTGTTAATTGTATAAGCAGAGTAGCTGATGTCAAGAATATGTGAATACTCACACTGAAACTGTCAAGTAAGTGAAAATACAGGTCACTGGGAAAATAAACTCATTTAGAATTGGATTCTCTTAGACCATTCTAGGTCCCAGCCAGAAAACAGGTTCTTGAGCAGGTCCTGCTCCTAAAGCCTGCTCCCATTTCTTCTATGAAACAGTCAAGATAATACGCTGCCTACTTGAAAACCATCTTTAAGAAGCTTAGGCCAAGGGCTCCTGGGTGGCTCAGTCAGTTAAGCATCTGCCTTTGCCTCAGGTGATGATCCTAAGTCCCACATCAGTCTCCCTGCTCAGCGGGGAGTTTCCATCTCCCTCTCCCCTGTTCATGCTCTCTCTCAAATAAATAAATAAAATCTTTTCTTTTCTTTTTATTTATTTGACAGAGACAGGGAGAGAGGAAACACAAACGGGGGAGTGGGAGAGGAAGAAGCAGGCTCCCTGCTGATCAGGGAGCCCCGATACGGGGCTTGACCACAGGACCCTCGATCATGACCTGGGCCTGAGCCACCCAGGCACCCCTCAAATAAATAAAATCTTTAAAAAAAAAAAAAAAAAGCAGCAGCAGCAGCAGCAGCAGCTTAGGCCCAAACACTAGGTAAATAAAGCAATTAGGATGAAAAGAATACAGAGTTCACCTGGAGGAAGAAACAAATAGGTACACTATCAAGAAGCTGAAATAAGCAAATGATATGGACACAATATACTTGGCTCTAAGTTTTCTGGAAGCCAACATTAAAAGACTACAATGAGAACCAAGCTGGTTACACATCATTTGTTTTCTGATGAAAGCTCACAAATTTATCTTCAGAGATAATTTTCCTGGAACTAGGCTAGGCACGAAGAACAATGTATCGGGAAGGTCCTTGTAAAAGGACTGTACCCAATGTCAGACTCTCCAAATAACCGTGGCCTTGCTAACAATACAAAGACAGTAGAATGAGTGTTTTTTGTGCTCCTCTATAATGATGTGCCTGACCTAATGCAGAGGTGGGACCTGAAGGATCTGGACAAGAACACCAGTGCCCAGATTCTCTGCCCTTTAGCACCATCTCTCTCCCCATCCCACCTCCCTCCTTACTGCTCACAGAATTTCCAGACTTACTAAAGTTCCAAGAAGGCTGGGACTACTTTTGGCCACTTGCTGAATCTGCAAGTGTGCTTAAAAAAAAAGGGTGGGAGGATTAGGAAGAAAGGTCTTAAAAATACTATTTCTACCCAGATCTCAATTTCTTTTTTTTTTTTTTTTAAAGATTATTTATTTATTTATTTGACACAGAGAGAGAGATCACAAGTAGACAGAGAGGCAGGCAGAGAGAGAGAGAGAGAGGGAAGCAGGCTCCCTGCTGAGCAGAGAGCCCGATGCGGGACTCGATCCCAGGACCCTGAGATCATGACCTGAGCCGAAGGCAGCGGCTTAACCCACTGAGCCACCCAGGCGCCCCAGATCTCAATTTCTAATACCATTCCCCAATAAAAGGAACCAGGGATTCTTGGAGAAATGGTTGATCCTAGAACTGGGGCAGAAAGTTACACAAGATGAGCCTGCTGCATTTTGTAGTGCCAGAGATTAAGGATGCATTCAAAAACAATACAAAGGGGAGCCTGGGTGGCTCAGTGGGTTAAGCCTCTGCCTTCGGCTCAGGTTGTGGTCTCAGGGTCCTGGAATCAAGCCATCGGGCTCTCTGCTCAGCAGGGAGCCTGTTCCCCCTCTCTCTCTGCCTGCCTCTCTGCCTCCTTGTGATCTCTCTCTCTCTCTTTCTGTCAAATAAATAAATAAAATCTTTAAAAAAAGAAAAAAAGAAAACACCAGACAAATCCCAACAGATAGACATCCTACAAAATTACTTGACCAATATTCCTCTAAATTCAAAAGGTTGTCAAAAACAAGAAAATCTGAGAAACTGCCATAATCTAGCGAGTCCAAAGAGACATGACTAAATACAATATATCCTGGATGGGACCCTGGAACAGAAAAAAAGGACATTAAGTGAAACTAAGGAAATCTAAATAAATATGGGCTTTAGTCAATAATAATGTACCAATACTAGCTCATTCACTGTGACAAATATACCCAACTAAAGTAAAATGTTAACAGTAGGGAAAACCGGCTATGGGGAATATGGCAGCTATACCATCTTCAGTTTTTCTGCAAATCTAAAACTCCTGAAATTAAAAATTTGTTTAAAAAGATACTATTCAGAAAGATGAAATCAAATGCATATATACACACATCTCTCCAGAGTCTCAAGAAATTTACACCAAAAGTGCAGCCACTTTAAAAAATGGTGTGGAGACTCCTTAAGAAATTAAAAATAGAGTTACCCTAGGAGCCTGCAGTTGCATGACCCTACAATTGCACTACTGGGTATTTACCCCAAAGATACAGATGTAGTGAAAAGAAGGGCCATCTGTACCCCAATGTTCACAGCTACAATGGCCACAGTCACCAAACTGTGGAAAGAGCCAAGATGCCCTTCAACAGACGAATGGATAAAGAAGATATGGTATATATATACAATGGGATATTATGTAGCCATCAGAAAGGATGAATACCCAACTTTTCTATCAACATGGATGGGACTGGAGGAGTTCATGCTGAGTGAAATAAGTCAAGCAGAGAGAGTCAATTAACATATGGTTTCACTTACTTGTGGAGCATAAGGAATAACACAGAGGACATCAGGAGTTGGAGAGAAGTGAGATGGGGGAAATTGGAGGCGGAGACGAACCATGAGAGACCATGGACTCTGAGAAACAAACAGGGTTTTGTGGGGGGGGGGGATCAGGGGTTGGGTGAGCCTGGTGGTGGGTATTAAGGAGGGCACGTATTGCATGGAGCACTGAGTGTGGTGCATAAACAATGAATCCTGGAACACTAGAAAAATAAAATAAAATAAAATAAAATAATCAAAAAAAAAGAAAAGAAATTTACAGTCTACTCAGAGCCAAGAAAGCATCAAGCATCTTTTTTAAAAATTATAGTGGGTTTTTAAAAAAAGATTATTTATTTATTTATAGCACATGCAAGCAGCGGGAGGGACAAAGGGAGAGGGAGAGAGAGAATCTCAAGCAGACTCCACAGTGAGCAGCGCCCGATAATCCTATGACCCTCAGACCATGACCTGAGCAAAAATTGAGAGTTGGATGCTTAAAAGACTGAGCCACCCAGGCACCTCGCATCAAATATTTTCACAAACTTTGTTGAGATATATACAAAGTTACTTCAGACAAAATCTATACTTATTCCTGTAAAGTAACATATGATGCATGGGGAAGGTGGCAAATCTGTCTTTGTACTGGCACAGGTCACACACTGCTTTCACTCACTCCATCAGCTCCATACCCCACCAGTCCAAGAAAATGCTAGAAAATAAACAACAAACAAAAACACTTCATTTCCAGGAGGGCTACCACAGCAGCAGAGGTCAATCAGCTCACAGTTTTGGTGTAACTGGTGAAAATCTGAAGGTGTAACTTCCTTCCAATAGGCTCCTCCTTGCACTCTGTCTTCCTCAAGTTTACAATCAGTCTGTGGTAGAACATTTGAGTATACAAAGTGTACATATTATTTTCAGGGTAACTATCAACCTCTGAAGCTCTGGAATGACGAACTCAGGAATTCAGAAACATCAGGTCCCTTGTAGCAGCCTTGTACCCTGATAAAAATGAACTGAAACAGAAACACCTATCCTCTTCTCCCTTTAAGAGACAGCACAGCATAAGAGATTGAATGTTCTAGAGTCAGATCTCAGGTTTGTGTCACTTACTAGCTGTAAAGTTTTGGGCATATTCCTTATCAGGACAATAGCATACACTTTTTGAGGTTACTGTGAGAACTGAATTTAATACAGGCAAAAGCACCTGGAACGGTGTCTGGCACATGGCAAGCACTCAGTAAGGGTCACTATTATCATCACGGTCATTGGCACTATTACGATAACTGCTTGTTAGTAACTCAGAACTCCATAAACATTTAGGTCACTAACCATACTTCCAACCAAACTACATAAAATACACTATAATGACTAAACCCAGGGATAGTTAGAGCCAAATGGTTACCGCACAGAAACAGAAAAAGACAGAAAGGTAAATTCTCAAGAAAGCAGGAGCAAGATTTAGAAACTGAAGGGATACAAAATGTCCAACCAAGCAGGTGTTCCATGACACCTTCTAGCTGCTAACAAGGGGTAGTAAGAAACACAGGAGGACCCCAGCATTTCCTGCATATGTTTTTTAACCTGATAAATAATAAACTACATGCAGGACCCAACACTGGAGGGGAGGAGGGGAGGGGAGAGTGTTACATGTGCATGATTAGGGGTGGTAGGCCTATATCCTTCTACTGGTAAAAGTTCATGAGTGAATCTTGAGCCATGGGGTCTATTACCCTAAGACATAAAAAATGAGAAAGAAGACCAAATCACTGAAGATGCTGCAGTTTTAGACTAGAAAAATGGTACAGCAGTCTCCCCATATTCTTGGTTTCGCTTTCTGTGGTTCCAGTCACCTGCAGTCCACTGCGGTATGGAAGCAGATGATCTGCCATCAGACGTGCGTTCAGAAGATCAGCAGTGGCCTAATGCTACTTCACAATGTCTACGTCATTCACCTCACTTCTTCTCATCACACAGACATTTCATCATCTCACATCATCACAAGAAAGGTAAGCTACCACACGTCACCACTGTTTTCTAACTTGAAGAACACAAGTAACCGACGGCCTAGAAGCTATCTATCTGGGCATAAATAGATAGAAGCTATCTATCTGGGCATAAAATTAATTTACCCTGATCTTTCAAACAACAGCAAGTACCAACCAAGTCTATCAGTTGCATCCCTGAAAGCAAAGGATCACATCTATATTATTCACAGAACAAAGTCAAACTTAGAAAGGCTACAAGCAGCATTTAGCAACACTAAATTCTTTCCAATTTCTAACACAACATAGCACAACAAAGAAGGACTGCTTGAGGAGGCCTGTCAAAGTGGTGAAACTTGGGGCACCTGGGTGGCTCAGTAGGTTCAGCATCTGACTTAGTTTTGGCTCTGGTTTTGATCTCAGGGTCCTGAGACTGAGCTATGTCAGGATCCACACTCAGTGGGGCGTCTGCCTGAGATTCTCCCTCTCCATCTGTCCCCCTCCTCTAAAATAAATGAATAAATAAAATCTGTCTCTTTTTTTTTTTTTTTGAAGATTTTTAAATGTATTTATTTGTCAGAGAGAGAGAGAGCGAGCGAGCGCCCAAGCAGGGGGAGCAGCAGGCAGAGGGAGAAGCAGGCTTCCAGCTGAGCAAGGAGCCCAATGCAGGACTTGACCCCAGAACCCTGGGACCATGACCTGAGCCGAAAGCAGATACTTAACCAACTGAGCCACCCAGACATCCCAAAAAGGATCCTTTAAAAAAGGAAGAAGAAGTAGTGTTAAAAATTAGAAATGGAACATTTCCAGCACTGGGTATGATAATGGATAGATGCTCTCCTCCTGCTTCTATCAACATTTGCTACATTAACTCAACACAGGCAAAACGTCATGCTTGACTGGGTGAGGGGAGGAGGAGGAGTTGAGAGGAAGAAAGGAAGAAAGAGAGGGAGGAAGGGAGGGGAATGAGAACGAAAGACCAGTTGCTGCCCTAACAAGACTACTGCGGGGGTGAAGCCAGATCAAATGTTTTTTTTCATACTGTTCCAAAGTTATTTACGGTAAAAACCTCCAGCGTGACCCTTTTAGGCACAAACAAAGCCTTGTTCTTTCTTAACAACTAGTCCCTTGATTTCCCACACGTTACGCTGAACAATGAGGTTGGGGGCACAGGATAAAGCAGATGACATCAACCTCCCTCAAGTAAGAGGCTTGTTTGGGCGTCCAGATTCTGGTCTGTGGCCAGCTAGCTGACTTCACAGAGGGCTCTACTGTCCAGACTGCCGGGCTGAGCATGCATATGGGGGCAATGGCTCAGATCAACCGCCAGTCAGCAATTCACACAAGGACAGCAGAGAAGTAATTGTACTCTGCTAGATTACCTTCATAAATCTGTTCCATTTTCCAAGAAACTAGGCTCAGTCTTCAGAAGCCATCATAAAGACATGGCATAGCAACTTCAACTTGTAAGCAGCCCTTTTCTCTGCATCAGTTCAAAACAGAAGGCTGCAGACAACTGTTCATCTAATAAGAGAGATTTAAATGAAGTAACATACTGTTTAACTTTCACAGAGAAGGAAACACAAGGTCAGAAATCCTGTATATGATACAAAAAGAAACTAGCTTTTAATACTATTAAATGCTAATGTATCAATTACCCTTCTGTATTAAACCACCTATTTATTGAACTGTTTCTAACCTAGGACAATAGTCACATCAAATGTCAATTTGAAAGACAGAGTCTTCCCAACAGAAAAAGATTAGCCCTTACTACAGATGTCAGTAATAAAATGAAGTAACTGTTGTAAATAAAAGAATCTCAAAACTACAGCATATATATGCGTATGTGTATACACACATGTGCACACACACAATCCTTCCATAGCTTTCAGTGGGCAAAAAAAAGTTAAAAGCCAATGGTTTCCTAGCTGCCAAGATGCACCTTGATAATTTTTAGGCTTAAACTGAGACATGCCTATGACTCAAGGCTGAGCTCTTCAAGTAATCTGTTTGGCTTTCTAGAAGCTAGGTGAGAGAGAGTGGCACAACTAGGTATTAACATCCAGTGAAAAATGACTGCATTTACCAAAATGAATTATTAATTAGCAGTAGCACTCTTGGAAAACGACAATGAAAAAAAGTCAGACTGATCAGACTATTTGAAAGAGGCCGAAAAAGCATAAATCATTTCACTTATTACCATTAAGCTTTTCTTTCCTTTTGGGTGATGATTAGGACGACTGCAGACAACTGCTTTTCTCTCTCTGTAATCTATTTCTAAAGTATAAATCGCCCTTAGGCAACAACCCATCTCATCCCCTAAAACTCATTCACCCTCCAATTTCCTCTATTAACAAGCATTCTAACTAATAAATGGTACTGGAGCTTATTAAACTATTATAATATCATCTAGTCTTAATAAAAATATGGTTTTCAATTCAAAAATCAACAGAGTTGAGATTCTGAGTCCCTACAACAGACTTTTTATGGACCTGAAACAATGAAGAAAATTTATACATTCACTATAAGTGATGAGTCAATGATGAGTCACTACTTCCTGCTTCAATTTCGTGAGGCAAAGTCTTTAAATCTGATACTACTTAGCCTGAGTTAGCCTCACTTTGTGAAAAGAACAGGGAAGGGTGATATTGGATAAATTCAGTGCAAGTATCAACACAAAACACATTTTATAGGCCAGAAATCTTAGCAGTAGAGTCCCACCCATCATTTCAATCCATTTCTCTGTTCAGATAGCCCTGTTCAGAAAGGCCTTCCCTGACCACTCAAATACTCTTTACCCTTCAGATACTCCCTACCTGCTACTATTTGATTTTTCTTTACAGTCCTTATTGCTACCTGCAATTGTGTGTATTTTTTGAACTGTATTTTTTGAACTTGCTGTCGTTGTTCGCCAACAGAACTCAAGGACCTTGTCTGCTGTTCATCCCCATTTCCCCACTTAGGTCTGACATATACTAAACGTTAAAATATTTATTGCATGAATAGGAGAATCACAAACAAAATCCACAGAAGTCTTCTCCTTATAATATACTTTATCAAGTTACTGCAATGACATAATACAGGGGAGTCAGATTAGCAATTCAATTTTCACTCAGTAGAGAAGAAACAAAAGAGTACCAGTATATATGACCCATCCCCTGAATAATAAAGAACCACCTCAATCAACCTTCCAACAATTCTATGAGATCTATCATCCCCATCTTACAGATCAGAGACCCAAGGAGAAGAGTTAAGTAATTCCCTCAAGACCATACACCCTTTTCTTTTTTTTTGGTAAGATTTTATTTATTTATTTGACAGAGAGAGATCACATTTAGGCAGAGAGGCAGGCAGAGAGAGAGGGGGGAAGCAGGCTCCCCGCCAAGCAGAGAGCCCGATGCGGGGCTCGATCCCAGGACCCTGAGATCCTGACCTGAGCCGAAGGCGTAGGCTTTAACCCACTGAGCCACCCAGGCGCCGCAAGACCGTACACCCTTTAAGTGGTGAAGCTGCTGAGATTTGAACTCAAATCTGTCTGACTCCAGATCCAGGTTCTTTCCACTCTACTTCTGTTTAATACGACTAATATATTTAAATCAGTTGTACGACAATGAATACATAGTACATTAAATTTAAGACACAAAGATGAATGAGATATTAAAGACTTCACAAAGTAAGTGCCATACTACATCCAAAGTGCCATGTCAAACAGGTTATAATGGAAATACATCGGAGGGTGTACAGGCAAACGCCAGTCCATATTAAGAGAACACTGTATTCAAGGAACTGCACGGGGTTTAGTATGGTGAGAGTCAGGAGTGGGAGAAAAGAAGTGAAGAGGAAGAAAGAGGAGAAAAAAATTAAGAGATAAGAGCAGGACACTGTTTGTTCATTTGTTCATTAACCCTTTATGTGAAGTCCTACTATGTACTATGTGCCAGGCACTGTAATAGGCATTCAATGATGAGACATAGTCTCTGCTCAACTACATTCACAAAAATCCTTTTGAGAGAGCCTGCCTCATTCAGAGCAACAACGGAACATCAAGCCCAGCTGCCCAGGTTTTGCACTTCAGAAAGCCTCCAGCCCCCCTCTTTTTTTTTTTTTTTTTAAGATTTTTATTTATTCATTCAACACAGAGAGAGAGAGATCACAAGTAGGCAGAGAGGCAGGCAGAGAGAGAGAGGAGGAAGCAGGCTCCCCGCTGTGCAGAGAGCCTGATTCGGGGCTCGATCCCAGGACCCTGAGATCACGACCTGAGCCAAACGCAGAGGCTTTAACCCACTGAGCCACCCAGGCGCCCCGCCCCTTAACCTTAACCCAAATGCTGCCTGAACCAACAGTGACAAATGACCCAAGAGAAGAAATCAATAGGCTGTAAGAAACCTAGAATGTGGCCTGGCATATAAAAAGAGTTAAACCAATCAGATTCTCTCACTCAAGAGGTGTACTTCAGAAGCAGAAATGACGCACAAAGAGAATCCTTGAGCAGAGTTTGGGACATGAGTGGTCAAAAGTTAAGAGAAGGTGAAGCAATGCTATGAAAAAAGGTTGCAAACTATGATGAGGAACTGCATCAAGCCCACAAAAGTGTTCTGCGGCCTGCACACAATATTAAATTTTGTTAAATGACACCCGGCTTGTGTTTTCTAAAATACTATTCCCCCACAAAATGGACCTGAACTCCTTGAAGCAGTAACTGCTTCCAGGTCAGAGGTTAGACAAACAAAAGATGGGCCTACAACACCCTGTTCCACAAAACAGGGAAGCTATCGAAATCTAACGGGGCTGTTGTCAAAAGGATACGAGAGTCAAAGGGACACCTGAGTATAAAGAAACAATGCAACTGATAAAAACAGTAACTCTAAAAACAGAAACGATAACAAAAAATGGTTTCAGTGTAATACTTAAAATAAAATAAAACAAAATAAAATAAAGACCTGGGGCACATGGGTGGCTCAGACAGTTGAGTGTCCAACTCTTGATTTCAGCTCAGGTCATGATCTCAGTGTCTGGAGATCACGCCATGTGTTGGGCTCTGTGCTCACTGGGAAGTCTGCTTCTCTCCCTCTGCCCTTGCCCCTGTTTGCTCTCCAACATAAATAAGTAAATCTTAAAACAAACAAACAAACAAAAAAACACCTTCTTCCAACTACATTGGAAATGACAAGGGCAACAAAAACTGTCAATAAGGAATGAATTCTGTGTTTATCCTATAAATTTTAGGGTAACCAAATGGTCTTAAAAATTGATGAATTCCTGCGGTGCCTAAGTGGCTCAGTCACTAGGCATCTGCTTTTGGTTTGGGTCACGGTCCTGAGTTCCTGGGATCAAAACCTGCATCAGGCTCCCTGCTCAGCAGGAGGCCTGCTTCTCTCTCTCCCACTCCCCCTGCTTGTGTTCCCTCTCTCACTGTGTGTGTCTCTCTCTCCCTCAAATAAATAAATAAAATCTTAAAAAAAGGATTGATGAATTCTTGGGGAGCCTGGGTAGCTCAGTAGATTGAGCATCTGACTCTTCATTTTGGCTCAGGTCATGATCTTGGGTTCTGGGATCAAGACCTGTGTCAGACTACATGCTCAGCCCGGTGTCTGCTTGGGATTCTCTCTCCCTCTCTCTCCTTGTCCTGTACACGTGCTCGCTCTCACTCTCTATAAATAAATAAATATATAAATGAATAAATCCTTTTAAAAATTGATGAATTCTTTAAGAATAATTCCAGCTAGGGCGCCTGGGTGGCTCAGTGGGTTAAGCCGCTGCCTTCGGCTCAGGTCATGATCTCAGGGTCCTGGGATCGAGTCCCACATTGGGCTCTCTGCTCAGCAGGGAGCCTGCTTCCCTCTCTCTCTCTGCCTGCCTCTCTCTGTCTTTTTGTGTTCTCTGTTTGAAAAAAAAAAAAAAAAATTTTTAAAAAAAAAAAAAAAAAAAAGAATAATTCCAGCTAACAGGTGTTTGGGTGGCTCAGTTGGTTAAGTATTTGCCTTCGTTCACCTCAGGTCATGATCTCCAGGTCCTGGGATTGAGCCCCAAGTCAGGCTCCCTGCTCAGTGGGGAGTCTGCTTCTCCCTGTCTCCACCCATCAAGGGTGTGCTCTCTCTCAAATAAATAAATAAAATCCTTAGAAAGGAAAAAAAATAATTCCAGCTAATAAATATGGAAGGAATAACAGAATTAGAAAAATCATCGTTACACAACCTTAATGAAACAATAAATTCGCACAGCAGTTATCAATGGACCGATAAGTAAAAGACTGAGAAGCTTTACAAGGGAGGCTCTGAGCTGTTAGCACCTTGGTAGGTAGTAGGATAATACCCACCTCCCCAAAGATGTCCACATCCTAATCCTTAGAACCTGTGAATGTTGTATTACAGGGCAAAAGGGGTTTTGCAAGTGTGATTAGAGGCTGAGATAAGGAGATTATCACAGGGCGCTTACACCGGAAAGAGAGAGGCAGAGGAGAGAGGGAGGAGTGAGAAAGAGAAAAAGATTTAGAGATACTAACTACTGGCTTTCAGGATGCAGGAAGGGGTCACCAACTAAAGAATGCACGTGGTCTCTAGACACTGGAAAAGGCAAGGAAACAGATTCTCCCCTAGAGTCTTCAGAAACAACACTGCCTTGTTGACACCTTGATTTTAGGACTTCTGACCTCCAAACTATAATATGAATCTTGTTTTATGTTACTGAGTTTGTCATAATTTGTTACAGCAGCAGTAGGCTACTACTACACACGTGAACCCACTGATCAATCTTAGCACTAAGAGGCATGAAAAGTACAGTCCTCTGCCATGATACCACATACTCTCACCCAAAAGATAAACCTGAATCTAATTACATCTTTATGGCTGATTCCTTTTACAAGAAATATGGGGGAAGTGTTGAAATGATACCTGAAGGAAGTAAACAGACAAATCCACAACGCAGGACATTCTTTAAAGACAACTGACTCTAACAACACAACTGCAAGAATAAAAAAAAGGAAGGAGGGTGAGTGAATTGCTGTAAATTGAAGAGACCTGAGAGATACAACAAATTAATTTAAAAATGTATTTCTGAGACAAGTGGAGAAACCTGAATATGAATTGAGTGTACTATCAGCATTACTGTTAGTTTTGCAAGGTGTGGTTATAGCCACATTAACACTGTGATTATGTTCATTTTTTTTTTTTTAAAGATTTATTTTATTTATTTATTTGACAGACAGAGATCACAAGTCGGCGAGAGGCAGGCAGAGAGGAGGAAGCAGGCTCCTCAAAGAGCAGGGAGCCCGATGCGGGGCTCGATCCCAGGACTCTGGGATCATGACCTGAGCTGAAGGCAGCAGCTTAATCCACTGAGCCACCCAGGCGCCCCAGATTATGTTCATATTTTTAAAGAGATTCATGCTGAAGTATGCAAGATTGAAATACCATGCTATCTGGGACTCAGTTTAGAACAATTCAGCATAAAATGTGAAGGGAGAGGCAGTTTCGATGACAAAAGTGTGGCAACATCCTGATAATTACTAAATCTGGGTACTGCACTTACAATAGTGGGCTGACCATACTCTTTTCTACAAAGCTGCAAACAAACCAGGGACGCGGGGCTGGCTCAGTCAGTAGAGCATTCGACTCTTGATCTCAAGGTTGTGAGTTCAAGCCCCACGTTGGCAATGCACCCTACTTAAAAAAAAAGAAAAAAAAAAACTTGCAAACAAACCAATGCGAAAGCTAATCTGAATTAGTGATATTTAAAAAATCAGGAGCTTTCGGGGCGCCTGGGTGGCTCAGTGGGTTAAGCCTGCCTTCGGCTCAGGTCATGATCTCAGGGTCCTGGGATCGAGCCTCGAATCGGGCTCTCTGCTCAGCAGGGAGCCTGCTTCCTCCTCTCTCTCTGCCTGCCTCTCTGCCTGCTTGTGATCTGTCAAATAAATAAAATCTTTAAAAAAAAAATAGGAGCTTTCACATCAAAATATGGATTTCTGACTTCGTATGAAAAATTAAACATGCCAATAAGGCCTACATCAAGAAATTAGTTCTGGCTACTCCAAATTAACTGTTACTACTGCTCCCAGTTATCCCCCATTTATTGTTCCTGCTGCTGGTTTTAAACATGCCTGGCCAAATTCATTCATTTAGATTCACTACTGGGCATTTGGGTTTAGGACCCCAGGAGTAGTTCAATTAAGCTGGCTAGAAGCAAGAGAAGAGAGCAGACATGGGGACAGCAAATGAGTGATAGCAAAATGCTAGTGTGTAGATGTACAGATTCCTGCTACTGAGGTCTCCCCAACAACCTTGGAGACAGATGTAATTCCCATGAGGCCACAAAGCGACATTATCCTGTATAAGTGCTCACTAGTAGCAAGGCCATATTCCTGATATTCTGGAAAATATGAACATGGAAATAATTCCTTCCCCCAGGATGCTAACAGTTAAATAAGATAGATAAAGCAAAATAGCTACAATAGAAGATGGAAAGCGACAAAGTAAAGCTTCAGATACAGATCATAGGGAGTACTACAGAGCATGCTGGGAAATTTAAACTTTATCAGATGAGCAACAGTGAGCCACTGAAGGGTTTCGAATTAGAAATACAAACCAGGGGCGCCTGGGTGGCTCAGTGGGTTAAAGCCTCTGCCTTCGACTCAGGTCATGATCCCAGGGTCCTGGGATCTAGCCCCGCATCAGGCTCTCTGGTCAGCAGGGAGCCTGCTTCCCCCTTTCTCTCTGCCTGCCTCTCTGCCTACTTGTGTTCTCTGTCAAATCAATCAATCAATCAATCTTGAAGAAAAAAAGAAGAAGAAGAAGAAATACAAATCAGAGGGGCAACACTGGACATGAGAGTAATGTCTGCCTCATTGCTCAAATTCTCTTATTCTATGCACTGTATCCTTCCAGGAGCTGGCAGCAAAACGTTGTATCTAAGCCTCTAAAATTATACAATCACAGCTTTCTTGGCCAGACAGAAGTGTGGTACCTGAAGAGAATAATAAAACAAAGGGTCACTGAGTAACACCCCTAAAAATAGTTTATATCTCCCAAATAAAGTATAAATAAATTGCATTTATTATCACTACTGGGTTCCAACACCTTAAACAAAAATAATAGTCTTATTACATCTGAAGCTCTATTAAAAAGTAAAATGTTTCTTCCTATTTAAAGACCCCTTTTGTTAAACAAAACAAAACAAAACAAAACGCTTATTGCGAATAAATAAAGCACAATTAAATCTTGACTAAAATCATATTAATGTTTCAAAGATCGGGCTGGTGATCCTAATAGCAAAACAGGACCAAACTGGCATTATAATAGTAGTTATCACCATCCAAGAGTATTGCTGAAATTTACATAAAAATTGGCCAAATCCAGACTCTAGGGTACCAAGAAAAAAAGTATTAGACTGAGACCATTTTGCGATCGACTCTAATCAAACACAGGAATCACAAATAAAAAGGAGAGTGCAAGATTGCAGTACTTTTCTTTCCCCTTACTTAACTCCCAAACTAAGAATTCCAGCTCTGACATCATCTCTCTGAGCCTGTTTGCTCACGTGTAATATGAGGCCAAGGGTACCCACTTCACAGGGTAGAGTACGAACTAAATGGTATCGCGTATAAAGGGGCACAGGACCTGACACACAGCCACCACTCAATAAAATCAGGTTTTTTTTATTCACAGTAAGCTTCAGTGTCTCCACGATTTTCCTGCAGGTATTGGTCTGTCTTAAGATACCCACAAATACTCAACACCCAGAGACTTCTTTGGAGAAACAAGTCACAGTTCAAGATACTTAAGACCGAAACTCGTACAAGACCCCGACCACGACCCAAAGTCGAGGCCGCCCCAGCGCAGCTGTCACCACATCCGCCAAGGCCTCGCGGTCCTTCCAAGGGTTCCCTGGCATTGGCGCCCAGCCCCGCCCCGCGAAGGCCAACCAGCGGGGTGAGGGGGCGGTGTCGACAGTGCACCCTTCGTGCTTCGGAGAGGCCAGGCCGCGCTTGAGGCCTCCGCCCGCCGGCTACCGTCCCCATCCTCAGCCTCCCCTCGTCGACGCCTACGGTCTTCCCTCCCCGCGCAGCCCATTGCCGCACCTTGAGGTGGGTACGCAGGCCGCCAGCGCCCCCAGACTGGTCGGTGATCTCGTACGCGCCCGTCACCAGCAGGTCCTTGTGGATCTCCTCGCGGAGGCACTTGCGGGAGTTAACGGGCAGATGGAAGGAAATGGCGAATACCGAGCTGGGGCCGAGCAGGAGTAAAAGCAGCAGTGCTAACGGGCAAGGGCCACGCTGAGCTGGTGGGCCGGACAAACCCGACATGGTGCCGGAGACTGCTCACCCCCTCGGGCCTCTACCACGCCGGAACCGGGAGGGCCCACGTGATTCACCTCTGACCTAATGCCGTGGGCGCCATTTTGGAGACTGGCAAATAGACGAGGACCACAGGATAAGTCTTTTGAAAGGGAAGAAAGGATACGACACCACGTAGCATCCACAAGTTAAAGTGGTTAAGTAAGATTTTCCTGCTGTCGACTGCACAAGTTTCATTTTTGTTAAGCTTAGCGACTCCTCAGTCAGCCGTAACGAGTATGGGCAGCCCTGGAAGTAATTCTCCTTCAGCTTCCGGAAGTAGTAGCCGCGAGTTTTAAAGTCGGCGATACCATAGCAACCATGCCCCAATAGGAAACAGCCACAAGGCCTTCGTAGGGCCCACCCACCGGCCGCCTAGGCGCTCCGGGCGGAGGCGGATGTGCAGTCCAAGCACCTTGCAGCCTCGGTGACGGTTAGGACGTGGAGCACTTAAGAAGAAAAGTTTAAGAGGCTGAGCGGAAAGACACCAATTTGGCTATTAGGCCAGCGGCCAGTATCTCAGATTAGGTGTACGGGTTACGTGTTGGATGTGAGCTGGGTGGCATCCTGAATGCACTTGAACAGAGTATTTGGATTGGAGTTACGGCTTTCTGATTTAGTAAACCTTAGGTGCCTACTATGTTAGGTAACATTCAAACTAAAGTTGGATTTTGTATTTTTTTTTTTTTTAAGATTTTACTTTTAAATAATCTCTAGGTCCAAGGTGGGGCTCGAATCCACAACTCTCAGATCAAAGGTTGCATGCTCCACCCACTGAGCTAGCCAGGCTCCCCTGTATTTTGTATTTAAATTGAATAAAGCAGTGTTTTAGTTCAGCCTAAGAGATGGAGCTGGTGCGGTTTACCAGAGAAGCCCTGTCAAGTGTTTGTGTGTTTTAAATGCATAAACACCTAAGGGATCAAATAGGCCGGTCTGTAGTAAGTAAATTTACATGATAGTCACTCATGTGCTTCTTTAATATTTATTGAGTACCTACTATGTGCTGGACACAATATTATGCATAAATACTAACATGTATTAACAAATCACTATTGCTATCAAATATTCAGGGCTGAAGAAAATAGGAAGATGAAAAAGGACTACACAACAGCCTATGTTTAGAATCATCTGCTTTGATTAGTGTTCATTGAGCATCTACAGAAATACCCAAAAGATGGACTGTCTGCTTTCAGTATTTAATAACTCCTTTCAGTCCTTCCGGTTCTTCTGGAACTGAAGTCCCATAAGCAAAACAAGAACAAACATAAAGGAGCTGTAAAGCATTTTAAAATTTGACAAATGCCATATAATAATTATTTTATGAGGTGTCCAGTTACGAACTTTTAGTTTGATTATTTTATCCCTGATCTAAGATAAGATTGCTACTCTACGCAGTACATTCTGATAATTTGCATTGGCCTTTTCCCTGCCTGGCCAGGGGATCAGTACCAAGGAGTTATCTACTTCATTGTTTACTCTGTCCTTAGGCTCTGATGACCATCAGCCAAAGATTTGCATCCCATAAAATCCTGGGGGTGCGTGTGTGTGTGTGTGTCTGTGTCTGTGTGTCTGTCTGTGTGTGTTTTAATTTCTATCTTACATTTATATAATAGCTTATATGTTTTTAAATATCTTCACCTAATTATCTCACTTGACATTTTCAAACACCATAGGCTAGACAAGTCTATTCATTTTACAGAAGGGAAACTAAACTGAGGTCCTCAGAGACCAAAATCCCATTGTTTAAAAGTGGCAAAGTCAGTCTGAGGGCCCGAACCTTCTTTTCGGAAGGCACTATTATTATTATACAGATGAAGAAATTGAGACTTAGAGAAATTGATTCTAAGTAGCAGCCCACGTGTACTTTCTTGTCCTTATTCTCACGTATCCTGCCTCCACCTATTTCCTGTTCCCCTTCCCTCCTTTATATTTTTGTCCATAACACTCATCACTGTTTTATACAGTATCCATTTTATTTATTTGTTGTGTTTATTAATCTGTGTCCTTAGCTAGGTTATCTGTTTTGTGAGAGGCAGAGCTTTTTGTCTATTTTGTCCACTGCTTTATCTTCTGAATCTAAAATAGTGCCTAGTCTACAGTAAATATTGGCTCAGTAAATGCAAGATTAATTCCTTAGCTCCTAGCAAAAGGCATAACAGCAAACTCCTTCCATTATTCCTTAGTTGTTTTCATACAAATTTGTTTAATCCACAACGTATCTAAAGTGTAGGTATGATTTCAGTTTTGCCAACAAAATGGGTATTTTTTTAATTGAAAAATGTGTTACTGTTTTTGTATAAGAACACAGGGAAAAAACCCAAAACCATTCTCCCCTCTATACTGTGCACCTAGAAGGCTGAGTAGATACTCCTGGGGAGCCCAAACTTTAAACTTTGAATCTTCTGCATTGAGGAAGGCACTATTTTATACCTTTTGTGGGGGGAAAAAGAGCAAATGGAAAGTGTCTCAAAACCAGAAAAAATGCTGCTTCTTAGCCTCACAGTCTCTGCCATCCCATCATCCTGAAATGTAGCTAGCCAGACCCAGGTTCTCAAGATTCCCAAGATCCTGGAGGTGAACAGATGTCACCAGGACACATTCTTTACCTAGACTATCCCTTCCCTACAGGTTTCTCAACCTTTCATTGATATGAGAGGGAGCAGCTCCTTTTTAAAAATTGCCTTTGTAATAAAGTTGCTGGGCCATTCTGTGGTCAGAAGCCCTTGGAAGCACTTCTGCCTTCTGCCTTTTCCTTTAACCGCCTCCTTTAACTGGCCTCATGCTCTAGTGTGGCTTGAGCCCCCCCCCCACTCCAATGCAGAAGCAGTCAAGAATTCCTAACTCTGTGTCCCTGCCCACTCGTGTGTACAGCCCCGCTCACAGTGTGTATTTAAACAGCTAAAACAAGATGAGTTCTGTGCAGATACAAAAGACCCTTTTGGAGAGCAATTTGGCAATATTTGTCATGTGTCACACTCTTTGACCCAGAGAGTGATTTCAAGGAGTACTATGGGTCCTCTAATTTCTGCAGTCCCCCTGGACCTGTTCCTGGAACATTTGTGCTACACTTGGGAGTGAGCTCATCCAGCCTCATGAGTTTAAAGGCATCCATAAGCCAGCTGATAACTCCCAAATGTGGATCTCCAGCCCTGATCTCTCCTCTAAACTCCAGAGTCTGTATCAGGCTCCCTACTTGACATCTCCAAACTGGATGACTAATAGGCAACTCATACATAACTCTTAATTTCCTCCTCCCCCCCACCAAATCTGTTTCTTCCCCATCGCAGTAAATGGCACCACCTTCTACTTCTTCACTGAGGCCGTCCTTGTTTCCTCTTTCTCTTACCGTCTCCATACATACAGGCAATTCATCAGCATGTCCTACCCGTCCTGTGTCCTAAATATATGCCAATCAGTTTCTACTTCTCTCTAAGCCAAGATTTGGCAAGCTACTGCCCAGCTAGACAGGCCAAATCCAGCATGCAAACTCCTGTTCTTCTATCACCCAAGAAATTACGTGGCTCACTAAACATAGAATGTTTACTATGTGATCCTTTACTGAAAGTTTGCTTCTCTCACCTATGCGAGAAAACAGCCTCCCTACTGTTGTCTCTGCCTCTGTTCTTGCTTGCACTATGCTCCTTAATACACTTTTAATGATTTTTAAAAAATGTACATCAGATTAATCAGAATACAGCCTATCTATATACCTTATCACAGCCCCAAAGGCCACTGTGGTCTGGCTCCTTCCTACCTTTCTCATCTCGTTTTAACCAGTGATCACTCCCTCTCACCACCCAACCATTCACTCTCCTATCTATAGTCACAGGGCACCAGGGCCTTTGCACTTACTGTCTAACTGGAGTGCTCTCTCCCAGATATTGTCCCATGGACTCCAGACTCTGCAGGCTGCTCTTCATCATTCAGGTTCCAACTCCAATGTCTCTTCCTAGAGAGCCCACCCTGCATGAGTAACACTTTCCCTACGTTATTTTCTGTCCCACGATCTAGTTTTATTATCTGTATAGGACTCGTTGATATTTAAAAGTAACTTGATATTTTTTTCTTTTTTAAAAAATATTTTATTTATTTGACACACAGAGCAGAAGGCAAAGTGAGAGGGAGAAACAGGCCCCCCACTGAGCAGGGAACACAATGCGGGACTCGATCCCAGGACCCTGAGACCATGACCTGAGCTGAAGGCAGCCATTCAATGACTGAGCTACCCAGGCACCCTTGATATTTCTTTTCTTATTTATTCTCACCCAGCCCTACTAGCATTTTAGCGCTGAGAAAGCAAGGTCTTTGTTTTGTGCCTGATATATCCCTAGGCCAGGTACAATACCCTGTAACTACTGGGTACTCGATAAATATTTGGGGAATTAATCAGAATACAACATAAAGCATTTAGCACATCAACATAGAGCAGTTGCTCAATAAATGCTAGTTCCTCTATCTAGTATTTTAATTGCCATTTTTCATATGGAGAAGCTGAGGTTTAAAACTGTTAAGTGACTGGCTTCAAGCCATACAGTGAGTCAGTGTTCGAGTCGAGAATAGAAATGAAAGCTCCTAACTGCACCCCAATTTTCAGACATCGTTGTGACTACATTTGATAAAACATGGCACTTTTTATTGCATTCCCACACTATTGAGAAGATTCCTTTTTTCTATCCTCATTTATAGTCATAATATAACTTTTATGCTTAAGTGAATTTAAGTCTTCCAGAATATCTGTGATGTTGTCAATAGTTGGTGTGAACCCGGTAGCATCCATTAGCATCTCCCCTCGATTCACTTACTTGGGAAAAAAAAAAAAAGATTTATCTTCCTCTCCAGATTCCCATGGTGCTAAAGTTTCATCTTCCTAGGTGGGAAACAAGAACTGCTCACCAGCTCTCCATGAAAATTAATGTCTTTCATCACTGTTGTCCATACAACATGTCAAGATAAACTATTGGGACCCTGCTCTATATGTTACAGCCTGTAAATCCTGATTACCAGGATCAACATTCCAGTAATATATATGAGCTGAGAGCACCCAAAAGTCTGGATTTAACAACAAAAAAAATTATTAGGAAGAATTTTAGGGATGATGCAAGTAAAGGTTATAAAATGTATCCCAAAAGAACAAGTTTCAGAAAGCTTAAGAGCCATCACATGAACCATCAACACTACCCATATGCCTTGAGAGCAAACAGAAGTTGAAAAGACCAACTTTGGGAGTTGAAGATGGGAGGCATCTCCTCTGCCCCATAAACACTTTTTGTTTATGGAGAACACCAGCCCTAGAGCCCAGTGCAGAGAGGGGACGTCCTGGAAATCTCAAGGCAGGTATGAGATGAAGAGAAATCCACTGGACTAGTTGTAGTGGAAGAACCAAGGGACAAAAAAGAAGAGCTGTGAAGGTGGGACTCTAGGAGAGAAGGAAGTAGGGTCAGGGAGGTAAGATGAGAACAGCAGGGGCCCTTACTTACCTTATGTCTATGGCCACATATGCTACAAAGAAGAAAAAAAGTATTGGGAAAGAAAGAAGAAATGGGAAAATTACTCAGTGCTTTGTCAAGTAGCCCCAGAGTTGAGACCCTCCAAAGGAGGATTAACAGAGAACCAAATGCATCTACCCCAAAACATTAGCTACACTCTGCATCTGGACACAGCCATGCCTGAAGCTTGTACATATGCAGATCCTCAGAGGGCTTGGGATTACTTCAAAAGTACTCTAAGACCTTAAATCTGGGTAACCTGGAGCATAGGACTACACTGTTTCCAGCCTTCTCTCTTGATTCTGAGAACATTTCGGGTTAATGTATTTTCTTTGAGAGGCTACTAAGCAGGCAACATCTGATGTCCACCACCACTAGTTGTCTCTGAAATCTACCAAAACTCATTCTTCTTCAACCAAACCTCCATATTGTGAGGGACACAGACCATATGGATGGGACAAGAGCACCGGCTGCAGGAACCTTGATAATGCCTATATGACTTCTCATTACTACTTCACTTGAATTGCCTTTGCACCCCGAAGTCACCTGAGCAGCTCTTTAAGAACTGCCAATGCCTAGGACCCACCTAGAACCCATCCACACCACTGAAAACAAGAGTATCTGGGTATAATTCCTAGGAATAGCATATTTCAGTGGTTCCCTGATGTTCCTGCCCTCTGGAATCATCTGGAGATATTTGAAAAGTGTTGATGCCAGACTCCCACCCTCAGACATTCCGATGTCAATGGTATGGGGTGTCCCCTGGGCATCAGGATTTTTTAAAAACTTCCTTGGGTTAAGGTGGAGCATTAGTTCCACCCTAATGCTCCTCCTTAACCCTTACTACCCCATTCCTATTTTCAACACCTAACCTTTCAATGCCTTTTAAGTAGTGTGCTCTCAATAAATATTTCTTGGCTTGATTTCTCCTGCTGAGGCCCTGCTGTCCTTTCTCCTAGAACACAGCATGAAATTAGCCCTCTGGTAAGTAGAGTACCTGGAACACCAGCTTGGGGACAAGGTTCATTCCTTGGGTGGCCACGTTCTACCAGCTCAACTGTTACAGAGAGAGAGGAATGAGAAGCAAGGGCTTCAGATGAGGAAGAAGCTCTCCGCAGGCGCACGAGGGAGTCTTTTTCTTCTCCCTTGCAGAAAGTCATTGTGGCACGTGGACAAGGAAGTATTTATAACCTTTCTAAAGACGTACTTCTCCAAGATTTGGTGTTTCACAGACCACAGCCAGTGCTCTCAGTCCTACAGATGGCCAACTTCTGCATTTCAGATAGCAGCTTCCAAAGATAGCTCAACTCGCATCCCTAAAGCAGAAGACCCAGTTATGGGGAAGGGAACCATCAGAATATCTAAGCCAGAGGTCAGGCACCACCACCCACATGTTGGTGAAGGGCAAGAAGACCGACCACCGAGCAAATTTGTTGCAGATAATCAAGTCTTTTGGAGTGAAATTCAAGTAACAACATTACAGCATTATAATAACCATGGCTTCGTGGCAAGCCCACATGGACAGCCATGGACTGAACATCCCATAGGAGATGTATGTTCTAGACAGGGGTCCTGGCCCTGCCCTGCCACCACTTACTGGGGGACCTTGGGCTGGAAACTATGCTTTCTAAGTGTGACTTCCCCCTTTGTAAAATGAGAAGCCAGAAGACTAAGCCTTTCTTTGACTTTCATGAGTCTTCATCCAAGGAGAAATGGAGAAGTCACAAGCTGGCAAAGGTGATGCCATCAAGTCCCTAATGGGTGTGCTCCATCAATTTCCTTTAGGGTCTTGTGCCCTGGCTGGGGTTCCAGCAAGCACAGCTGAGCTGTCCGCAGGATGTGGCCTCCACAGCTCAGTGTCTAATCACAAAGACCTCCCTGGGGTGAATGCTGTGGGTAGGATACAAGTGTGTATTAGTTTCCAAGAGCTGCCATAACAAATCACCATAAACTGGATCGTGAAAACAACACAAATGTATTGTGTCACAGTCTGGAGGCCAGAGGTCTGAAATCAAGGTGTCAGCAGGGAGGTACTCCATCTGAAGACTCTAGAGAATTCTTCCTCTCCTTTTCTGGTTTCTGGTGGCTCCAAGCATTCCTTTGCTTGTGGCTGCATAACTCCCATCTCTGCCTCTGTCTTCACATAGACTTCTCTCAGCATCTCTCCTCTGTCTGTCTCTTACAAGGACACTTGTCTTTGGATTTAGGATCCACCCAGATCATCCAGGACAGTCTCCTGTCAAGATCCTTAACCTAATTACATCTGCAAAGACCCTTTTTCCAGATAAGGTCACGTTCACAGGTTCCTGGGATCAGGACTTCAACATATCTTTTGAGGGACACAGTTTAAGCCAATACATCCTCCAAAGGGAGACTATCCATCCTTAAATCCCAGGTCATCATTTTGCAATGTATACAAATATTGAATCATTATGTTGTACATCTGAAATTAATATAATGCTATATATCAATTATATCTCAATTTTTAAAAAAGCCTTGGTCAAATACCACCTTATCTGGGAGACCTTGTCACTTCATGCCACTCAGATATTATTTCCATTGGACCGTCTAGTTATTTCTGCACTGTCCATGTGTTCTCCTCCTACCTCCAGACCACCAGTCCCTCTGGGGCTGGTTAAAAAATACACATTTCTGACCTTCCTGCTCCAGCCCCTATTACTGTCCCTGTGGCCATAAGCAGCCTTTCTGGGCAGAGGGCCCTGGAATGTGCATTTTAGATCATCTCCTGGGAGATTCTGACATCCCAGAGGTCTGAAAAGCCCCATGCTACGCTGTGAACTCTATGACCCATTCTTGGCTGTATGTCTGATGTCTTACATTTATTTAAGCTGATGAGAGGCAGGACGTTGGTGTGCGGACCTGGCATTGGAATGCCGGAGTTATGCTGCCTACTACCTGTGCGACTTCAGACTGTTTACCTAAACCCTCTGTGCTTTTGCTTCCTCGTGTAAATGAGGTTCAGTATGGTGCCTACTCAGAAGGTTATGGGGAGGATTAACTGAAACAAAACATCTGCAACACAGAACGGGGTCTGGCACCTACAATGCCCTCAGTGAACCTAAGTTGTCATGAAGCAGAAGAGGTTGCTAGTGGCTTCTTTTTCCCACTATATTCCTAGATCCCTCCTTCCCGGGAACAAACCCTGATCGTCGCACCATCATCAGTTACTGCTAATATTTACGGAGCCTTTCTCTTTCCCAGGCATTATGCTGAGCTCAGTTCGTGCTTTATCTCATTTTACCTGCGTAGCCATGGTGTACCGACTGTAGCTGGTATTACTACTATCTCTCATTTTATGGCTAAGGAAACTGAGGGTCAGAAGGGTTAAGAAATTTCCCCAAAGTCCCACAGTCAGTGAATGGTGAGGTGCAGATGTGAAGTATCAGCTTGAGTCCCCTCTCCCAGTGCGTCCCTGCGCTCCTCCTACCACCCCGCCCTCCAGCAAGGCATTACCCTTGTCAGGCCCCGAGATCTCTCTGAAGCAGCTTCCTAAACCTCTCCCACAGCTTCCTCACACCAAATCCCATCTTCTCTGATCCCTCCGAGCCAATGCTAACGTGCTTTGCCTTCTTTGTATGGGGGTCCTTCAAGAAAATGTCCTCTTCTCTGAGGTACTGAATCAAGTCATGTTTCTCCTCCATCTTCCCGGAAGTCCCTTCAAATCCTACATCGGCCCCCAGGGTCTCCCAAACCCAGATGCCAACTGCTGCCTCTCACACAGCCGCTCTGACTGGTTTCTCCCACAACCTCCAGGTGGCCCTTGTATCCACAGAGAGACTGCCTCCCTCTTCCTTTCTTGCTTCTGTCACTCCTTCAAGTGGGGGAATCCAGTAGGCCTGGATGTCAGGGAAACCAACAACCAGTCAACCCTCACAGTGTCCCTCCCATCCTTCCCCAAATTCTAGGTCTCTTGGCTGCCCCTAACTCTCCCATCAGCCCCTGTTAGGGCCCGCACTCTGCTGCCTATCCTCCCACTTCTTGCCCTGGGCCCACTGTGGCCACTATCAAGCACACAGGCCTTATCACTACACAAACACTTCCTCTTCTCCCAGTACTGGTTCTCATACGCTAGGTAATCAGGGTGAACTTCCTCTGACAATTTACTGAGCAAACACTCACTCTGCCTCTGCCCTATGCTAATGCCTGTGGGGAACCCAAACCTGGTCTCCACCTTGAGGAACCTTGAATCTTGGTTGAGCTGAAGCACAGAAATGAGTCTCAGATGCTCAGACGCTTCGCGACCCAGCACACCTGGGTTCTAAACTCATTTCTGCTCTTCACTGTCTATACCTTGGAACAAGTTACTTACCCTTTCCGGTCCCGAGTGCCCTTAGCTCTGAAACGGGAATAACACCACCTAGGTATGCTGGGAGAGTTAAGTAAGATAAGACCCATAAAGAACCTGTGAGAGTGCCTGAGATAACGACTTTAGCTCCAGAGTTCCTGGGGGAGGTGGGGGGGGAGGAGTCTGCCAGGAGCCCCAGGCTTCCTTCAGGTGGGAGAGGAAGGTACTTACAGGAGTGGCTTCCTCCAGGGATTGAACTGTGGCTTGAAAGCAAACGTGGTGAAGAACTGCTTCTTTCTCTAGTCCCGGTCCAGTGAGGTCTAGGAGTAGGTGTGGCGCTACCTTTCAGGTGTAAATCGAGTGGTCCCTTCCTAGGACAGAGTCAGCCAATCACTTAGCAGACAAGAACCATCAGCAACTGAGGGTGTTGAGAAACACAAATGATATATAAAACTAACCCCTTGGGCGCCTGGGTGGCTCAGTGGGTTAAGCCGCTGCCTTCAGCTCAGGTCATGATCTCAGGGTCCTGGGATCGAGTCCCGCATCGGGCTCTCGGCCTGCTTCCCTCTCTCTCTCTCTCTCTCTCTCTGCCTGCCTCTCTGTCTACTTGTGATCTCTCTCTGTCAAATAAACAAAAAAAATCTTTAAAAAAAAAAAAAAAAAAAAACTAACCCCTTGAAGGGCACTCAGGTGGCTCAGTCTGTTAGGTTAGGCGTCAGCCGTGGGCTCAGGTCATGGTCTCAGGGTCCTGGGATGCAGCTAGGAGTCTGGCTCCCTGCTCAGCAGGGAGTCTGCTTCTCCCTCTGCCTCCCACTGCTCTGCTCATGCTCACACGTGTGCGTGGTCTCTCTCTCTCTCTCTCTCTCAAATAAATAAAATCGAAAAAAAAACAAAACAAATTAACCTCTTGGTTTAATGACGGCTGTGTGGGGCGTGGGGGAGCTAGTTATAACGTGTCCTATGCAACAACAAGAGAACCTTATAGGGTAAGTTGATTTCCTATGTAAGTGCTAACTCTGGGGGGCACAGCCTAAAGTGAGAGGTGACTGTAGGCCTTGAGTAGCTGGGAAATTTCTCACTGTTGAGTATGCATGCAAAATCCCAGCAACCCAGGCAAAGCAACCAGTGATATGTCAAGACACAAGAGTAAAAACAGTTCCCTCTCTCTGTTCCTCCATCAAAACGTGTCAGCAAAATGGACAACCTTTTAACTTCCATGCTTTGTTCCTTCTTAATACTGTAGGGTTGTTTGATGCTCTGGTCCAGGTTTGTAGGAAACATGCAGGGAGGCAGAGGACAGAGGGAACAGAGGGGCAGGGTCCTGGTAGGGGGGCACACAGTGCCAGGTGAGGAGTAGCAGGAATTGGAAAGCTGGCTCCTAGACTCAAATGGGGTGACATGGGAAAAGGGGTGAGGCTGATTATCCCTCCATTGAAGGAAGATTCTAGAGAAGGATACTGAGTGGGAGCACAGGGCAGTGGTGGGCAGAGCCTCAGCGTGGGTGCAGGGCTGACTCGATTTTCCTCGGGCCCTCAGCACTGACCAGCTGTGTGACCTTGGCCAAGTTACTTTCGCTCTTTGAATCTCAGCTACCTAATCTCTAAAAGAATAATAACACCTGTTTCATGGAGCTATTGTGAGGACCGTAAATTATAGAGTATAGAGCCTGCCAGAATGCAGGTGATCAAGTTCCCTCCCCACCTCAAGCTTCTAAGAATGCTCCAGAAATACAAGACTGGCCATATTTAGTGTTTGGTCCCCCTCCTCCACCCCCTAACAACCTGGGGTTAAGTTAGAACTTACTTATGTGAAAGTCCCTTCTAGTCCTCAAATTCTCCAGTAATACATGTGGACTGGGTCAGGGAGGACACTCACCGGTTCACCTTCCTTCCAGGGGACTTGGTCAGGGACTGGGCTCTGAGAAGTACACACAGCGACCCTGGGTATAAGGATCTGTCAGAACGGAAAACTGCGGGGGGCTGCAGGGCATACCCAGAAGACTGACAAACCTCTTTCCTTTTCTTTTTTTAAATTAATTAATCTGAGAGAGAGAAAGAGAGAGAGAGAGAGAGAGCACACATGAGAGTGGGGGGATGGGCAGAGGGAGAGAGAATCCCAAGTAGACTCCCCCGCTGAGCACAGAGCCCCTCACAGGGGCTTGATGTCAGGACCCTGAGATCGTGCCCTGGGTCAAAATCAAGAGTCAGACGCTTAACCCAGTGAGTCACCCAGGAGCCCCCTGATCACCCCATTCCTATCCAGGATTCCAGCATCCGCAGCCAGTTTCCTTTGCTGAGATTTGCCTTGGGTGGTGGTGAGTGTGGCAGTGGGGGTGGAGGGGGGGTAACTTTAGTAGGAGAAGGAGAGTTGCTGACTGGTCCCATAAGTGGGCATGTGGGGAAGCTCCACCGATAAAGAGCACTGTAGAAGTAATGGGATGTCGGACACTGGAAAGTGATCTCTAGCCCCAGAGAGTTCACCTGGACACAGTGATTCCCAGCTCTGGACGCATATAAAATATCCTGGGGAGTTTTGTAAAGAAAATCCCATAAGCCTGGCTCCCATCTAGATTTTGATTCTCTTGACCCATGACAGTGGCTGTAGATCCTTGGAATTTTAACTGTGCCTCCAGGTGAATGCAATGGGTAGGTAGGGTGAGGACCAGTGTTCTCCAGGCTGGTGACCACCCCCTTCAATCCCCAGGAATACCCACGCCTCTGAACCAGAGCTGCTTGGCACTCCTTTCTGACTCTGGGAGTCCACATGCCTGGTATCATATGTACGTAGTCATGTGCACTGGCTTCCGTCCTGGCCCTTTGCCATCCGCCCTGACACACAGCAGCCACAGTGGTGCTTTTTAAACCTAAGTCGGATCCCATTCCTTCCCTGCTTCAGCATCTCCAGCGTGTCCCATTTCAATCCTAGCACCTTACCATGACCAACAGGGCCCTGCCATCCCCTCTTCTCACTCTCATCCCTCCTGACACTAGACACTTCCTGTTTCTCAAAAGCACCAAGCTGCCCCCTCCCAGGGGCTTTGCACTTGCTGTGCCCTCTGACTAAGGTACTCTACCCCAGGCTGGTTTGTGGCTGGCTCCTCTCCTCCTCTGGGCTTCAAAGGCTTCCTCTCCAGAGAAGCCTTCCCTGCTTGGTCGATGTGGCTTTCCTTCCCCACACCTGCAGCTCCTCATCAGAGGGGACACTCCCCAACTAGAGGATAAGATCTAAGAGAACAGGGAACTTGTCCAGCTGGTTATCACAGTGCCCAGTACGAATGGATTCCCAATAACTCTTTGTTGAACAAATGAGTGAATATGTACAAAGAATATGTTTACACATCAAAATCATGTGTTTTTATGTGCATAATTCCTGTATATAATGCAATCAGAGGTCTGGAATGGAAAAGAATGGAAGGTATTAGGGAAGAGAGCATTGAAGGAGAAGGGAAAAAAACATTTGTTGAACACCGACTTGGTGCCAGGCATAGTTCTAGGGCTTTTCATACGTCTGATCCTCATATTAACCCACTGTTAACAAAATTCCAAGGATCCACAGCCACCAGCAGGATCAAAATCTTGGAGCTGGGGGGGGGGGGGCAATGTTATTGTCCCCATTGCACAGATAAAGAAACTGAGACCTGGAAAAGGAAAATTACTTACTCCAAGTTAAAGTACTAACAAGTGCCAGAGCAGGTTATAAGCCCAAGTTTACTGGACTCCAAGGCTGTCTTGGTCATTGCATCATTCTGGAATGAGAAATTACCTTAATCATTTTCTCTCTCTACTCTCAGGGAATAAAAAAACCTCTAGTGAACGTGGACCCAGATAACAATGACTAATTGGTGACCGGAGCTAACTTAGCAGAGGGAGCAAAACAGATAAGGAAAGGAAAGAGAATTTATTAATAGTTTTGCCACTAGATAAACTTAAAATCAACTTAAAATCTTGTTTCTTAATTTTATTGGTGATCAGTTAAGAATTTGCTCTCTTTTAGTTAAAAAAAAATTATAGTTTGATTTAAGTTTTCAAAACTAACTACTTATGAGTAAGATTTCCTGGGTCATCAGAATGTCCGGAGGGTACAAATAACCTTTCTGAACATCCAAATGCATAACCCAGAGGGTTATATGTAAACCCAAAGACGTTTGGCCTCGTTGACCATCAGTGGGCTAGTTCATTTGGATCCTCTATCTTAAACTTCCAAATCTAATTTTAGCTAAAGGACTAGAATATACCTTTAGAATATGCTTTAAAAATATCCCCAGAGGGGCACCTGGGTGGTTCAGTTGGTGAAGCATCTGCCTTTTGGTTCAGGTCATGATCCCAGAGTCCTGGGATCAAGTCCCACATCGGGCTCTCTACTCAGTGGGGAGTCTGCTAATCCCTCTGCCACTCTCTGTGCTTGTTCTCTCTCTCTCTGATAAATAAATAAACAAATAAATCAATCAATCTTTAAAAAAAGATAAAATAAAAATGTTCATAGAGGGGCACCTGGTTGGCTCAGTAGGTTGGACTTTCTAACTCTTGATTTCGGTTCAGGTCATGTTCTCAGGGTCCTAGGGTCAGCCCTGCATCAGGCTCCCGCCTCAGCAGGGAGTCTGCTTCTTCCTCTTCCCTCTGCCCCTCCTCCTGTACATGTGCGTGCACTCTCTCTCCCTCTCAAATAAACAAAATCTAAAAAAAAAAAAAAAAAATCCCTAGAATTTGGTTTATATCCAGATTTTCTCTAATCTTAATCTCTGGCAACCATTTCTGCTTGAAGCCACAGAATGCCTTTTGCTATTTTTAAATGTCAGAGTTGGTCCTCAATTAAATCTGATCAAGATACATCAAGCCATCTAGCATGGGACAGAGATGAGTTAGAAACCCTCCTTGCCCATAAAATGCAAGTAGTATAATAACTAGCCAGCAGGGATTGTCACATAGAGGCTCAAGTTGAGAGAGGGAAGGATCATCAAGTGAGATACAAACACAATGTGGAGAATTTGTAACATAGGATGAGAAGGTCGCATGCTTCACTCTGTAGGCATTGAGCTCTGTTAATTAGGGCACTTCAGTTTCAGAAGGCAGGAACCAATTCTGGGTTAACTCAAAGGGAAAAATGGGCAATCTGTTGGAAGGACATCGGGGAGTTTACAGAATTGAAGGAAGAACGGACCAGGCGAGAGGGGATCTCCAGGGGATGAACTCATGATTCAACTTCAAACCTCCCATCCCTGAATCCCCACTCAAAATCCAGATTTTCAGAACAGTCTGATTGGCTTAGATTGTGCCCACCTTAGAGGATCTGGGATGCATTGTCTTCCAGAATTTTGCAGAACACGGAAAGGAAAAGAGTTCTTAAAGGAAGAACAACCAGCCAGACAACCAGGGGATGCTTTATGTAAGAGCCACTGGATGCTTCTAAGCATAGAAATGATGCAATTAACATAGACCACATGTCACTGGGTCCTTGAATCAATAGGTTTGTTTGATCCTTACAACAGCCCAATAACATGGGCACATTTATTACTTTAAAATGAGGAAAATTGCAGATTTGAGAGGTTCCATGACTTTTCCGAAGAGGTAATGCTCTTTTTGAACACTAAATCCTGTTTCTCATTCCTATATGATTTTTCTGTCCTTTACAGTCATTGGTTTGGCTCTAAAGTGTTTAAAGAAAGAGAGAGGTAATACATAAATAAAATCTTAAAAAAAAAAAAAAAAAGAGCGAGGTAGGAGATGGGTTAGTAAACTGTCAGAGTCACCCAACATGGAAGGAATGAGCCAGGCTGGGCCAGTGGGAAGAGGAAGGAAGCAGAAGCAACCAGACGTGAGTCTCAAATGCTCAAAATGTAGTCTGCAAACTAGGCTGAACAGCAGGACCATCAGACACCTTGTTAAAAATACCAATTCCTAAAGTCCATTTCTTTTTTTTTTTTAAGATCTTAATTGTTTGACAGACAGAGAGAGAGAGCAGAAGTAGGCAAAGCAGCAGACAGAGGGAGAGGGAGAAGCAGACTCCCTGCTGAGCAGAGAGCCCAATGCAGGGCTTGATTCCAGGACCCTGGGATCATGACCTGAGCCAAAGGCAGACACTTAACCAATTGAGCCACCGAGGAGCCCCTCCATGAGTCCATTTCTAACCTGAACCAGAACTTGCCCTGGGTGGTGACGGGGAGTAAAACACACACCCATCTTATGGTGGTAATCATTTTGCAATATGTAAGTATATCAAATCAACAATTGTACACCTTAAACTTACACAATGTTTATGTCAATTATATCTCATAAAGCTGGAAAAAATAAAAAAAAAAAACACACACACCCATCCACAATATAGGTGATTATTCCTAGCCAGCTGGACACTGGTCTGTAGATGGGCGTTTGGAAATCACTGACCTATTAGATCCTTTTTTTCTAAATGTCCTCCAGTCCAGTCTCTTGTCTTATCTCCCTGCTGCTGCAGTTAAGCATTATCAGGGTACAACTTTGGAGTAGTTACAATTTGTACTCATTACATTTGGAGTCATATATCTGCAGTATCTCTTCTGCGGTCGGAGGGATGAAAATAAGGACGAGGAGGTAGGGTGGCTCCTAGCTGTCCCCTTATTTTGTCAGTGTGTCTGGGGCTTGTGCTTTTGACAGGGACCCTTGGGAAATGACCTTGCCAGCTTTCCCTTTGGGGAGAGTAATCCTGGGTTCTCACCCTCCCTTTTGCTGTAGTAAGTCTCCATAACAAACACACCCAAGTCTGGTATTTCTGAGCTGACAGCTCCATGCTGAATACAGGCTGTTCCCGGAGCCAGGCTTATTTTGCACTTTCTCCTCTCCACCCCACCCTCTGGTGCCACTGATGGGCTGATCCAACCTCGACGTGTGATAACCTACTTGCGGCTCCGGGTGTTCTCTCTCTATGACACTGCAGAGAAGTTTAGACCTTCCAGTATATCTGGAGTTAAAAGGAATGGTGGTCTTTGGGAGTGGGGTCTGGTACAGATTGGAGAAGAGGATTTTTTTTTTTTTAAGATTTTATTTATTTAAGAGAGGACACGTGCAAGAGAGACAGAGCACAGAGTGGGAGGCGTAGAGGGGGAAGCAGACTCCCCGCAGAGCACAGAGTCTGATGCAGGACTCCATTGCAGGATGGTGGGATCATGACCCAAGCCTAAGGCAGACACTTAATGGACTGAGCCACCCAGGTGCCCCGAGAACGGGATTTTTTATCTCAAATTGTTCCCTTTCCCTCTTTTTATAGGGAGGGGACTCCCAAAAATGAGTCACTGGGAAAGAATTTCCCAAACAGTCATTTGAACACCATTCTCCTGGTTTTTGCCAAAGTTGTATATCACCTGTTACTTACTAAGTATTTTCCATAAAATCACTATGTTCTGCTGGAGTACTTGCTATCCACCATAACTCTAGTCTTGCCATAAACACCAGTGTTTGTGAATAATTGTTTATGAACAATTAATGTTATGTAATTCATCAAGTCACTGATTCGTGAAATCAGATCTGGTATGCTATCTGTCAATTTTCTTCTAGTACGCATTAAAATTAATACACGTCTATTAAAATTCTGTAACTGTGGGGCGCCTGGGTGGCTCAGTGGGTTAAGCCTCTGCCTTCGGCTCAGGTCATGATCTCAGCGTCCTGGGATCGAGCCCCGCATCGGGCTCTCCGCTCAGCAGGGAGCCTGCTTCCCCCTCTCTCTGCCTGCCTCTCTGCCTACTTGTGATTTCTCTCTCTGTCAAATAAATAAATAAAGTCTTTAAAAAAAAATAAAATAAAATTCTGTAACTGTTCACCTGTGTACTATCCAAAATCCTCCCACAGAGGAGGGCTTATGTATCATTAGGGATATTTGTAGCACACTTTGGGAACATTAACCTAGAAAAGCCCATGTGCTAAGATTCATGTGGCTTCAGACCCCTCAATCCATCGCAATGTGGATACCAACCATGAGAATATTTTTTGAAAGTCTATTTAGTGAAAAGCGCCGCTTTTATAACCTCTTGCAGCAGACGTTAAGGCAGAAGTTGGGTTCCACTCTTAGTGTGCGGTCTTCCTGAGGTTCTCTCCCTCTCCCTCTGCCCTCTGCCCTCAAATAAATAAATAAAATCTTTAAAAGGAGGAGAGTAAGGAAAGAGATTAAGAAGATTAAGATTAATCTTGAAAGAAGGTTAAGTGTCAAGTAATGAAGACGAAGAAGCAGCTTTCCAGGCAGGGTCCTGTTGATAGAACGGCAGAGAGGAGGACTGCCTCTTGTTCCTATCTAGACCTCTCTGATCTGCTTGGGAGATGCTCCAAACCTGTGCCCCCGTTACACTTGGCACTTGAGTCCGCAGCACCTGAAACCACAAGGACAAAAACTTGGGAGGAGGGTGGTCTTGACTTGAGCGAATCTGGTAGATCCTTCCATGCAGTGACACCAAAGCTTTAGCCAAACCATCAGCTGTGCAAAGAAGGTCTGGAGCTGGGGGGAACAGAACTGCTGTGTATGTGATAAAGGGAGAGACAGGTTGGCTCCTGAGAGCAAGGAAGAAGTCAAGCGGTACGAGAAGGGAAGTTGGGAGAGGAGAGGGGGAGAGAGCCAAGCGTCACGAAGGACCTCGAAGGAGAGAGATGTCTAAGTGCTATCAGGGGGACTCTAGGGTGTGTGTCTCAGACCTCAGTAAGGTCTGCCCACCATGACACAGTGAGTGGCTTTTTGTGCCAAGACCGGAATGGGACTGAGCTCCAGATCTGGATGTTGTGGGACAAAACAGGGCCCCTTTATCAGGATGGTGAGAAGAGTCAAGTCTTGATCTAATTCAGGGGAAAGAAGAGTTTGGCCCCAGAGGTAGCCATGATCCCCAGAACCCCGCAGGAGATCAGCTAAAACACGGGTGGATAGAAGACTTCCTCCAACCGTGTGCAGTCACCGAGGTACATAGGCATACTTCCCAGGGGCTCATCAGAGGGCGGACTCCATCTCTGCCCTTGCCACAAGTCTCTATGGAAAGCTTGGTTGCTGACCAAGGCCTACCAGGTAGGATTCCAAACCACCACTTACATTTCTACCTCCTGCCACAGACAAAATTTCTGAAATGGCCCCCCGCCCCACCCTCACAGGTGTCCTAATCCCTGAACCCCTGAATAGGATGAGAGATCACCTGTGGTTGTGATATATTCCATGGCACAGGGGACCCGAAACCAGGGAGATGAGCCAGGTGGGCCTGATCTAATCTCACAGCATGTGGGGAGAGGAGAGCTCTCTGCCGAGGGCCCCAGCCAAGAAGGTGGGAGGCTCAGAGCACCAGGGAGATGAGATGCAGTGTTGCTGGCTTTGAGGGGCCACTTGGGAAAGAACGTGGGCACTGTCTAGGAGCAGAAGGTGGACCCTGGCTGGTAGCCAGAGAGGACACAGGGAGCTCACCTCTACAGCCATGGGGAACTGGGTTTTGCCAGCAACCCCTGGAGGAGTTTAGAAGTTGGTTCTTCCCTGGGGCCTCCATATAAAAGCTCAGCTGTTTGATACCTTGACTTGTGGGAATCTAAGCATTGAGCCCAACCACTCCTGCTGGACTTCTCACCTGCAGAACTGCCAGCTAATATGTGGGTGCATTTTAAGCCATGAAGTTTGTGGTGATTTGTTACACGGCAATAGGAAATGAATATCTGTGCTTCCCATTTCCTGCCCGGTTTTGTTGACCTTGGCAACACCCCTGGCTCCATGGGCTCACATATCCTTTTTCTTTTTTTAAAATTTTTATTTATTGGGGCTTCTGGGTGGCTCAGTGGGTTAAAGCCTCTGCCTTCGGCTCAGGTCATGATCCCAGGGTCCTGGGATCGAGCCCTGCATCAGGCTGTCTGCTCAGCAGGGAGCCTGCTTCCTCCTCTCTCTCTCTGCCTGCCTCTCTGCCTACTTGTGATCTCTGTCTGTCAAATAAATAAATAAAATCTTAAAATAATATGTGTTGATGATGCTGTTGAATACAGAGAGAAGGAAATCTCTGGATCATCCTCATCAAATATTCCCAGTGCCAACACTGAATGTTGTAGCCGTTACATTATGTGTAATTCTCAGGAGACTCCATGGTCTCTCCTTCGCCCCAGGGTCCTCTGCTCCAACCTGCTTTTCCTCCATTCTCTGTACTTCCTCCCTCTTTCAAGTGGCTGAACATTTTATTCTTCAGGTCTCAGCTCAAATATGATATTCTCTGAAAATCCTCTGGTCCCCAAGTTCAAGATTAGGCCCTCTCTTGTTCTCTAGCTATACCCTATCATTGCAGACTTTGATCTAACCTAACAAGCTTTTTTTGTGGGGTGGGGGGTGGGGGGAGGGTTTCTTTTGTTTTTTTTTAGGTAGGCTCCACGACCAGCATGGAGCCCAAGGAGTGAGGAGTACAATGTGGGGCTCAAACCCATGACCCTGAGGTCAAGACCTGAACTGAGATCAAGAGTTGAACGCCCAACTGACTGAGCCACCCAGGCGCCCTGCAAATGCCTTTGTAATTGTAATTATCATTTTGTTTGTCTGGAATCCCTACTAGGCTGTATGCTCTATGATAGCGAGATGTGCTTACTTTTCTCTTCTGAGACTCAAGCACCGTACACAGGGTAGGTTCTCAATCAACATTTATTAATTGACCATGCTTCTTCATCACCTGGGGATCCTGTTAAAAGGAAGATTCTGATTCTTAGACCCAAGCAGGGCCTGAGAATCTGCATTTCTAACAAGCTTCAGGTGATGCTTCTGCTGCTGGTCCATGAACCACACTTTAAGTAGCAAGGTAATAGTATAAGGGGGTCCTATCATTATGCCTTCTGGCAGAAAGTTTGCATTTAAGAGAAGCTGGATAGGGTCGAGGGAGCAAATAATGGCCACAGGTCAAAATTTCCCCTGTCATTGCAAAGCCATCTGACTCATTTACAATAACCTTGGCCTTATTAGCAACTGAGCTAATAGCCACCAACCAATAAATAACAACATTTGGCTAATTTGCATTTCAAAATTGTTTCCTTCCCCTGCTCACACTCCAGAGCAGGTGCTAATGAACCATGAAATATCGAAAACATTGGCAGCAAGCAGGAAAAGAGGCAGCATTGACCCATGCCTGAAGAATAATGGTCCTTAAAAATCAAGAGCTACAAAACGCATTTGCACTGGTATGATGGCACCCTTCCAAGCCCCTTCTCCCATCCTGAGCATCCATACTCTTGCAGAAGGTCCTTAAGGGGTGGAGGAAGAAGAGAAGGAAGAAGGAAAGTAAGAATCCCAAGGAGCCTCTGGTTGAGTGATCATGCTATTCCCTGCTGAATCTTTCTGGTTGATATGCAGGTGTTGGGAAACCATGAGTGAATCATGTGCTCACTTGGGTGGGTAGTTCATCAGCTTCCATCGTCATGAAGCTCACCTGTAACACAGGGAAGGTATGTTTGGAACGTTCGTTAAGTGATTACAAACGTCAAAAAAAAAAAGAGCTACAAAATGCAATGTGTATCCTGGACTGGATCCTCAACCAGAAAAAGGGTATTGGTAGAAAAACTGGCAAAATCACAATACAGAGTTTAGTTAGTAGTGTACCAGTGTGGTTTCTTAGTTTTGACAAATGTGCTGTTGGGAGAAACTGGGGAAGGGTATATGGGAACTCTCTGTGTTATTTTTGCAACTTTTCTAGTATTCTAAAATAATTCCAAAATAAAAAGTTTATTAAAAGAAGCAAGAGCGGGCTCCTGGGTGGCTCAGTGGGTTAAAGCCTCTGCCTTCGGCTCAGGTCATGATCTCAGGGTCCTGGGATCGAGCCCCACGTCGGGCTCTCTGCTTGGCAGGAAGCCTGCTTCTTCCTCTCTCTCTGCCTGCCTCTCTGCCTACTTGTGATCTTTCTCTCTGTCAAATAAATAAATAAAATCTTTAAAAAAAAAAGGAATCAAGAGCTGGACTGCATAGGTTTTCTTTACTTTGTGTAATAATAGTAAGTTTCTGAGAATGTAGGACAATTGCCTTTGATTGAATAATAAAAAATTGGAAATGTGTGTTCTTGGGGAAAAAACTGTCCGACCAAAACTAAGTAGCACTTGGGGAAGGAGCCAGAGGGCGGCTTGTCCAAATAGCAAACCCGGCCAGGTCGCATACCAGTGATAGCTGCGTTCCAGAAGTGTTTTGCCATCCACCATGAATTCAAGATATTCTGATTGCTATTTCCTCCTAATTCCTACCTTTCTTTCTTTAGCATCTAAGGAATTTCTTCCATTCTTGAGCAGCTCTTTATTCCATACTTAGGACTCAAGGTGTCTTTTCTTTATTTGTTTGTTTGTGTAACAAAGTTATCTTGCAGACTTGGTCATGGTATCACAATTTGTCTCAACTGTGATTCCTGAAGTCCTAGATAGAGACTCTACGTCTGCTGAGGCCTTGGACCTTGAACTTAGCCATCACGGCAGGAGCCGCACCTCACTTCAAGCTGGACACTTTGCAGTTGCTTAGTAATTATTTGTTGGATGGATGAATAAAGGAGGTCCTTCAGCATTTGAAGGAAATTTCTGCCTGAAAAACATGCAATTTCCAATGACACTTCATTTCGTACATATATATCCCTTTGGTGGAACTTGATGGAACTTACTAGGCTTCAGGTTTTGTAAAAAAAAAAAAAAAAAAAAAAAATTATCAGCAGTTCATGGGGACTCATGAAGATGAAGATCCTATCAAGTATTACCAAAATCATGACTTTGACTAAAATAGTGCATAGTGAGTGCTCTGGTCTCAGGAGGCTGCTTCCCAGGACCTCCACTGAGGCCCAGACTCTGGGCTGACCACAGAGGTATAATCAGAGGCTACGCAGTCAAAGGTTTGTGTATTTACTGCTTTCTCTTTTCAGCAGTACCTACTTTCCTAAGGAAGCTGCTTCTCTTTCACGCCTCTGTGGTGGGAAAGAACCTTGTAGTTCATCACCTCCCTGGTAATCCTGTGATCCCTACCAGGCCAATCAGCCTTCTCTGTGGTTTTTAAAGCTTGGAGCTGGAGGAGTTGGAGGAGGTCTGCCTTGGAGAACATGGAACTGGGAGGATCTGATGCAAGGGTAGCTGCTGGCCGCCTTCCCTGCCTTGCGGAAAAAATCTGCAGGACAAGGGGCCTCAGTCAAGATATGGAAGTGGGAAAGAGGGACCTAACATCCATATCTGTGTCTGGACCCAATTGTTCTTTAGGCCTCTTCAATCCCCTGACTTCCCCGTTATAAGAGCCCCCGGTGCTCTCTTTTCTTAGCTGATTTGGGTTTCTGTCAGTCTCTATGGAAAGTTCCATAACCCTGGAGAGAAATGTGTACCTCCTTTCCCACACCTAATGGGACCAGTACCAGCTCAGCCAGGGAAGCACCCACCTGGGCCCCTGCTTGGACTGTGTGCTGGGCAGAGACTACCCGCTGCCCTCCCTCAGCTCAGGCTCTCCCTTTCACAGCATGATTCTGTCCCTGGGGGGTGGCACCGCACCCACAGACTACATATCCTATCCTTTCTGCCATTTAGCTGGTAACACATGATTAGCTCTCAGCAATGGGATGTGAGTGGATGTGGCATGTGTTGCTTCATGAGGGAAGACAGTTAAGAAGGAGGGATTCCTCCTCGCTCTCTCTTTTTGCCACCTACTGGCTAGATAAGGAGGATTCTGAGGCCCTCAAGGATGGCAGAGCCATAGTTGGAAGGAGCCTGGGTCCTTTGGGTCAGAAAAACTCCCATTTGACTGCTATAGAAGTGAGAAATAAACTTTTATTATTTTTCCGCCCCTAAAATGTTGGGACTCCCTTGTTACAGCAGCTAGCATCATGCTACTACACTTTCAAGAGCTGGAGGCAGACTGAGTCAGAGATTTTGTCAGTAGGGAGAGTCACGAGTAATGCTTAAGGGGCTGGGGCAAGAAATAAAACAAGAAGAGCTGGACTCTGTAGTCAAGCCCAAGGAATGATTTCAAGGATGGAAATAGGAGACAACGTTGAAGCAAACAGGGAGGCCTTGAGAGAGGTGGTAAGTGAGGAATAAGAGCAGAGACAGATCCAGAGTGAGAGCCAACCAAGTGGGGGGTGCCGGTGGCTTGGTTGTATGGCTGCCAGCAGCAGGGAACATGGGTGGGTCTTCCCGGTTGAGAGGTGCAGGGTCAGTGTGGGCAGGAAGCACAGGTAACATGGGGAAATGGTGCCCGGTATTAGGCCGGGCGGAGGGGGGCGGGTAGATGAGTCAAATCCACAAACAGGAAATCAGTCGATGGCAGTAGAACATCCAAGGCTTGGGAATATGTTGGGATGTAGAACAGGAAACAGGTCAAGGCAAGTGGTTTAGAACTAATGACCAAGGTATTTTGAAAGCCTCATTGTCTGCGGAGTCTGGGGATGAGCCTGGTAGGTAAAGTAAAGGAAGGTAGCAGGCCAGGTGGGGATGGGGCCAAGGCAGGGCCCACACCCCGCCCCAGGGGGCAGCTGCCTTTCAGCTCCTGTGGATTATTGCCATGTGGACACGCAACCCCAATGTCTTCAGGTCTTATTTTTTCAAGAAAAGCAGGAAATCCTGATTTTTTTCCGGTGAAATCTCTTGGAGTTTTTTTTTTTTTTTTTTTTTTTTTTGGTGAAATCTCTTGATTTTTTTTTAAATGCTGGCAACTAATTGAAAATTTAAGAAAAAACACCCTGCGGGCCAAACAAAACACATTCACAGGCTGAATTGGCCCACAGGCTGCCAGCTTTTGGCCTCCGGCTTAAAGGAAATGGGCAGAACCAGAAGCACATAGAAAAACAAAAACAAAAAACATGAAAATCATTCAGAGTTTCCCCGGATTTCCAAGCACCACAGGAAACTAACAGAAGAGCTTTGAGACAATCACCCACAAAACACCGCACATCTGGTCTTCAGAAAAGCAGTGAGCTTCTGGAAGTTGCCAGAGATGTATCTTGTAGTTCCTCAAATCTGTTGCAGTTTCCTCAAAATTGAATCCATAGCTCTGATGGAGTGAGCTCATTTTCTTTAATCTCTCTCTCTCTCTCTCTCTCAGGTACATCAGTTTTCAGGGTAACTTTCTTTTCTGAAAGGCCATCAACTTTATTTTGACAGCTGAGTTTCCAGTAAAAGCAATCACTTGAGTGAAGTCAATTTAGAGAAAGAGAACCGGGGCCAAGTAAGAGTTTGGCTAACTGAATTTTATGATAGGAAATGCTTCCAGGCCAAAAACCTCAAAAAGTGTTCAAAGGTTTTCGAAGACTGGATCCAACTAGTTCAGTTTATTAACCTTGGCCTGCGTCTGAGCCAGGGTCATGTTCAGAGGATGTGGCAAATGCAGAATCTGATTATTTTTTAAATGTGGTCTCTTAGAGGGTATCTGTTAACATGACTGGCAGCTGAACTCTTCATTGGTGCCCTAACTTAGGCTCTAACTCAGGGCTTTGCATACCCCAACTGTCCTGTTGGGCCAGGACTGACATGTTTCCTGAGATGTGGGACTTCCAGGACTAAAACTGGGACAGTCTTGGGCAAACCAGGACACCCTCCATTCACAGGATCTTTTCCTTTCCTAAAGGTCCATGCTATAAAGCTTTGACAGCTTCTTTTTCTTTTTTTAAGATCTTATTTATTTGAAAGAGAGAGAGAGAGATTGAGAGAGCACTGATGGGATGTGGGACAGAGGGAGAAGCAGACACCCCATTGAGCAGGGAGTCTGTGGTGGAATTCGATCGAAGGACTTGGGGATCATGACCCGAGCTGAAGGCAGACGCTTTACTGACTGAGCCACTCAGGTGCCCCAAGCTTTGACAGTTTCTTACACCTGAGACTAATATAATATTGTATGTCAATTATACTTCCATTGGGAAAAAAAAAAGTTTGGACACTTTTTGCTTGTCCCTTAAAAAACAAAACCAAACCCCAAAACCTCTCCCCGCTCAACTGCAGTAATGCTGTGCTCTCCTGGTTTTCTTCCTATTTCTCTAATTGTTCTTACTCATCTCCTTTGGCTTCATTCTCTTCCTCCTCCTACCTCTCAACTATGAATTGTACCTCAAGGTCCGGCCCTTGGGCTTCTGTTCTATTTTCTGCCATCTCAGTGGACTCATCTTAACATGGGAGATTTCCACATTTAGATCCTGAGCTCATACTCTCACCTGAGATCCAACCCTCCAGCTCCAATAAGTTCACCAACATTTTCCACTGGGATGTCCTTGATCATCTCATGCCCTGAGTCATTATCTTCCATTCTGATCCAGCTCCCACTTGCTCACCAAGTATCCTCTTCCATTAGAGGCGACACCATCTTTCCAAGCCTTCAGTCTCAAAATCCTAGAGATGCTAGTCCCAAATTAGCACCCAGGTACTATGGTATGTGTCCACAGCAGCTGGACACATTGGAAGGGCTCAGTAAATGCTTGGTGAATCAAATCAGATCTTGGGGAAGGAGTCCAGGAAGGAGGACATGTAATGACATCCTATCTGAGGCTCACAATACCCAAGGAAGTACCCAGAGTTTGTAGGGAGAAGCAAAGTGAAGGTCCGGCAGACCTTCTGCAGACACAGTTAACTTAAATTTTCACCAATGCAACCTCAACCATAGGGTCATGAGGACGCCATGAAGGTGCCTGCATGAGTTGTGTCTTTCCATCATGCCAGTCTTGTTCCGTCACAAAGCAAGGTTAACATAATTATAAAGCAGGCTCGGGATTCCAAACTCAGTGACATTTGGTTAACTTGGCTTCTCACAGGGTGCCCAAGGCAGGACCCAAGACAAGTCACACAGCAAACAAGTTAGAACAGGGGTAGAAATTTAATGAACCAAACGCCAAGTCAGTCTGTGGGCACACAGTCGGGATGGGGCCTCAGTCCCATATGGGGCAATTCTCAGCACTTACTGCTTATTATGTTCAAGCAGTGAAGGAGCTCAGGTCTGTTTGGACATTCGGGGGTCAGAGCCTTCAGCGGCAGCTGCCTTTTTGAAGTGGTCATAGAGGGGTCAGTGTCTGAAGAGTCTGACAGTTTGCCACAAAAATCCTCCCTTTGTAAAGGGCATTAACCAGTCTTGACCCTCTGCAGACCTCCTTTGCTTCTCCTGGTTATCCGTGCTGAGTGTGTCATTGGATGACATTGGTCTCAGCAGCTACAGTCCCTTTAACTGCTTGTGTCATTGCTTGACATAGGCCCCTGCTTGACGTGAGTGACTCCATCTTGATCTCCACACATAGATATCTGGCCACCCATTAGTTGGATTAACTCCAGTGGTTTTAAATCTCTAGCTCACCTTGTTTCATGTTGATATATTTTCAGGCATAGTCAGAGATATTTCCAAGGTTCCAGAAGAATATAAGAGTGAACACGACAGATATGGATTTTATTCCTTTGCTTTATTTGCTAAGTTCCTGACAAAAGAGTCTGTCTGTAATTACCAAATGCTCAGAATCAGAACAAAACTAGGGGACCGGAATCCAGATCTTTTTCCTTCTGTCCTCTACCCTTCCCTGTGCTCTAAGAAGACAATCATAGGGGGAAGGGGAGGAAAAATAAGATAAGGTGAAAATTGAGAGGGAGGCAAACCGTAGGAGACACTGAACTCTAGGAAACAAACTGAGGGTTGCCGGAGGGCAGGGAGGTGGAGGGATGGGGGTAACTGGGTGATGGGCATTAAAGAGGGCACGTGATGTCATGAGCACTGGGTGTTGTGTGCCATCGATGAATCACTGAATTCTACCTCTGAAACTAATAATACAGTATGTTAACCAAATTGAATTTAAATGAAAAATTTTTAAAAATAAAAAAATTAAAAATACGGTTTTGAAATAGAGCTATAGCACGTTTTGATGGGGGCCAGCAGCTTGCAAACATTGCTGCTTAGGGAAATCCTCCCCCGTGTAGGTCTTCCTTTTCAGAGATCCCCAAGTCCAGGGATTCCCCAGAATCCCCTTTCTTTACATTTATAAAGCACAAAACATACCTTGAGTTTCTCAACCTCAAGCACTATTGACATAGGGGGCTGGATGGGTCTTCAATGGGGGGACATGCTGTCCTGGCCATTCTGGGGTATGTAGCAGCATCTTTGGCTGCTGCCCACGGATGCCGGCAGCCCCCCATACACACCCTCCCCTTGTAACAACCCAAAATGTCATATGTTGCCCAATGTCCCCTGGGGGACAAATTGCCCACAGTTAATTCTTTTGCTCAGAAACAGTAAGGCAGGCTGTTCACCTGTCCTCCTGAAATGTCTCTTTGTTATTTGAATCTCTCCGGCCAAGCCCCAGACTGTTGCATTCCCCAGCTTGAGAGGAGAGAATTATCTCCAAGGCTGGACCTGACAGGCCCATCAGTCAAGGAGGCTCTAATTGGACCCATTACCTTATCTGAGAGCAAACTCTCCTTTGAAAGATCACCCCGCACCACAGTGCTTCTGGGATAATTTGCCTTTCCTTGGGCGGCGGGGGGGTGGGGTAGGGTTGGGGGGTTGGGGGGGTGGTGAGATGGAGCTGGGCGCTCAAGAAGGAAGGCCAGCAGGGATCGAAGGCACTGGTCGAATGGGTGGCCTGAGTCAGCCGAGCGGCTCTGGGCCTCGGGGATTTCCAGGGGGAACTGGGTGGACAGAATTCCCCCGGGATGATGGTCTAGACAGGGCTCACCCTTCCCTCTGCTCATAGGGGCTTCTGCTTCCCCTTTAGGAAGAGGAAACACCCTGGCTGTTTATTTTTGGGGGCTGAGGATCTGTTGTAAATAGGTCCCAGGATGGGCAGCTGGACAAGCCATCTGCACATGGGGCATTTCAGGAAACAGACTATGGCCCTTGCCAGAGGGCTCCATGGGGGCCGCTACATGACTTTGGAATAAGAAGGACTGTGCCCGTGATCAAATCCAGTAAATAAGGAAATGTAGTGTAAAAGCAGTTCAGAGGGGCACCTGGTGGCTCAGTCAGTTAAGCATCTGCCTTCGGCTCAGGTCATGATCCCAGGGTCCTGGAATGGAGCTCCACATCGGGCTCCCTGCTCAGCAGAGTCTGTTTCTACCTCCCCCACTCCCCTCTGCTCCCCAGCTTGAGCTCGCTCTCTCTCAAATAAATAAATAAAATATCTTAAAAAATAAATAAATAAAAGCAGGTTAGAGTTCTTGCTAACTTTCCCAATCTTAAAAAACAATTTACTTGTTAAAAAAGTAGAATCCAGGGCACCTGGGTGGCTCAGTGGGTTAAGCCTCTGCCTTCAGCTCAAGTCATGATCCCAGGTTCCTGGGATTGAGCCCTGCATCAGACTCTCTGCTGGGCGAGGAGCCTGCTTCCTCCCCTCTCTCTCTGCCTGCCTTTCTGTCTCCTTGTGTTCTCTCTCTCTGTCCAATAAATAAAATCTCTCTCTCTCTCTCTCTCTCTCTCTCTCTCTCCCTCTCTCTCTCTCTCTCTCTCTCTATATATATATATATATATATATAGTAGAATCCCAGAGCCATTGACAGTCATTTATTGAAATACCTTCCATGTGAAGAGCTGGGCTCATATACATACTATTACATAATTTTTTCCACTTAAAATGTCTTCTAAGGTTATTTCATGTTAACAATTATATATGCCCTATCACCTTTCTTTAAGCAGTCTCTCTGCCCAACATTGGGCTTGAACTCCCAACCCTGAGCTCAAGAGCCACATGCTCTATCAACTGTACACTCTATCACTTTTCAGGGCTAAGAAATTTTTCTCTGGTACAAATATGCCATAATTATTTTAACTAAACTCTTTACCCAGATATTTTAGTTGTTCACATTTTTGCCATTATAAAGGATTCCTACAACAAACATATCTGTAAAGAAATTCTGCTTTTCCCAACTGTGTTTTCTTAAACTTCTCATTCATTTTCTTTCTTCTATTTTTCCACCTTCTTTCTCTCTTTCCCACACCCTCCTCCAACCAAACGAATGATGACAGCTGGTATATCTTTTCGTACACCTTTCTCTGCGCCCAAGCAACCGTGCACAGCCTAGGGACACATAAAGGGCTGATTTGTTTGGTCACTGGTTTATGCGTAATGGAACGTTGTCCCATATTTTCAGTGATTTGGTTTTCTCTCTTGGTGGGAAACCCTCTATGTCTAGCAGGTTCTTTTCTTTCCATACGGTCAGAATCTCAGAACTTTTTCTTTCGGGATCTTCCATGGCTACTTGGAGGCCTTGGAGAGAAGCCAGTGTGCTTTCAGACTTTTGAGTTTCCCCACCTATGAAATGAGGGCATACTACTGCTCCACGGGGTTCCTCTGAGCAAAACTCTCATATATATATATATGTATATATATATACATATATATATATTTGATATATTTTAAATAATATATATTATATATATTTTAAATAATTTTATATTTTCATATGTAAATATATATTTTTATATATAATTTTATATTATTTATAAATATATAATTTATATATTAAATCTGTGCTCGTTCTGTGGTAGCCAAGAAACATGGGATCCTTTTTTGTTATTTTCTTTTTACGATTTTATTTACTTATTTATTTTAGAGAGAGAAAGAGCATGGACAGGGGAGAGGAAAAGGGAAAGGGAGAGAGGGAATCTCAAGCCAAGTCTACGGTTGAGCAGAGCCCAATACCGGGCTTGATCCCACCACCCCCCAGATCATGACCTGAGCTGAAACCAAGAGCAGGATGTTCAAAAGACTGAGCCACCCAGGCTATTTGCTATTTTCTAAACACCTCTAATACTTTCCTGCCTCTGTGCCTTTGCTTATGCCATTCACCTTGCCTGGAATACCCACTTGAGTAAGGTGCTCCGCCTACTCAAGCTCTACCTACCCCCTTAAGGCCCAGTTCCTATGCTGTTTCTTGTCTGTAACTGTCTCTGACGCCTCCAACAGGAAGTCCTCTCCTCCTCCTCAGGACCCTTAATTTTCTGCATTACTCATTCATTTCCTTGCAGTATTCAAGCTTTAAGTTCTTAAAATCTGAATTCAAAAAGGCCCTGAGGACAGGAACCATACCTTCTATGTCTTGTGTTACCACGGAGCTCAGCAATATTACCCATAATGCACTCAGCTAGCTGCCGGACCAGAGAATGAATGAAACGAAGGCATGAGTGAATGAACGCGTCCTACTCACTCTCACACAAACGTTGCCCATGGAGACCATTTCAGGAACAGATGAGAATCCGGGAAGATTCTGAGCACTTGGAAAGAAAGGTATTTTAGAGGTTCTTTGACTATAATATTTTGCCTTCATTGGAAAATGCTGCATTGTGGAAAATACAAAAAAAGCACAAAGATAAAAAATGAAGATCACTGGTAGGTGAGCTGCCCAGAGAAAATTCACTGCTAACATTTTAGTGGGTATCTTTTTAGTCTTTCTATACATATGTGAACTTATAAAATATGACATATCCACGTATATATGCATGGGTGTGTGTATGTACACCACACACCCACACAACTTTAAACATTGAGGCAGGCGGAAGGTGGGAGGAGCAACTCTAGGATGGCCTGGCCCCAGGTCCTGGGTTCTCACCTCAGGACACATGGAGGCATGTTCCCAGGGCTTTTTGTGCCCAATGGGTCATGGAGGCAGGGGAGGAACACTGTGGCTGAGAGCAGCAGGCCCCAGGGGGTCCTGCATTCCTGGGTTGCACATGGGACAGAGAAGCAAAGTCTCCTTCTCTTACCACTCCCTCTCATTCTTAACCCTCTCTGGGGAAGTTCAGTTACAATGATGAGTTCTGGGTCTCACTCATCCTAGAAAACCTTAGCTCTGGGGCTACAATTTCCCCGTTGTCCCAGTTGCTTCCTATTGGACATGTGGAAAGTACAAGAGTTACCCAACAAGCGAGTGGGTGAATGCGTTTTTCCTGGGAATTTTGACACTCCCAGAGCAGGGAGGGAAGTATGCCCACTCCCTAGGACGGCTCCTCAGACGCACCATGGCTAACTGGCTGAAGGGTGTTTTCAGGGTGGGGTCGCGGATAAGAACTATTGTTGAGCGTTGACTCTGTGCCCACTGCTGGCCCTTTATACACCTTGTCATTTAACTTCCAAAAGAAACCCTCAAGATAGTATCACTATGCCCATTTGACAAAAGAAGAAACTGAGGTAGATGCAGAAGCCTCTCACATCAAGCTCCGTGAGCATAGCTGACTCCGTCTGTGTGGCCACACTCCTGTTCACTTGTTGGCACTTCCTGATCACCTCCTCCAGTCACTGAGGCCTCCCTCACTCTGTAACATTGACCTTTCTCCTCTCAGGAATCGTCCTTGACTCCTGTTGCCTCACCTCCACGTTTGGTCCCTCGGCAAGACATTTCCATGCTGGCTCCAAGACCTCTCCTGAGCCTTCCACGCCTCTGCATCCCCGCTGCTCCCACTCTGGTCTCAAATACTACCCTTCCCTCCTAAACTACTGCCATGGTCCTGCTGACCTTATCGTTTATTTTCCACACCATAAGCAAAGTGATCTTAAATCACAGCATTCCCCTGCTTAAAAGCTTCTAATGGGTTTCCAACAAACCTTCCACAAAACCCAAACTTGTTGCCTTGGCTTATGAAGCCCTCCAGGATGTGGGCGGCTTGCTCCTCAGACCTCATTTCCGGCCACTCCCGGGCCTCTCACTCCGCCATACTTCTCTCTGTTCCCCCACCAACCGGCCCCCTCCACCTCAGGGACACTGAAGCTGCTGTTCTTTGCTTCTGGTGTGCTTTCTCCCCTCCAATCCCCACATTAGTTCCTTCTTGATGTTCAGGACAATGTTAAAGGACGCCTCCCCAGAGAGGTTCTCCCTAAGCACCTGTCCTAAGTAGCCACTCCATCACTCACTACCACATTGTGCTGTCTTAATGGCCTGCAGAGCACTTGCCACTATGAGGTGCTTTGAAAATGTCATCGTTCATTTGTTCGTTCATTCATTCATTCATTCATTCCCTGTGTCTTCCCACTAGAATCTACTTCTAATGTCAACAGTGCCCGGCATACAGTGGCTGCTCAAGAAGACTTTGTTGAATAAATTGGCAAAACGAATGTATGAATGACATTTTTTGTAATTAATTCATTCACTGTGGGTTTATCATCTGTGAGGGTCCCGATGCTGAGCTGGGGGCTATGTGAAAAGCCAAGATGAAAAAGACACACCAACCCTCCAGAAGTGTTTGACTTAGGGTGTCTGAGACAAACTTTAAAATAATCTAGAAAGTGGGGCGCCCAGGTGGCTCAGTAGGTTGGGCCTCTTTGCCTTCGGCTCAGGTCATGATCTCGGGTCCTGGGATTGAGCCCTGCATCAGGCTCTCTGCTCAGTGGGGAGCCTGCTTCCCCACCCCCACCCCCACCGCCTCTCTGCCTGCCTCTCTGCTTACTTGTGATCTCTGTCAAATAAATAAATAAAATCTTTTTAAAAAATAAAATAATCTAGAGAAAACAGAAGGGAGAACATCTCAATATGGATGAGCGAATGTTGATGACTATTAAGGCAGTACGATGGAAAAAGGGGCGTTATTTTATTATTCTCTTGACTTTTGTGTATCTTTGAAAACTGCCAAGTGAAAAGTTTCTTTTTTAAAAAATAAAAAAGCGGGGCTCCTGGATGGCTCAGTTGGTTAAGTGTCTTGATCCCAAGGCTCCGGAATCAAGTGCCACATTGGGCTCCCTGCTCAACGGGGAGTCTGCTTTTCCCTCTGTCCCTCACCCCACCCATGCTCTCTCACTTGAACATGTGTGTGCTCTCTCTCTCTCTCAAATAAGTTAATTAATTAAAAAGCTTATGCTCAAGATGGGGAGAGGTACACACAAGCGACTGGTTCGCTGCAGGAGGCTGAGAATGCCATAAATGAGGGGATATGAATGTATCAGCATTAATTACACCAACTGAGCATCTAGTGTGTACCAGGCATTGTGCTAAGTGCCGGGGTATAATGATAATTGGGACACAGACCCCACTTCCATGCAGCCTACAGTCTAGCCTGTAGACACAGGGACAGTAGCTGAAGAAAAGGACAAACACAGGATGCTGGGAGAGTGTGCTGCAGAGAGCACTCACTTGCTCTGGGGTTCAGGAAAGAGAGTGAGGTCAAGGGCAGACAGGGACAGCCAGCCCGGCAGAGGGAACAGCTTGTACAACAGCTCAGTGGTGCGAAGGAGCATGCCACATCCCCGGAAGCAGAGAAGACTAGCATTCTGGGGCAGACAGAGCAAGGAGGAGGAAAAGAAGATAGAGAAAGAGATAAGGCTAGACCAGGGAGCAGGGGCCAGACCCCACAAGGACATAAAGGTCCTGTTAAGCAGTGGACTGTTTATCCCCAACCCCTGAAGGAGGATGTAGGAAGGTTTCTTGAAGTGGACGACCCATGAACTAGGCTTTGAAGTAGGGGAACATTGCAACAGGGTGGCAAGGGTAGCCCCCAGTGGCGTTCCTGGTAAAGGTAACAGAGTGAACTCCGATCCAGAGGGAAAGAGTTCAAGGTATTGAGGAAATAGTGGGCGGCCTGGCATGGGAGGGGCACACAGTATGTGCAGAGGTGTAGTGGGCAATAAGCCTAGATAGGGAGATCACAGCCAAGCTCCAGACAGGAGGCTGAGTTTGGACTTTATTCCTCAGACAATGGGGAGCCACTGCAGACTTTTTGATGATTGGATAGCTGTGATCAGAGCTGCCCTTAGCAAGGATGAATTTAATGGGGAAAGCAGGCAGGAGATTATTATCGACGTGAGAGGCAAGGGGGGTCTGATTTTAACACTCAGCCACGTACTGAGCACACACTATATGCCAGGCTTCAACAGCACGGAAAGCAGACAATGCAAAGAGGACAAAGGGACTGCCTCCGTCCTGCCCTACAGCGCTCCTAGATTGCTAAAATGACAATGAGAATCCAGCGTGATGGGACAGCAACATGACCAGGATGTTGGGAAAACCCTAAAGGAAGGGAGCTGCTGGACCTGCCCCAAACAGGGGCCGTGGTCAGGAAAAGCGCTCAAAGGGATATGAAGCCTCCTTGAGCCTTTATTTATTTATTTATTTAACAGAGAGAGAGAGAGAGAGAGAGAGAGAGGAGAGAGAGATCACAAGTAGGCAGAGAGGCAGGCAGAGAGAGGGGGAAGCAGGCTCCCCACCAGCAGAAAGCCCAATGCGGGGCTTGATCCCAGGACCCTGGGCTCATGACCTGCGCCAAAGACAGAGGCTTAACCCACTGAGCCACTCAGGCACCCCTCCTTGAGCCTTTCTTGAGGGATGACTTAGAAGAAAAGAGTGGAGGGTAGCATTTCATTTCAGGTAGTGCTGGGACAGGTAGAAAACCTTGGAAGTTTGAGAGAGAAGGACCGCGGGCTTGGTCTGAGGATGGGGAAGGCAGTGCTGGGTGCAGAGGGAAGGCCGGGGAGATGAGTGGTAGCTGCAAGGAGGGTTTTGGTATCAAACTAGTTTGTTTCTCACCATTAAGGTAATGTAATAAATTATCCCAACCTCTTCCCTTTGTTCTCTCAGTGCTGGGGATGGGCAGGGCGCCTTACTCATGGTGGCCCCCTCCGTGGTGCTTTAGCTCTTTCCATCTTTTCAGTGTCCTAGCTGATAACTTTTTTTTTTTTAAGATTTTATTTATTTGTCAGAGAGAGAGCACAAGCAGGGGAGCAGCAGGCAGAGGGAGAAGCAGTCTCCCTGCTGAGCAGAGAGCCCGATGTGAGGCTCTATCCCAGGACTCTGGGATCATGACCTGAGCGGAAAGCAGACACTTAACCCACTGAGCCACCCAGGCAGCCCTAGCTGATAACTTTAGACTTCATAAACAATTGATCTGGAAGAGTCATCTGAAATCTTCACGGGAGCTCTGTTAGCATTGCTGGTGTGACTTCAGTTCCCTGGCCGGACGCTGACTGACCTAGAGGGTTTGAGGGATTTTAAAAGAGGAGATCTGCATTTTAGAACGATTTCTCTAGGAACAATTGTATTTTTATTTTTATTTATCTATTTTTAAGTAATCTGTACACCTAACATGAAGCTCGAACTCACGACCCCGTAATTAAGAGTCACATGCCCTACCGACTGTGCCAGCCCAGTACAGGCTGGAACAATGAAAGAGAATGAAGCTGGGAGGCAAAGAGCCTGTTGAGGCAGTGGTTTCAGTACTGGGGCTGGGGGGAAAGGCGGGAGCCCCAAAGATACCAGCCTGGGTGCAGGCTGTAGGATGGAGATAGAAAGGAGAGGGCCCCACTCAAGAGAGACTAGGGAAACAGAACTGGCAGAAGCTGGGGACCCTAACAGGAGTTTTGCTTAGGCTTCTGGGTTTGCATGGAGTGCCGTTTACTGGGGCACAAAATATAGAAGAATTAGCTGGGTGTTGAGGGATCGAGGCTGAGGGGCTGTGGGAGCACAGGTGGAAAAGTTTCCGGGGCAGCTGTACTTACAGATCTGCGGTCAGAAAGGGAGTGTGAATGGAACAGACGGATTAGGAAATCAAGCGGGAATTGTGGTGATAGCCCTGAGTGAGATCACCCAGGGAGCCTGTGGAGGAGGATGAGGAGAGAGCTGAGGGTAGAAACCCTGGAACTGTGGCATTTAGATGCGAGGAGGAAGAGAAACCGCAGAGACTCCTGAAGAGAAGCCTGGAACCACAGGAATGGTGGAGGGAGGACCAAGCAGGGCTTTCATAAGGAGGATGGAGCCGGGGCACCTTGGACTTGTCCTGGGGTGTATATTACAGGCACGTGCATACATGTACATTTTTTAAAGTAATTCCTTCCCAGGGTGCCTGGGTGGCTCTGTCGGTTAAGCATCTGCCTTCAGCTCAGGTCATGATTTCAGGGTCCTGGGATCAAGCCCCGCGTTGCTTTGGGCTTCCTGCTTGGTGGGGAGTCTGCTTGTCTCTCTCGCTCTGCTCCTCCCTGTCCCCCTCCCCAAGCTCCTACTCTCTCTCTCTCTCAAATAAACAAATAAAAATCTTTAAAGTAATTCCTTCCCGTAAGTTTGGAATGTTAAGCAGAAACCTTTTCACATCAGTCCTGGTGCCACCCTGCGACCCGGCCCAACCCTTCATCATTGTATTGTCCAAGTGCATCAGGAGAAGCCACCTGGCAGGAAGGAGCCAGGCGGAGCAGAGAGCAGCCGGGTAATACAGTCAATAACCAGTGATAAGGCCAGATGTGTAGCAATATCAAATCATCCATAACCTGCGTCATCCCGGGTAGCAAGTAGTAGTCAACCGGCTTCAGCCAGGAGACAAGGGAGGCGTGGAGGGGCGTTCCAGACACCTGGGAGGGGATGTGGGAGGGAGTACACGTTTATGGAGTGGGCCAGGCCCCATGCTAGGCTCTTTGCATGTTATCTCAATGACCATTCCCGAGGCCCTGCCCCTTTCAAAGATAAGGAAGCTGCAGCTCAGAAAGGTTGAATAATGGGCCCAAGGTCACATAATAATGGGATGTGAACCCAGAAGACCAAAGCCTATGCTGTCTCAAACGAGCCCTTGGTCTCCAACCAAATCTATTTCCCTGGTCGCCTAAGGGCCACGATGTTGGACTTTTGGGCACTGATACAAAACTTCCCGTTGAAGCTTGAGCCGAGTGATGGCTCAGCGCCCAATCAGCGGCCTGAGTTAGGTATTCTCCGTAAGCGGTTTTCTGCTGGGACTTGCTTCCAAACCAGACTTCCTGTTTCATCATTCACACCTATTGTCTCACTCACTAGGGTTCTTGCCCAATGCCTTCCTTACCACTCCTGGTGTGGGGGTGAGGTGACTGGGGAACAGGCTGTAGTGAGGTGTCTGTCAGACCTGCTCACCTTCCAGGGACCCTAAGACCCAGCGAGCCACTGACAACTCTGGGGGCCGGCCAGTTACCATTCAATGGCTGAGACCCTGGGAGACTCCCTTTGAGATTACCAGCCAAATGATGATACTAGCTAAAGGGCACTGGGTGGCTTTCCATATGCCAGGCTTTAGGCTGTGTGCCTTACACACACTGTTTTGTGTCACCCTTCAAACAATCCCGTGAGGTCAGTGATTATTATGCCCATATTTCATGCAAGGGAATCACTCAGAGAAAGGTGTCTATACCCGGTAAGCATCAGGAGTGTCTAAAACAAAGGCGCAGAGTTTACCTGCCCTGCCACACTCATTTCCCCTCTGTCCCTGCCCCCACGGTCCTTGGCTTGGATTCCCCAATCCATGAGAAATCCCGCCTTCTTCTTCCTAAGGCCAAAGGAAATTCTGGCCAGGGCTGCAAAATGGTGGCAAAGGAAATGTGTGCCTTGGGCGTACCCAGAGTCCTAGTCGGGAGCTTTCTACCTCATAAATCTTTTTACACAGAGAGAACTGTAGAGCTCTGTCCTCTGTTACAGGTATTTTATATTATCTGGGGAGCCCATAAAGAAGGGGCATATGTGATGCATGTCTGTGTCTGTGTTTTCATGTGGATATGAGGCGGGGTAGGAATGAGGCGAATCAACCTCATTGACCTGTCCCCTGTTTCTATGGTCGTATGTGGCTTCTGTGACTGTATTTTCTTTTTTTTTAATTAAAGATTTTTTTTTTAAATTTATTTGACAGACAGAGATCACAAGGCAGAGACGGGGTCGGGGGTGGGGATGGGGGGGGAAAGCAGGCTCCCCGCCAAGCAGAGAGCCCGACGCGGGGCTCGATCCCAGGACCCTGGGATCATGACCTGAGCCGAAGGCAGGGGCTTTAACCTCTGAGCCACCCAGGCGCCCCTGTGACTGTATTTTCTAATCCAAAGCCGGGACCCATGGACAGGCCGGTATCAGTGTCTTTGCAACAGCGAAACCTGAGATGAGAGCGCCATCCACATGAGATACAGAGGCTACTGGCTAACGGTTCAGCAGAGATGCTTTGGTGTGCTTGTGGGGATGTCCTAGAGGTCCCCAGGGAAGATGAGATTTGGCTAAAAGTTAAGACCTGAGTATTTAAGTGTAATCTTCCTCAGAGAGGAGCTCTGAAACAATAGATCGGTTTAGGGACTATTATGAGATACATTACATTAATAATTGAATCTTTATATACTTACAAAATGTCATGGAGAACTGAGCCAGGCCTGCTCACACAGGAGGTCAAAAAGATTACCTCTGGCGCGCCTGGGTGGCTCAGTGGGTTGGGCCGCTGCCTTCGGCTCGAGTCATGATCTCAGGGTCCCGGGATCGAGCCCTGCGTCGGGCTTTCTGCTCAGCGGGGAGTCTGCTTCCCTCTCTCTGCCTGCCTCTCTGTCTACTTGTGATCTCTCTCTGTCAAATAAATAAATAAAATCTTTAAAAAAAAAAAAAAAAAGATTACCTCTGCTTAAAATACCCAGGGAGTGTAGGTAAAAGTGATTGATTTTGCAGGATGGGAATTCAACAATCGTGTATTGCTTCCACCACTACTACCTATTACGGGGTTCCAGATCCTGGGTGGGTGCCAGGTTCAAAGAGGACCGAGACTAGGCTTACAGTGATAATGGGAATGATGGAAGTACAGGGAAGATCATGCTATAGTGTGTGTGTGGGGGGGGGGTTTACGATTTTATTTATTTATTTATTTGATAGAGTGAGAGCACAAGCAGGGGTGACGGAGGGAGAGGGAGAAGCAGTCTCCCCGCTGAGCAAGGAGCCTGATGTGGGACTTGATCCCAGGACCCTGGGATCATGACCTAAGCTGAAGGCAGATGCTTACTGACTGAGCCACCCAGGCAACCCTCTACTACTGTATTTTAAATGTGGAAAATGGGTACTACCTAACTTAGCAAACTCCTAAGTGGTACTAATTAAAGGCAGTAGTGGTCTGGAATTATAGGCATGGCATTCTCATTAAGTGATGCATTTATAATGATTACTAAAAAAAACCGTTTACTCAATCCCAGGACTCTGGGGTCATGACCTTACCCGAAGGCAAATGCTTAACCGACTGAGCCACCCAGGCTCCCCAGGAGCTGGGGTTATAACAGTGGTGAGAATGGACACTAGATGATTATTCATTCATTCTCGGGGGGCGGGGGGCGCTGGTACACGTTTTCTCCTGATTTGTGGCCTAGCAAATTACCACAAACTTAGTGGCTTAAACAACAAATATTTATTCCCTCATAGTTTCTGTGTGTCAGGGGTCCAGGCACACAGCTATGTCCTCTTAGCTAGGTCTTATCAAGCTGTCATCAAAGTGTCTCTTAGCCTGCACACCTTTCTGGAGCTTAGGTCCTCTTCCAAGCTCATACAGTTGTTGGCAGAATTTAGTTCTTGTGCTTGTATGGTTAAGGTTCCTCTCTTCCTTCTAGCTGTCCGTGGGGATCATCCTCAGCAATCAGAAGCCACCCTGGGGTCCTTGTCACATGACCCCTTCCACAGGCCCTCCCACAACATGGGAGCTCACTTCGTCAAGGTCAGCTGGAGAATCTCTCTGATTTCTCTCTGGTCCCAATCCCTCTTTTGAAGGGCTTGCCTGATTTGGCCAGACCCACCCAGGATAATCTCCATTTGAGTAACTCAACATCAACTAATTAAGGGACCTTAATTACATCAGCAAAATCCCTTTTGCCAAAATCAAGGGGGTAATATCACACAATATCCATGGATCCTACCCACCCCACACTCAAGGGTATATGAGGCATATACACCAGAGGGCAGGAATCTTGGGGGCTATCTTAGAATTCTGCCTACCAAGAGTAGGTGAGGGAGAAGGAAGAGGAAAGTGCCAGGGTGGGCAGCCTTTACGCTGAGTACCGACGAATGAATTACAGGCTCTAGCACTTCAGGGCTAACAAGGAAGAGAAGCTGTTGTGGAGGGAAGAGAGAAGGATGGAAAGAACATAATGGAGGCAGAAGGCTATAAATAAACATATAAGGTTATGAAGAAATCTGTTCAGTGGCAAAAGGATTGTCTAGCAGGGCCATAGATGGTGGGGTGGGGTGGGGTGTGGAGAAAAAGTAGATAGAATATTAAGTCACGAACACCATGTTCTTTCAAGGAGTTCTTGGCCTCAATTCCTGAAACCAGACAAGGTAGGCTAGAGACTAAAACTGTCAACAAACGAGGCCTTTCCCTAAAGGTCTCTCCCCAGGGATCCTTGACCTCACCCATCTGTACCTCATAGTCATGTTGGTCTAACGGGATGAATATCTACCCTTGAACCCTTATGCCCAGGCTTCTAAGGGGGACCAGATTCTAGCTTACTGAGTCAGCTTCTGGATGGATGTGTGTGTGTCTGGAGAAGCTGAACAGTGGACATGTTGGAGAGGACTAGAGGAAGCCCAAGATGCTAGACAATCTACACAAAAATGAAGACCTAGGTGAGAAGAAGTTGGGAGAGGGAGAGAAATAGCCATGACGGCTGGCTGTCTGGAAGTTTCCCGGGGATTCAAAGCAGCAGGTTTAGAGAGGAGAAGAAAGGGGAAGTTCAGAAGTGTGGCTATGTTTACCAAACCAGATCCATTTTTTTCTCTGGTCGATATTTAAATAAAAATGGGAATGAATTTTTAAACTTGTTTTTAATTAGTTTAGATTATTTCTGCTGTGTGTATGTGGTTTTGTTTTGGGAGATGATCCTGGGCCACATGGGAACTCCAGGATATACTCAGGTTACCTCTTGAGGAAAAGAATCAGATAAATCACTGGTACCTCAGTGTGAAACAGTTGAACATGTTACTGCTCTCTGAAGTACTTACTTAAAAGAGAGCTCAAAGGTCAGAAACACCCTCACCCCCCCCAGAAGTGAACGTATACTAGCAGAGTTTCAGAAGTAATAGTACAGAATGACAACTTTCTTCAAAAAATCACAACCCGGGGTGCCTGGGTGGCTCAGTGGGTTAAGCCTCTGCCTTCGGCTCAGGTCATGATCCCAGGGTCCTGGGATCGAGCCTCGCATCGGGCTCCCTGCTCAGGGAGCCTGCTTCCCCCTCTCCCTCTACCTGCCTCTCTGCCTACTTGTGATCTCTCTCTGTCAAATAAATAAATAAAATCTTTAAAAAAATTAAAAAAAAAAATCACAACCCATTTTCATTCTGTCTTATTCTTCTGTACGATGCATGTCATTTCTCTGGTCTTTGATTCTGGGTCAGCTGCCTTTTCTCCCTTGAAATTTATATAGGGCCCTCAGGGATCAAGGCAATAAACCTGTGACTACATATATATATATTTTTTTTTTAAAAAAGATTTTATTTATTTATTTGACAGAGAGAGATCACAAGTAGGTAGAGAGGCAGGCAGAGAGAGAGGGGGAAGCAGGCTCCCCGCCGAGCAGAGAGCTGATGCAGGGCTCGATCCCAGGACCCTGAGATCACGACCCGAGCCTAAGGCAGAGGCTTAACCCACTGTGCCACCCAGGCGCCCCTACATATATATTTTTAAAGTTAACTTATTTTTTTTTTTTGCGGGGGCAGGGAGAATCATCTGCCCCACCTTCCCTCAAGCAGAAAAAGAAAATAAATCACTCAGCGGGCTCGGCCGGACAGCAGTTCTGCCCATCACACCTGTGAGCAGTGATGGTGGCTTCCACCTAAGATCAAGGCCCTGAGATGGCCTATGGAACAGTCAGCCGAATTCACCCAGCCTTGCCCCTTCTCTTGACTTCTTAGCACCACCTTTTTACCTCCAGATTGTGTATGTATATGTGTGTGTGTGGTGGAACTTAAACCCGGTAGGATTTTGGTTCTGTTGTTTGTTTTGCCGAATGGGGTTCAGAAGGAGAGGGGGATTATCCTTGACCTCAGCCGACCTTGACCCCATATAGGCCAGACAGCAGCGCTCTGCGAGGAGGTGAAGAGGAACCGTGAAGTAAAAAAGGGTGGGGACACTGACTTCCTTGCCAAAGGCTGCAACACCCATCTCAAAGCCCCATCTAGCCAAGCTCTTTGCGCCAACTCCTTGCCGTTCTCTTGAAACATTCTCAGAGTAGGGCTCCACATGGTGCTCACGTACAGCTCGTGTACACACACACACACACACACACACACACACACACACACACGCCCCTCTCTGGCTGGTGACAGATGGGGCCTGAAGGATCTGGCAGTCTGCGTGGCCGATGGCAGACGATGGCAGAGTCTCGAGCCTGTTCTCACCGTCTCCCTGGAGTCCCAGTGCAGACGCAGGTGCGCGTCAGTGCCTGCTCTAATTTTATCCCTGGTTGATGGAGGAGACTAACCGAGCAGCAGGGAGGCTGCTATTTTCGGTCTCTCCATGGCTCTGGGTTATATAAAGCTTATTGCTGTGACCCGCACTGCTTTGTGGCTGTGCCTCACTCTTGCTCCTTCTGTCACAATATGTCATCAGCTCAGACATTCACACACACACCCCCGGGGCTCTTGGGGAATGAGGAGGGAGGTGTGTGCTGGCAGAGCGCTAGTGTGTATGCGTGTGTGTGTGTGTGTGTGTGTGCAGGCACGCGCTCGTGCCAACTCACTGGGGGAGGAGGCCTGCATATACTACTGGGCGGGGGGGGGGGGGGGGGG
>NW_019154104.1:17316780-17480769 GCF_002288905.1 Enhydra lutris kenyoni | reverse complement strand
CCCCCCCCCCCCCCCCCCCCCCGTGTAGCAGTGTGATACAAAGAGCTGGGCAGAAAATTCCAGCAGGGCAGAAAATTCCAGCATATGCAAATCCTGATTCTCTCATAATTGTTTTTGTGTGAGGAAGGCACGCAGCCTCCTTGTGCCTCAGTGTCCTCAGCTATAAAATGGGGACAGTCGCCACAGCGGTGTCCGAGGGATTTCGGGAGGAATTGTTGAAGTGGAGCGTGTGAAAAGGTGAGCACGGAATATGTGCACCCGGCAAATGGAGCACAGCCCGGGGTTCAGCAGCCTTCACCCCCCGGTTCTTTGGGGGAACAGCCTTTAGAGGATGATGCAGTTCGTTGAAGGACAGCCCACTTCTAAAAGGATGTCAGGTGTGGGCACAGTGTGTGTCCTTACCTAAAATCTCTCCTTGATGTTCCAAGCTGCCACCACCTTTAAATGCTCAGCGGCCCCTCCTCCCAGCGCCAGCTGCTGAAGGTTTTCTGACCGTGGCTCTGGCCACAGAGCTCCTGCAGAATGGGAATCTAGACATCTCCTCCAAAGAGGTAACACGGCCAGCATCAGCACGTGCTGACCAGTCACTTTGGTCCACACGGTAGTGATGCTGGACAGGAATCGAACCTTGGCCATGTGCCAGTCCCTGTTCTAAGGCCTCAACCTGCAGCATCTCCTTTAGGCTGTGAGGTTGGTTCTGTTACGGTTCCCATTTCACAGATGAGGCCTCTGAGGCACAGAGAGATGTTCAGGAACTTGATGCCAGACGGGAAATGGCAGAGCTGGGATTTGGATCATGATGGTCTGGTCTACCGGCTTCTAGGCCGTCCCACCTCTTGCCCACACCTTCGTCTGTGGGCTGTTCTGCCTCCCGGAAATCTCCCTGTTGTGCTGGTTGAAATGGGCTCCACCAGAGAGAATGTCTTCGTTGACCTCAGGACTTCAGGGGGTCGTGGAGCAAGGGTAACCTTTGGCCTTGTTAGTGGAGGAGGAGTTGTCCTGGAAGGATCTGGGTAGCAGATACCACTCACTGCCACATACCTCACTTAACTACCCCTTGACCCTTCCTGGCTCCTGCTTTACAGGTGAGGCTCAGCGTGCAAATCCAGGCTCCAGTCCTAAAGCAGGCCATGCCATTTGGGTGTACAGAATCTGTGTGTGTATATGTATGTGTGTGTGTGTGTGTTTGAGCAAACGAGTGTGTACGGGAACATTCAGAACGGCGTCGGCCCTGTCTACACTGGTTAACACATAATGTGAGTCATGCAGCTTGTCACACAGCTCCTTCCAGCTAAGCCCCAGTGGTGGGGGCCTTTGAGGCCCTGCTTGTGAATCCCACATCTTTCTCTGTCTCTCCTGGAGTCATTTCCTTCTCCCAGAGTAACCAATCCCTAGGTTCTCTGTCAGGGCAGGTGATGCCCTGACCCAAGCCTGGCTCCGGTAAGCGTCGGTGAGGGACCCTCTGACTGGAGCTCCTCCTTGTTCGGAGTGGCTCAAGGGAGGGCATCTTTTCAGTCTCTATCCAAAACCCCTGGAAGCCCCTGGATGGCCTCACTCGAGAAGGGGATGACCCACTTGCCTCTTGGAGACCTTCCACCTGAGAAGGTCAGGCGCCCTGCTGTTCATGGTACACTGCAAAGGAATTCTTCCAGATCCTCTCCCACTTCCCCTCCCCCCATATCCTGATTGGGTGGGGGGAGGCTAGGCCAGGCCCTCAGAGTTCTGGAGCTCATCTGGCTCACAGTGGTTAGGCAGGAAGTGGGAGAATGCCCCCCCCCCGCCGCCGCCGCCATGCCCAATTTTGGGACTTTTATCCTCCTGGTGACTGTAAGTGTCCACGTCAGTTTGGGCAGCCGTGTGATATGAAAGGGGAAGTAGCTTCCTCCAGAGAGGGGTGTCAGCTGCTCGGGACTGCCCAGACAGGAAGGAGGGGACCAGCAAGGAAGAGAAAGGAAGTTCATGCAGAGCTGTTCCTCTGTACTCTCCCAGCGGGGCCTTCCCTCCTGCCTCTTCACCCTTTGGCATGAGTAGGGGTCTGTCCAAGCCTGTCCTTTGTCCCCCTGTCAGCAGTGGCACCCACATGTGAGTGTACGATGATCACTGGCATGTCACCTTCCTCCACATTAGAGCCCCAGACATCGTAGCCCTGTAATTTAGAAGGCTGTGCCCTGTGGGCTCAGCATCTCATGACAGGGAGAACCTCTCCCTCCCCAGCCCTACGCCAAGTTCACACAAACAGGGTTCCTGCTTTGCCCTTTAGCTATCTATCTGTCTACCCCTATCTATGCAGCCTGAGACTCTCAGCAGCCCCAGCCTGTGGAGTGGTCTCTGTGTGCCCTGGGAGGAAGTGGGGGTGGAGGCATGCGGGGGGGCGGGGAGACCTCTCTGTGAGGAGCCTGAGGCTACCTCCCAGCAAGATGTCCTGGTGGCGGAGGGGGAGCCCAGACAGGTAGGCCTTGTCCGGGAAGTCCAGTTCTTCTACCTAAAGAAGTGTGTTTCGTAACCCCAGAAAACCCTAGCTGGCACTCCTCTTGGCCACCTCTACCTCACTGACTTGTCGCAGCCAAACTGCTAGAATTCAGGCCCCCTGGCCTGAGAAGGGGGCTCCTGTGCCTCCACAAAACCCCTCCAAAGCAGCTAGGCCATGGCAAGTAGGTCCCCAGCAAGACCTGTCCCCAAACCTGTTCCTCCAGCAGCGACCACCTCAGCCTTTCTGGCTGCAGCTGGAAGGGCCGTGCCTTTCCACACGCCGCCGTGATACTGGGCTCTGGAGCACTCCTCCAGCCCAGGCAGGGCCCTGGGGGGCAGGGGGGCAGGAAGGGACACCAGGTAGATCCGCTTTGATCCCACACTTGAACCAGAGCAAACCCCGAATGCAAATGAACTCAACCCCAATATTGACATTCTTGTGAAGCCTGGAAGTTAATGAATATTTAAGATTCAAAACAGCTGGGGAGCCAACCTGTGTTTTCCTAAAATTATGGAAGAAGCATAAAATGTAAACAGCAGAGGCTCCAAATCAGGAATGCTATCAAGTGCCAGGAGGGAGAGAAATGGCCTTGGTGGGGGCGGGGCCGGGGGGCTTGACCACAATCTCCGGAAGGAGTTGCCAAGGACAGAGGGTCAGGACAGGAGGGAAGGGGGAATCTGTCTCCAGGTGGCGGCTTCCCTGGGAGCGAGTCCTGGGTGGCAGGCGGGTGGGCTGGAAGCCCCAGGGTGAGCCTCCCTCTTCTGACCAGAGCCCTTTCTCTGCTCCTAGATTCCCATACCGAGTGTGCCTACGTTCCCGCCCTCTACGCCTGTCCCTGAGCGCCTAGAAGCCGTGCAGCGCTACATCAGGGAGCTGCAGTATCCTCCCGGGTTCAGGGTCACGGCCACGCTCTGGCTGGCTTGCTGGTCCAAAGGCCAAGGCGGGCTCGTCCTCAGACAGGGCTGGAGAGGCATCAGCAGAGCGGCCCAGTTCCACAGTCCACACCCGAGTGCCGTTCACAGGTGTCTCTGTGGCTGTCCAGTGGTCACCACAGCCGGGCCGTGTGAGGGTTTTATCGGAAGAGGGCCGGACCCGCTCCGGCCTCTCCACCACCCACTTCCCCGTCCTCTGGGTGACACGTAAATGTCTCTTGAGGGACCTGCCGTTGAGATGTTGAGATCATCAGGCCTAGATCCCCCAGCACAGACCTCCTCCTCTGCTGGCCATCCAGACCAGCAGGAGGAGAGAGGAGAAGCTCCCTTGGGGCTGTTTAACAGCTGGTTTGAAAGGGATAGGTGGAGGCCAGTGGAAGAGAAAAAGGGTGTTATGCTCCAGGAAGTAACTTCTACATCTTGGAACATTCTCCTAGTTCTTTGCCTTTTTCTTCCCTTGTAAGAGGCCAGCTGCCTAGCATGGAAAGACCTGACCCCCCCCCCCCCCCCGCCCCGCAAGCCCGATTCCTCAGTATCCCTGCTCTGGGCCTCTCCACCCCCTGTGCCTGCCCAGAGCTGTGTGTTCTGAGTCCTCTCCCTAGGCCTTTCCAGCTGCAGATGCGACAGGGATGGAAGGACTAGGCCTGGGGCCTGAGCAGGAGAAAAGACAGACTCATTACAGGAAATGAGGCCCAGCCCTTCCATTGTCCCAGTGGGGACGTTGGAGCCCGAACTGGGGAAGGCAGTTGGCTCAGGAGCAGCTGCTGGCTGTCGAGCTGCACTGGGACCCCCCACTCCAGCCTCCTGTCCATGCACATTGCTCCTCAGCTGGTTGGAAAATGTGCTGCAGAGAGCTGTGCGCTCCATCTCCCAGCCCTGGCTGGCCTGGCGTCCTCTCCTTTCCAATATTCCAGTCTCGAGTGCCTTGTGACAGCACTTTGTGGGGTTCTTATCCAGTCTGTACTCCGGGAGTGCTGGGCCCACGGTCTGGGGTAGGGGTGAGGGCAGAGGGATGCAGCTCTTCCAGACCCAGCTAGGAAACCCTTAACTGGTACCCGCAGGTACAATCACACGGGGACACAGTTCTTTGAAATTAAGAAGAGCAGACCTCTGACAGGGTAAGTTTGGGGAGCACCCAGGCTAACAGTACCCCCAGCCAGGTTGGAGTGCCTGGGGAGAGACAGGCGGGGAGCCAGCGAGTGGGGGCAAATACCACCGTGGGGCTCTGAGGTGGTCATAAAGGGGGAACTCTTGCCCAGGATGAATATCCAGGGCTCCCTTGATGGAAAGGAAACCCCAAGATCCTTGCTGAGCTGGGAGAGTGATGGGCAGCCGCCCACCTTGCCTTGGTGAGGACAGAGGGTGTCCCAGGTAGATGTCTAGCCTCATCTCTCTCTCTCTCTCTCTCTCTCTCTCTCTCTCTCTCTCTCTTTTAAATTAAGAGGTGAGCTTAGCAGGAGAGAGCCAGGCCTCCCATTCTCTCCTTTCCCTGCAACTGTCCACATACTCCCTGTTGCAGGGGCTGTCTGCTGCTCCATTTGCCTTATTAGATGCTCTTCTAGTCCTTTAGTACAAGGCCCAGTGTCTGAGAAACAGGGACCCCACTGGAGAGAGCACGGCATCACTCACTTCCCGTTCTGCCAGTCCCTGTAGGTGCCTAGCTGGTTTCACCCCAAAGAAGCCCCAAAAGCACAGGGGTGAAGAGTGAATGCCACTGCTGGGTCTGGGGGCTCAGCCCAAAGGATAAAACCCTGTTTTATTTATTTATTAGAGAGAGAGACAGAGAGCAAGTGAGCCCAAGTAGGTAGACTGGCAAGCAGAGGGAGAGGGAGAAGCAGGCTCTCTGCTGAGCAAGGAGCCTGCTGTGGGGCTCAATCCCAGGACCAATGACCTGAGCTGAAGGCAGCCACTTAACTGAGCCACCCAGGCACCCCTAAAACCCTGTGTTTTAAAAATTAATGTGAATTTTACATCTTTCTCCATGTATAATCTGTCCATGTTTGCTTTCTTACGAAAAATACTTAAAATGGTCTCTTTGCTAACTGTCTTCATTACCCCTTCTCCAAAGCCCTGGGTAGAATCCAGCCTCTCTAACCGAAGAGCTTTGCTCTTACTGTCCTGTGGCTGCTGGGTGCTGGGGGCCCTGCTCCAGCCTCAGGGCGATGGAGGAATCCAGCACCCTCCTGGGCAAAGCCAGTGGCCAGGCTGTGTTCCCCAGCCTGGGGCAGCACTTAATGAGGAAGGAACCAGGCCTCAGGGATAGTCTGTCCCAAAGTGGCCTGAACTGCAAGTTCAGAACAGGCTGGGTTGTCACCGGACGGCTAACTGCCTGAGAGCCTGTGTCTAGGCTCCAGGCAGCTGGCCAGCTGCGGGGGGCAGTTGTAATCAATTACAAGCTCTTTGGAGAAGCCATGGTTGAGTCAAGAGTGTTCACTGTGCTCCGAAAGGGACAAGAGCAATGCCAAGGTCCCAGCATCCTTGGCATGCTTTCCCACTGGCCCCCACAAACACCATCCTGATAGAAGGCCCCCAGCCCCGCGGGTGTCAAAGACCTGCCTACCAACGCACCCCCCCCCCCCAATTCATGCTTCCCTCTCCCAGAAGTCTTTGGAGTGGGAAAGTCTGGGGTGGGAGGAGGAAATGAAAGGAGGGTAGGAAAGGGAGATGAGGCCGCCTCCTTTATCTTTAGTGCCTGCCTCTTCTCCCACCCCTCAGGCTCAGGACAGATTGGGTTGGGGGTTGGGGGGATGCTAGGCCTGAGCTGGGGCTCTCTGTCCTGTAGCACTTCTAGACCACGTGCTCCCTCCTGCTGACCCTCCCCCACTGGAAGGCACTGGAGGCTGTGTCCTCATCATCATTCTGACTCCCTTCCCCCAGGCTGATGGACCTGGCCAAGGAAATGACCAAAGAGGCTCTGCCAATCAAATGCCTGGAAGCCGTGATCCTGGGAATGTATCCTTCCTTGGCCCTCAGAGACTAGGGGCAGGTGAGCTCGCCTCTCTGGGCTCCAGCTTCCTCCTCGGGAGGGGGAGGGCTGAACGAGCTCTGAGGCCCTCCCAGCCGTCATGAACTTGGTCCCAAAGTGACGGAGCTCTTGGGGGACTCAGTCCCCAACACCTCAGTTGCTGACTTTCCAGGCCTATTAGGCCAATCTTTTTTTTTCCCCCAGATTTTATTTATTTGAGAGAGAGAGTGAAAGAGAGCATAAGTGGTGAGAGGAGGGAGAGGGAGAAGCAGGCTCCCTCTGAGCAGGCGGCTCAGCGCCAGGCTCTATCCCTTCCTGGGATCCTGATCTGAGCTGAAGGCAGATGCTTAACTGACTGAGCCACCTGGACACCCTTAGGCGGTCTTTTTTGAATCTTGTAAACACCGTGACTGTGTTCTCTGAACCCAAAATCTGGGCGTATTGTCTCATAAAGGCTGCCGTGCCATTTCTGAGAACCAGACAGTCTGGGAGAAACCGTTTGAATGCCCAAATGTTGGCATTTCCAGGACACATTGATTCGTGGAGATGATGGATGGGGTCTTTGAAACAAAAATGCCTCTTTAAAAAGGCAGAGTTTCTGGGTCACCCCCATCCAAAGGGCAGACTGAGGCCTATAGCTGGGTCACCAGGGTAGTGAGGTGGGACAGCCCAGCCCCGAGTCAGAGCAGGAAGGAGACAGGTGTTCATGGCCTGTTCTCTGCTCGAATTCGTCTGTGCCTTAGATACAGCCTTTGGTTGTGCTTCATGACAGAAAATGTTAAGCCTGTACAAACGGAACATTATAATGAATCCCACGTGCCCATCACTCAGTCTTGCCAGTCTTGATTCATCCCTGCCCAGCCGTCCCATCTCCTGCTTCCCATAGTACCTTAAATATCCTGTCTCCCCCCACCCCCGGTATGGGTGCCTGGCTTAGTGCTGCAGAGAAGAAGGCCGGGGGTGAGCTGCCCACCAGAACAAGGACTCCACTCCCTGGGGAGGAGAATGTGACAGTCAGGCCAGGAGCACAGCTTCTCCAAGGAAGACTGTGATCCAAGGGTAACCACCCCCCCAACCCCTCATAGACACACCTATCTTAAATTATACACCAAGACCCCAAGGGCTCCTCCTTAGCCCCCCTCCCGCAGAGGCCCCCAGAGCTCACTCCACTGCGGTGGTGGTTTGCTGACAGGCACGACCGCTCAGTAGAGCCTGAGAGCATGGCCCTGTGCAAAGGGTTCTTGGTGGGGATGCGCCTGAGGCCAGCCTGCAAACTCGGGCCCATTGCCAGCACCCCCTTGGGACCCCACATTGTCTTCTTCAGGAGGCTCCCACCCACAATGTAGGAGGGGGACACTGCTTCCTCCCTCCAGAGCTCGCCTAAAGCTGGCCCAGGCATGATCCCACAGTCCCAGAAGCCTTTCAGAGTTTACCTGGGGTCTCCTGGACAGGAAGATGACAAGAGCAGCTCTCATCTGGCCTGGGGCCCCTCCCTCTGGCCCCCACAGAACGGCCACAGCCCCCCTGCTTGCCACGCACACGGCAGGTACTGTACTGAGTTTGCTCCTGTGCCTCGTCCTTGGGGCGCCCTGGGTGCCTGCCTTGTTCATCTCTGCACCCTCAGGCCCTCGCATGGAGTCGGGCTCAGTAAGTACCATAGTGACTGAGAGCATGGACTGCGGGGACAGGAGGGCCTGGACCTTAAACCTAGCTCTGCCACTTACTGTGTGACCCCAAGCTAGCCCCTCAGGGCCCTCCTCTGTCAAAGGGTGCACGGGGCGTGCCTGCCTCGCAAGGTTATTAGGAAAACCGAACAAGTCAGTGCGTGGAGGACCCTTGGCGCAGGGCCTCTCTGGGGCACCTGTTCCAAGCTCTTAACCCGTTCATCTCCTTCGACTCATTTGCTCACGGAGTACTACTGGGTCCTTGGCTCTGGGCTGAGCCCCAGACAGGCATCAAGAAACGTGGGCAGACAAGGTCCCTGCTCTCAGAAGTTTGCATTCTGGCAGGGGACACAAAGATAAGCCAGCAGACAAAGAAGTCAAATCATTACGGTTTGCGGTGAGCGTGTCATGGAGGAAAGATACAGAAGAGCCCACTCGCATGAGAAGGCGAGGTCAGCCATGACCGCTGGGCCTAAGGCAGGAGAGGGGCAGGCTAAGGTGGGCAGGAGACGGGCCTCTGGTTGAAGGGAAGAGCTGAGCAGAAGGTCCTGGGTGGGAAATGAAGGACGGAGAGACTGAATGAGTGCGGCGGGCGGGGTAAGAGGCCAGAGTGGGCAGCTGGCTCAGGCCATGCCGGCCTCCTGGGCCCCGGGAGCTTGGCTGTGTGAGGGCAGTGGGCAAGCACGTGTGGACTGGGGAGCAGCAGCGAGAGAGAACAGAACCGTCTGCGTGGGGGAGGAAGTGTGAAAGAGAGAGGGAATGTGAGAGAATGTGTCTGAGAGCGAGTGGGGGGGTGGGTGAGGGGACATGCGTGTGGCTGATAGGAGGAGAGAGACAGTGGTGCGGCGGGGGCCTCCTCAGCCTTCCTTTAGCCACCAGAGCTGTGGGGAGCCCTGCAGTTGGCAGCGGGGAGCTCACTGTTAGCTGTTGATAGTTCGTGAACCCCCCTGACATCCTAGCCGCCTTGAATGACTGAGAGCCCTGACCCTACAGGTTACTTTATTGAGCACCTACTGCATGCCAGGCTCCGGGCAGGAGGACAGGATGCCGGTGGGACCAGTCGCAGGGGTCGCCCTCGGGAGCCAGGGTGGAGGGCCCCCCTGGGCTGCGGGTCCCGGGGTCGGGGTTGGGGTTGGGGTCAGGTTGCAGGGGTGGTCCCTGTGCCTCTGCTGGCTGTTTCCTTAGCGGGGCTGGCGGACCCAGTTACCTCACCAACAGCATGCCCACCCTGGAGCGCTTCCCCATCAGCTTCAAGACCTACTTCTCAGGGAACTACTTCCGCCACATCGTGCTGGGGGTGAACTTCGGCGGCCGCTACGGGGCACTGGGCATGAGCCGGCGCGAGGACCTGATGTACAAGCCGCCCGCCTTCCGCACGCTCAGCGAGCTTGTGCTGGACTACGAGGCCGCCTACGGCCGCTGCTGGCACGTGCTCAAGAAGGTGAAGCTGGGCCAGTGCGTGTCCCACGACCCGCACAGCGTGGAGCAGATCGAGTGGAAGCACTCGGTGCTGGACGTGGAGAGGCTGGGCCGTGAGGACTTCCGCAAGGAGCTGGAGCGCCACGCCCGCGACATGCGGCTCAAGGTCAGTGCAGGCACCGGGTGGGGAGCACCCCCCCCCGCAGCTCTGGAAGTAGAAGGGCTGCCACTTCCTCGTGCGCCGCATCACCAGGGAAGGCCACCAGCCCCCTCACCTTGGCCCCCACCCCAGCAGAGGTGGAGTGAGTCTCAAGGGACGTGATGGGGGTGAAGAGTATATGTGGCCACTGTTGCCCCCAGGTTCCCTCGGGTGGGCAGGCCAGGGAAGGCTTTGGAAGGAAGCAGCCGCTGAGCTGGGTGTGGATGGAGGGTGAGCCTGCAACCTGGGGAGAAGGGCAGGGGAGCGACCCTCTGGAGGAGCGGTTGGTTGGGAAATCAGGGGCTGTCTGGAGGGAAAGGTAGGGGCAGGTGCAAGGAGCCACCATCAGTCCTGCATATCCTGACCCTTGACCTCCCAAATCCTGCTTCAATAAAGGACTAGGGGGAGGTCAGAAATGGGAAGAAAGTCATACCATGGGAAGACCATGAGGGTGGTCGTCCCTTCTCCCTCTTTCCCTCCTGCGGTGAGCGGGATGGTGAGGCGCTATTGTACCCTAGCCGGTGGGCTGAGCTGCTGAGAAGCTCGCCCAACCCCAGCCTTACAGTGGGCAGAATCTTGGACTCTCTCTGGGTCCCCCCGGACTGGGGTGCCTCCCCTGGTGCCTTCCTGGCCCCTCCTGGATATTCAGCCCTTCCCCACTGGTCAGTCACTGTGGAGCCCAGGAGGCAGCTAGTGGCAGGTAGGAGCTCTGTTTTCAGGGCAGGAAACAGGTACAAGGGAACCCGAGCGATTGCTCAAGGCGATGAGATCGGACAGGCGCTCAGTCTCGAGCTGGGGAATGCAGGCATGTCACAGGTGCCCTCAGTGCCCCCCACAGGGTGGGTCAGAGCTCAGCTGTCCTGCTTTGCCAGGCCCCAGGCACTACCCTTGTCCACGGTAGAAGCCAGCTGCAGTGACCCTGTGCAACTAAGGCAGGGCAGTGGGGGCCCTCCCCCTGCTCCAGCGGCTCCTGTTGCTGGAGTCCTACCAGGTCTTCAAGGGAGCAGGTTGGACCTAGAATCGGAGCCAAGAGTTTCCTATTTTTTTTTTTTAAGATTTTTATTTATTTATTTGACAGAGATCACAAGTAGGTAGAGAGGCAGGCAGAGAGAGAGGAGGAAGCAGGCTCCCTGCTGAGCAGAGAGCCCGATGCGGGGCTTGATCCCAGGACCCTGGGATCATGACTTGAACCAAAGGCAGAGGCTTTAACCCACTGAGCCACCCAGGTGCCCTAAGAGTTTCCTATTCTTTGGCACTGTGATTCCCAATCTGTTTGGTGCTAAGGACTCCCTACCTTATTTGCCCCTCTCCAGCACCCCCATCATATACCCCATGTTTTAAAAATTCAGGTCAACCTGATCATGTCATATGAAAGATGTTTCATTTGCTTTTCTCATTTTTCTTAATCATGCATAACTGCCACTCTGAGCTTCAGTGTGGCTTGAGATTACCAGTGTCCCCCCTTGGAACTGGTAGGTTCCCAGCCCAGAATGCAGAGGCTGCTTCCCCAGCTGTTGCATTTACGTGGCATGGGTAAATGGCCCTTTTCTCCAGGGCTTCTTACAGTATCACGAAGCTCAGCGTCTTCCCTCTAAGTGCAAGCTGCCCGGCTGGGGAAACCTTGCCCCAGCAGCTTTAGTTCCTGGGAAACAGGTTTGGGATGACCCCTGGGAAACAGGGCAGCCTCAGGCAGGAGAGACTCTGAGAAGCCCTAAATGTGTCTTTGTTTCTTCCTCCACACCAAGATTGGCAAAGGGACCGGCCCTCCATCCCCCACCAAGGACCGGAAGAAGGACGTTTCCTCCCCCCAGAGGGGCCAGTCCAGCCCCCACCGCAGGAACAGCCGCAGCGAAAGGCGGTGAGGGATGGGGTGATAGGGTCGTGCCTCCCGTCTACTAGATCCCTGTCTCTCTCTCACCCTTTTCTCACCCTTCCCTTTTTTGTCTCTCCTCCACAGAGGGAGATGATGTGGGTTGGTGGATTGCTGTCCCATTTCCCAGGGGAAAACCACACCCACTGGCCCACTGGCTACCCTGTGGGTTAGGGTTAGGGTTAGGTGGGACGGAGGTGGTGATGGGTGGGCTCCCGCCAGACAATGAGTTCTCCCAGGGAGAGGTTAACATCAGATGGCAGCTGGTGGGTGGTTTTGAACCTAACTTTTGCCCTGCAACTCTGGTGTTTGCCTCCATCTAGATGGCAGAAACATCCCATTAAAATACCAGGCCGCCTCCTCTCCTTTCTTTCCTACTGGTAGGTCTGGCTCTTGCTCTAATATCATTATCATTCAGGAGCCGCAGCTCTGGGATGATTAAGGAGCACAAGCAGGCCTCCCGTGGGCAGTGTCATTCCCTTCCACCCAGGAGGCTCTGGTAAGAACGGGTTCCCAGTGCAGAGGGCTACACAGTTGAGCTGTTCCTGCCAGCTGCCAAGGAGGGGGCCTCCAGCAAAGAGCAGGACCCTGTAAGAGAGTGTGGGGACCACACGCAGCATGGGTTCCAGGAGCACACTCCCACATGGACTTCACTGCTGCCTCTAGGGCACCTTGAAGAATGAAGGGGGAGCTCCCAGAAGCAGCCACTCTTTGCTCCTTCCTCCCCCACCTCCCTGCCAAGCCACTCATCCCTACCCCTTCTCCATTCTTTTTTCCCTGCAGGCCATCGGGTGAGAAGAAGCCTTCTGAGCCCAAAGCCATGCCAGACCTCAATGGGTACCAGATTCGGGTGTGAGGCATGGGGCAGTACCCCAGCCTTGCCACTTCTGGGGGCCAGCATCCATCTGCCAGAGCCAGCCTCGTTCGTGGGGAGGGAGGGGCTGGTGATGGGGGGCAGGGCAAGAGGCAGCACGAAGAGCCTGTCTCAGCTCAGCCACCCAAGCTGCTGCCCCTCTCACTGGGCCAAGACCCCTAACTTTGGGCCAAGAAGCAGTTAGTATTTTATTTGGAGTTTTTAACCCAATAACTGAAGTTTAAAGTGTTTGGGGAAAGCTTAAAAAACTAATGGATCTGCCCATCGCCAGAAGGCCAGTACTTAGGAGATCTAAGTCCCACAAGGCTAGGCAAGGAGGGGTTGCTGGCTCTGCTGGCGTCTCTCTGGGACTTGAATCCATCCAGTCTGTGGGAAATCTCCCAGCCCCACTTAGCCTGCGGCAGGAGGGATGGAGGTGTTCCTCCAGTTCTGCCTGCCGTGGCAGAATCTTGACCCAGGGAACGGGAAGCAGGGTAGAAATCATCCTGGGAAAGGGCTGTGTAGCCAGTATCAGGAACTTGGCACAAGGCCACATCTGCCCCAAGAACAGAGCCCAGGGCCCGGGAGAGCCCTCATGCCCTTGTGGCCCATGGACAGTGCTGTGCGGGCTGTAGGAGAGCCCAGGAGAGACTCTGTGGGGAGAGATCCCAGGCCCCTACCTGGTCCCCTTGCTTAGTCCAGCTCTGCCTATTGCTGGAGCTAGGGGGCTCCCTGCAGAGGGGCTGGGCTTTGCCAAAGGCCCAGAACTGCACTGGGCTCAGTGTGACTGTAGGGACTGAGCCAACCTGGTGGGTCCAGGAACTGTGGCTGGGGATAGAGTGGGACACTCAGGCCTGGGGCTATCCCCTGCCAGTCCCCAAGGGTTGGGAGGAGGCACTGCTACTCCCCCCTTTCTGTTACCTCAGTCCTTGCTGTGAAAAGAAGACCCGATCAGGATGCCTGTGCCTCAGGCCTACATTCAGCAGCCCATCTAGGTTTGGGGGTACCAGGGATGATCACGGCTTGTCAGGGAAGAATTTGAACAGCTGGGAGGCTGCACAGCCTGCCTGTCACGTGTGAGATAGCTGGCGGGCGAGTGAGAAGTGGGAAGAAGTTGGCAGGGTTGGGAGAAGGTTCTAGAGGCTGAAGCAACAAGGTGGTGGTAGGACAAGTGTGCAGCTGGCCACACAGAGGAGCAGAGCCTGGGGACAGGGGAGTGTAAGTGAGAGAAGGATGCGGGGAGAGTTGAGGATCAGGCTGCTTGGGGAATAGTGAGTTCTCTGCTGCTGGCAGTGTCCAAGCAAAGCCTGCATGGCTACTTGTCGGGAAGCTGTAGAGGGGATTCAGGTGATGGAAAGGCAGCTGGGTATGATGACCGGTAAGGTTTCTTTTCACCAAGAGGCTGTGATTCAGCCAGGGCCTGGGCCCTGGAAAAGGGAGGATCAGAACCAGAGTGGTAAGCTCACAGGCCCTCTGGGCCAGGCGGGGGCTCAGAGGGGGGCTGCAGGGCTGGGTGTGCACTGTGGCGACTGAAGCGGCTACTCCTGCTCCGCTGTTCTCAGAGAGGGGCCCTGCCTCGCCAGATAGTCTGATTTTTTTTCCCCCAGAAGCCAGAACTCTGGATTTTTGTGTGAAATATCCTGACTTTTAAATGTTGGCAATCAGTTCAGAAACCTTAAAAACCCAACATGAAAGAGGATGCCAGTTTGTAATCTGAGGTAGAGAGCGCTTGTGCCGGGTAGAAGTCCACAGAGAGGCTTTGAGGTGGAAATCGTGAAAGTTCTAGTCTTCCCAGGGCGGGCTGGGCCAGGGCAGGGTCCTTGCCACAGAAGCTGCTCGCAGGGAGGGCAGCTGGCCCATGTCTGTCTTCCTTAGTCTCCTTGCAGACCAGAGACCCACTAGGGTCACCAGCAGGGGTGGAGTGGAGACCGGGGAGATGGATGGGGTGAGAGAACCGGAGAAAAGAGGGAGGGAGACAGGATGCTTTTGCTAATGCGAGTGCGGTCAGGGAAGCACCGGAGGCTGGCGGCTCTTCACACCAGCAGCTTGGGCCCAGAGCCAGGCCCAGCAGGAAGCCAGCTGGGCAGTCCCTCGGGTTCCTCAGGGTTCACCAGGCCCTGCGGAGGCACCTAACCTGCCCCTGGACTGTACCCCAGCCAGGCCAATTCCAGGGCCGTTGTGACCCCTGACTCACCATCCCATCCCATCCTGGTTCTCAGGGCGTGGGGTGGTGGTCCCCACGTTCCCCACATTGGCCTGAAGCAGAGATGGCTCACTTGGGGAGGTGTGCTGCTGAAAACGAACAAGGCCTTTCCCGGGTCTACATGTGAGTGCCTCGTGCAAGCCACTCATCAGCAGGGGAGGGGACTCAGACACCCCTATAGACCCCAAGGCTTGAGGGAAGATGAGTGCGAGGGGATTGGGGTTAGGGAGACGGGAGGAAACTGCTCAGCCCACAGGCTCCTTCCCACAGCGGTCTGGGAGAAGGAAGTGGAATGAGGCCCACCCTGTTGCTGCCCGCAGGAGGGAGCTGATCACCCTGAGCTGGGAGCCCCCAGCACACCCTCTCTGCGCTGAGACCTCGGGCCTGTGAAGGCCCACCACAGGATACAGCGGTGCTTTTTAATTTATTTTTAACATTTTCTCCTATGTAGCAAGCCCTCCTCCCCTCCTGAGCGCGTTTACACAGGCTCTGCTCCCCGGGGCTGGCCTGACTGCAGAGTTTCTGGGGAGGCAGAGGAAGGGACTTTGGGGCCTTAGTCACCATCCTTGGTTTCACCTCATCCTACTTCCTGTGAGGAACGGGCCTGGCTCCTGACTCAGGACTGCCTTCCAGCACTCAGTGGGGGCTCCTCTGCCCCCAGGAGTTGCGGGGCTGCTGGCCGAGGAGGCCCCAAGGTGAGGTCAGAAAAAGCTGCTTAATGAAGGGTAGGGGTGGCAGTGAGTGCTCCCCAAAGCCCACCTCCTCGTGCTCAGTGCCAGCTCCCAACACTGGGAAGCTGGGTTTAGAGAGCCTTCCTGCCCACCTAACTGCCAGTCCTCTCCCTCCCATGGCCTCAACACAGTCATGTTCGCCTCACCCATCATGCCAGACCTCATCCTTCCTGGGCGTGGATACGTGGGGAGGGTAGCAGTCCCCTGGCCGGGGAGTCACGAAGCCTGGAGCCAGGGTCCCGAGGAGCAGAAAGGGCCATAAGCCAGCTGTGTCTGTTTTCTGGCCCTCTCTGTCAGCACACGCCCTAATTCCTTCCATCTCGAACTTGACCTTCTGGCTCTGAGATGGGGTCCAGTTTTGGTCAGCAGCATGCCCGGAGGCCATGTGTCCATGTGCACCTGGTCTCCTGCCTGAGTGTCTTTCTGGCTTCGATGCACTAACATCCCCAGCCCATCCTCTGGCCTTGAGCTGCAGGCCAGCATACTGTGTTCTGTGTGCCCGAGCACCCCTGTACTGAAGACTCCGTTCGCTCCCGCTGAGGAACCAGCTGAAGGGTGGGAGGGGGCCCGCCCCAGGCCGGGCAGTCTGCTGTGGTGCTAGCTGCAAGCCCATCAGTGTTGACCCCCTTGCCACATCCTAGTGCTCCTGAGTCCCAAGATCCCCTTTCTCTCGGGTGTGCTTGGCCCAGGGGCCTGGTGATGGGGGCCACCCCTCCTTCAAGCTTTGTGTTGGGCTGCCTGTGGGACCAGACTTTGTCCTTCCTGCTCTTTCCGTGTCAGTATTGCTCCCTCCTCTCTCACTTTTACACCCCTCTCATCGCTGTGCTCACTTTTTTCCTAAAATGAATAAAAGCTCCCCGGCTCCGGTTGCATGGGCCGGGCAGAAACCACATGGAAGCCTTGTCTCCTTTCCCCTGGATGCTGGGGCTGGAGACCACCCCACCCACCAGTGTCAGCCTCAGTGGCTCCAGGAAGAACCTGGCCAAAAGTGAGGGGAGCCCCAAACCAGCCAACAGGAAAACTTGAGGCCCTTGCAGTTGTCATGAAATTTCTGGGGTCCCAGACTATCCCCCTCAGCCTGCCTGAGCCACTCTGCTCTTGTTAACCCCAACCTGGGAGATCCTTCCTGCTGGCTATAAACAAACCCTTCCCCTTCACACGGCCAGCTTGAGCCCTGCGGGCGGGCATCTGTTCCTCCCATCCCGGTTCCCAGCAGTCCCCCAGGGACAGAGGAGGAAGGAGGAGTATTCCCCTAGGAGGAAAGGTTATTTCAGGAAAGCACAGCAACAGGGATCTGAAATCCCTCCTCAGCACGGTTGCCCACAGTCTCAGCACGGAATGCATGGCGGCTACAGCCACCGGTCTGGAGAGCACCTCTGGTTCCACCCATCACCCCTGCTCCAGCTCCAGGCCCCTTCCCATGTTTAAGACTAGCCCAACCATGGCAACCGGACTTGCACAGAAATAGCTCTTAGACCCCACAGCCTTAGTTTTCACATGTACCCTTCTTTTCTCTGCTCTCCTTCCATTCAGCTGAGAGTAACACCTGAACTTGTAAGAAGAGGTGAGGTATTGCCTCCTCATTCCAGCCGATTCCCATTAAGTCCTGTGCTAACCAGCAAGACTCCCTCACTTCCAGGGGTATGGTGGTAAATCACGGCAGCCAGGAAGGGAGGCGGTCTGTTGGAATCCATGAATGTCTCAGACTATATTTTATAGAGAGACAGTTTTGTTCCTTACAGGCTCATTTAAGTCCAATTTAAATGATACCCCCAAAAAACCCCTTCAGTGAAGGTAACCAGAATCTGTGAATAATGTGGATTTTACACCTTTACCAAAAGGCAACATTATACTGTACACATTCAAGTCCAGCTAAAATACCCAGTCAGGGGTCTGTGGGTAGACTACAGTGATATGGCTCATTCACAGTGGTACCCCTGGATTGCTGGTGTACAAATGAGGGGGGTCAGTGCTGGGACCAGAGTCCATCATGAGTTCAGCAGGCTCACTGTGGACACTGCTTAGAACTGACAGGTAAATATCATCATGGACTTCTGGGAGGATCCAGACCCAACTTATGGTGTGTGGTGGGGGTGGGGGGTACCTCATTTCCTGATGCCCTGTTTCCTCCAGGCTTTCAGCATGTCCCAGCCTCATTTAGGCACATGATTGATTTGTGTTGGGACTTTCAGATGCAGGTGGCATTTCTTGGAGCCCTGAACATGGAGAGGTCAAAATCCTTGTCACCCCCATCTGTCAGTATCTGCCCTCCAGAGTGGTGGTCAGTGGTGACAAGAAGAGGTGGTCATAGCAAAGACCCAAGCAAATGGCCCTGACCTGAACTGCCTGCTCTTAGTGTTTGCCAAGGGGCTATGGGACCAGCTGCTGAGGCTTGGCAGTTGGTGGAGATGGGCCACCTCAGGTTGGCCAGAGGGACAGCTCTCTGGGGATATGCACTACCTCCAACCCCCAATAAGAAAGGGCTTGGTCATGGGAAAGATGATACCCCCCAGAATTTAAGTGTAGAGACTCCAGTCTTCTCTCCACAGCTGTGTATGGCCTCAGCAGCAGAGGACCTGAGGAGGCATGGGGCCAAAGGCAGAGTCGCCTTGGAAAACTTACTCGGTTCACACTCTCCTAACGGGGGTGGAAGCTGGGCCCTACCAGGCTCTCATCTGGCTGGTCCCTGCCTAGAATAGTTTGGTTTTGTGCATTTGTTCAGGAAGGGGGAGGCGCACCAGGATGAGGCTGGAAGTGTTGGGCCGAAGGTCCACTCTCTCCTCAGGTGGAAACTAGACTGACTCCTGGGAGAAGAGAGGCCACACTGTGCATTACGTACCCAATCAAAAAACAACCCTCTGGTTAGTTGTTACACCAGGGCAAGAACTGGGAAGAAAAAACAAAGTTTAAAGACAAAAACCAGCATCAGGCCAGTTGGTGAGTCCCTTCTCCCAGGCCCACCCAGCATGGGTCTGCCTCACAAGATAACCGGGCTCTCCTACTCCGGGAGAGGCTGTGTTCTGAGGAGTGTGGGGTGTCAAGGAATAAAGCAAAGGAGATCTTCAACTTACCCCTTTGGGAATTGGGTTTCCTCAGATGTAAATAAAGGTAATACATGAGTGCCGGCACTGCTCCCACATGGTGTGGTCGACTGACAGTGCGTGTGGAAGCACTGTTTGAACTTAATAAAAGCCTGTGCAAATGTTACATGACTCAGGAAAGCCTCCAGGCCAGGAAAGGGGCTCTGAGGATACACCTCAGAGCTTAGGGCTGCAAAATAATCCTTCGCCCACAGGCGAACCACACAGCCAGGCTGGCGAGAACTACCCACCCTCAACGCCTACCATGATACTCTTCGTCTTAGCATCCCTTGCTTGCCAAAGCCCAAACAGCACAATTTCAGGTCTGAAAATTCCTCACAAGTGGAAAAGATTATTACTTTAATTCCTGTTTCACCAAGATATAAACACAAGAAGGAATGAACTTACCCATAGTCACCAAATGACCAAGCCAACATGACAAGCGGTGTTCCTTATCCCTAGCTGTTTTCTTTTGGCTGGATCCCAGCCCAGGTGGTTCCACAGAAGAACCAGGTAACTTTAAATAATTCAGATTCTCAGAGGCTGATTCAGGCAAGGCAGGAAGCCACACCTAGTTTCAGGCCTTCCCATGGGCATGTGGGCTTCATAGACCTGCTGTAGAAGGAGGCGGGAGGAAGAGGAAAGTACCAGCAGAATGAGGCCCAGGAGGGAAACCTTTCCAGCAACAGATGGGCACAGTCCAGCTCTGATTCCAGCGTGCAGACAAGATGATCAGAAATAGGCACTGAACAAGGGGCAACCAGCAGGCACACGTCGTGCCTCACGCAGCTGTTGTGGCTTTGACCAGGAAAGCGCTGCTCACCCCACGTTCCGTACAGACCCTCCTGAAATGCATGTGGACCAGGGGAAGGTATGGGGGCAGATGGAATGGGAATGAAAGCAGTTGAAAGAGCTGTTCTCTAGCTTGGTGAGGAGGGAGAAGAGAGCTGGACCCCAACAAAAGGCAAGGAAGGAGGCTTCTTCAGACCCTGTTCCTCGCAGGCCTCAGAGCAGCAGGGATAGGTGCCAATTATCACAGGGTGATTACACCTTTCTCAGGTCAAGCTTTAGGACCTGACGGTTCCGCCCAGGATCGGTCTCTTCCTCTCGCCCACCTCACTCTCCAGGCCTTCTCTCCCCCATGCCCTTCAGGGTCCTAACAAAATGATCAACAATAGGGGGGAAATGGTAAACCTTTATTCGGAAAAGAGAGCTTAAATGACCACTTAAAACCCCCATTTCATTTCCCAAACAGAAACAAATAAGAAAACAAGAAAAAGATCACCTATAAAACTCCTGCCCTCTGCCATCTTGAGCTGTCTTAAACTGCATTTTCTGGCAGAAGAGAACAGTGATGGGCCACAGTCCTGAAAACCAATAGGACACTGACTTGAGACCATCTCAGGAGGTGCCCGGGGAGAGATGAACACGATGAACGATGGGGGGCGGGGGTGGTGGACAGGTGGGCCTGGGGCTCAGACAGGCACATGCCCAGTACCCAGGATACAATGTTCAAAAATATACACACACATATAAATTCCCCAGTACCTGGGCATGGAAAGCTTATAACCATGAACACAGCAGCAGAATTCAGGCTGGGTCTTTGGCTTTTAAAAAAAGGGGAAGAGAACCTCTGGCTAACTGTCCCTAATTCCAGCCTCTCCGCCATTCCCTTCAGTCCCATTCCGGAGGCCGAGCGGGGCAACAGCAAGGCTAATCTGCAAGGACCAGCAGCTACTCTGAGTTGGGGGAGATGCGAGGAGCTGCTGGCCCAGGAAGATCCAGGCCACACCCCAGCTATGAAAGATTAAGGCATGCAGGTGATACATGGGCAAAGGGTGCCCCAAATAGGCCAGGGTGGCCCTGTGCTAGGAGGAAAAGCACTGGCAATGAGCAGCTGAGGCCTTGCTGGCCAGAACTAACCTAGCACTGCCACCTCGAATGCTTGGACAGGTTTCGCCCAAGGCCACCTTCTGCAGAGAGGGTCTGGCCTGAGCCACACATCAGGCTGTTTTAGGAGAAAATGGACAGGAATAGGGGAAGCAGTGAGGTAAAAAGTGGTGGGAGGAAAGGAACAATAAGTAAACAGCTTCTGAGGAGTGCAGAGGAAGGAGAACAAGTCCCTGAGGTCTTGGGTCCCAGCTTAAGTGTGGCTGCACAGCCTGCCTGCTCTTACCCCCACCAGGCCTCCCAGCACCCCAGTTCTGCGAGGGGCAGAATATAGTAAGACAAGAGTTTCCTGAAGGTTCTTTCTTGTCCTTTTAAACCTCAAACTCTTATTTCAGTCCACTGACCCCACACAGGGCTTCACACTTGCACATCTCTCACAGCGGCCTGGAAAAAGGGAAGAGCCCTCGGGAAAGCGTGCCAGGGCTGTGGGAGCTCTGGGTTGGAGGCTCAGAGGCTGCTGGGGCAGGTAGTGCATCCCTGAAGCTGCTGTTACAGGCTATGAGGCCCGTTCATTCCCCGAGGCCAGATGAGGAGCATGGCCTGGGTGGCATGATGAACGCCTCATGAGACACAGAGGATAAAAGGGGAGAAGGGCCCATGCCCCTGCTGCTGCCTGGCAACACACAGCTACCAGGTCATGCTCTCGACCTGTGAAGAGGCCGACAGCCCCAGTGTGGAAAGTGGGCTGGTCGGAGGCAGGCACGGCCTTACAGAGCAGTCCCACCCTGAGAGGACACATGCACGCTACACACCTCACATGTGTGTGTTTGGCAAGAGGGCTGGGCCCAGAGGTCATGAAAGCAGAAAGAAGACTGGGTTAGAAGATACCATCAAGAAATGGCCTGAAAGCAAATAACCAATGAGATCAATAGCTCCCGCAACCCTGGTAATTAAAAATTAAGGGGGAGCACTGGATACATGAAATGAAAGGGGAGCCCCCCTTCTGCCTCTCCCAGGGCCACTGAGTATGTGGCACAGGATTAGGAAGAGGTTGGGGCAGGGCAGGGACCACAGGCAGAGAACGTGGACAGGCCTGGAGAAAATCTAACCAAGGGAAAAGGGAAATGGGGGAAAGGAGGGGAGGGGATGGGACGTAAGTTTCTTGGATCTAAGTTTCCAGAAGTATGGGGTATTTCCACAGTCTCTGACCCAGTGAGCTCTTCTGGAAGAGAAGCTCTCTTCCCCTGGGAACCCCATCATGGGGCGGTGACTTCCATCCCAAAGCTGGCCAGCAGGCAGAGGTGGTCTGAAGAGCAGAAGGGATTGGGCAAGCCATTGGCAGCCCAGAGAATCTCTTCAGAGAGGAGGGAGAGACGGCCCAGAAGCTTGAGAGTCCCATCTTGATACAGCCTGCGATCTGGGGCACAAAGCAGAAGCCAGTGAGAAAGCAGCCACGGCCACTGCATGGGGTGACTGGGGCCTGTGGGAGCTATGCTTTAGGGAGGCTGCATCTCCTTGGCTACCCCGCCCTTACCTCTCCCAGCTACCTCTGGCTGAGGCCTCCCTTTCACAGATACTCTGGGATGTATCATTGAATGAAGCAGGGTGGGTTCAGGGAGACTGTGGCAACCGAAGAATGGGTGCCCAGGCCCAGCATCTATGAAAACTTTGGACTTTCCAAGAAAAGCTGGAAATCCAGATTTTCGACATAAAAGCTGATTTTTTCAACATAGGGAATCAATTCGAACATTTTAAAAGACATGCTTTAAACAAAACAGCCATGAGGCCGGTAGGCTGCACAGGCTGCCACACGGGCCTGCTGGTAGAGGGTGAAGAAACAAGAAACAGGGTCTCAAACCTAACCAAGTCCCTCACCAAATGGCTGCCGCATTCAAAGTCCACTAACCTCCCGGTGCTCTATTTTTACCTCGTAAATAGAGATAAGGCTGGTTCGGCCCACCTCTCTCTAATGCTGCGAAGATATACAGGCAGGCAAGTGGCCTAATAAGGGAATTATGATGAGGATGACTAGTGCCAGGTAGATACGAAATCTGCTCTTTTGGGAGTCTGGTCCCAGCAGCCCAAGCCATGTGACCAAATGCCTGACCTTCACCATCAGCTGTTCCCAGGGACTTCTGAGGTGGCTTCTATGAACCCAGGATCCACCAGGCTTACCAGTTCTGTTCCCATTCTCGCAGGACTCAGCTGAGAAGAAGATGTAATCCACTGTCGTTCCAAGACCCAAGGGCATTGTGGTGACCTCTGGGCGGCCATGCTGGGGCAGGAAATGAGTATATACTGAGGTCAGGTGAAGGCAGTGCTGGATGGTGCCTACAGTCCTGCAGGGATGAAGAGGAAGAGGTCAGTCAGCAAACATTACTGACCTTTTCTCAAAGTCACTTCCTCTGTGGGTTTTATAGTTTTTTAAGGGTCAATCCCAACTAACTCTATCTCAGCAAATTCCTTCCCATGCTAATAAGAGGCAGATGGTCTTAGCTAAAATCAGCCTAGAAATAGACACATTTATACACAGTCCCCTGACTGTCCTCACCCCACCCCCATCCCACTCTCCTCTCATTACCTGGTGAAGTATACCTAATGTACCCTGTCCAGGGGTAAGCAAGTTCTTCTGTGAAGCCTTCCCCCCTGAGGAAATGTGCATGGGTTCTTCATCTGCAAGAACCTAGGTGGGTCGCTTCTGGCCTCTGCACACCAGCCCTTCCAAAAGCTTAGCACGTATTACGAGAAGAGACCTCAGCAAAATTGCCCCCCAAATCAGCCTGAGGAAAGCCAATGAGAATCTCTCTCGTTCACCCAGATGGGGGCTGGAAAGCAGGCTGCAGAGAACCGGAAGGAAGATCACCTGGGGAAGACAGGCTCAGGCTCCAAAGTGTCTTCCTCAAGGACAGACGGGGCCCAGGCAGCAGGTCGCTCTGTAGAAGACCAGAGAGAAGAGATTTTTTTTTTATTCCCAGACAGTGAAGCAGGGTCAGAACCTTGCACCTTGGGACCCCCTCTCAGATCCTTGGACCAGATTGCTCCAAAAGGGGAAAGGATAAGAGAAGAGGTGATGGGACAAAGAAAACAATGGATCAACACTGTAGGAAGGCAGACAGAGACCTTGAACACAGACATTTCTTCCTTGGCCCAGCACCTTTCTAAATAATTTATTTAAATTTATTCTTTAGAAATAAATTTATTTTTTTAGGTAATAGAGTCACCTGGTACAAAAATCAAAATGTAGAGAAAAATATCAGTGAAAAATCTCCCTCCCATTCCAGGACTCCTGCCACTCAATTTCCCTCTCCAGAAGCAACCAATGTTACCAAATCGCTGGTATATTCCTTCAGAGATTTTCTATCACATACCATCTGCTGTGTATGTATATATGTATGTGTGTAATATACATATATATGTATGCACACAATGTAATATGTATGTATACATTCTTAAATACACAAAAATAAGTACACACACACATGAAGAAAAAAGAAAAAATATACACAGTATCAGGAAAGAAAGAGGGGATATTATTACAGATCCTACTGACATTAATAAGTGTTATGGACTGAATGTTTGTGTCTCCCCAAAGTACATTGAAATCCCACCCCTCAGTGAAATGGTATTTGGGAGGTGGGCCTTTGGGAGGTAATTAGGTCATGAGGGTGGAGCCTTTGGGCATAGGATTAATGCCCTTACAAGAGGCTTGGATCCCAGAGAGCTCCCTCACCCTCTTTCTGCCATATGAGGACACAAGAAGTTAGCACTCAACAACTCAGAAGAGGGCCCTCACCAGAACTGGACCATTCTGGCACCCTGATCTTAGACTTCCAGCTCCAGAACTGTGAGAAATAAATTTCTGTTGTTTATAAACCGTCTAGGCTGTGATATTTTGTTATAATAGCCCAAACCAACTAAGACAACAGGGTAAAAAGGATCAGCAAAACTGACAAACCCTTGCTAGACTGACCAAAAAAAAAAAAAAAAAAGGAAAAAGAATACCCAAGTTACTAAGTTACTAAAACTAAGAATGGAAGAAGGGCCACCACTACCAACCCTACAGAAATTTTTAAATTATGAGAATAATATAAACAACTACATACCAACAAATTTGATAACTTAGATGAAATGAACAAATTTCTAAAAAGATACAGGGGCGCCTGGGTGGCTCAGTGGGTTACAGCCTCTGCCTTCAGCTCAGGTCATGATCCCAGGTTCCTGGGATCGAGCCCCACATCGTGCTCTCTGCTCAGCAGGAAGCCTGCTCCCCCCACCCCGCCAGCCTCTCTGGCTACTTGTGATCTCTCTCTCTGTCAAATAAATAAATAAAATCTTAAAAAAATAAAATAAAAAGACACAAACTATGTAAACTGATTCGAGAAAAAATAGACAATCTGAATAGCCTATAAGCAAGTAAAGAAATTGAATTAATAATTTAAAAAGTTCCCACAGAGAAAAGCCCAGGACTAGATGGCTTTACTGGTTAATTCTGCCAAACATTTAAAGAATAGTAATACAGATACTTCATAAACACTTCTAAAAATTAAGATGGGACACTTCTCAACTCATGCTGTGAGGTGTTACTCACTTAATCAAAATTAGACAAAAACATCACAAAGAACACTATAGAATATCCCCTGTGAATGTCCATGCAAAATTCCTCAATGACTATGACATTATAATTTATAAGAAATACATATTTGGTCTTGTCCACAGCTCCTGACTCATAGCTCCCCAAACCCTTAGAATTTCTCAAGAGATCAGAGTGATAAAGGTGTCTTTTGTTATATTATGAGATGACTTTTGGAAATCACCTAAAGATGAGGGCTGGTTACCAGAAGAACCAACCTGTTATTAGAGGGTTGGAAATTTCTGTCCCAATTCCCTAAACTTCCTGGGAAGGAAGTGGGCTGGAGCTTGATTCACCAATAGCCAATGATTTAATCAAACTTGCCTATGTAGCAAAGCCTTCAGAAAGCTTCTAGGCTGGTGACTACATGGAGATTTGGGGAGAATGGGGCCTACAGAGAGCATGGAAACTTCCCAAATACATTGTCCTATGCATCTCTTCCATCTGGCTTGTTCCTAAGTTTTATCCTTTTATAATAAACAGGTAATCTAGTGAGTAAAATGTTTCTCTCAGTTTTGTGAGCCATTACAGCAACTTAATTAAACCCAAGGAAGGAGAGAGTCATGGGAACCTCTGATATATAACAGCCGGTTGGTCAGAAAGTACAGTTAACAACCTGGACTTATGACTGGTATCTAAAGTCCAAGCAGGAGATTGCTGGAAGCACAGGGTGGGCTTGTGATTGGTGTCTGAAGTTGGGAAGTGGGGGAAGTCTTACAGGACTGAGACTTTATTTCACCTGTGATATCTCTGGGTAGATGGTGTCAGAACTGAATCGAGTATAAACCCCCTCCTTCCCCATGTTGAAAATAAAGTCTCAGAACACCAAAACAATATATCAGCAAACCAAATCCAGCAAAATAAAAAATGATTATATACTATGACCATGTACAGTTTATCCTAGGAATGTAAGGCTGGTTTAGCATCTGAAACATCATATGTAAAAAAATCAATGTAATATAGTATATTACTAGATTACTGACAGATAAAAACCACATGATCATCTGAACACACAGAAAAACCATTTGACAAAATTCAACACTGCTTTATGGGGGGGAAGAGCAACATTAAAAACTAAACACAGGGGACGCCTGGGTGGCTCAGTTGGTTGAGCAGCTGCCTTCGGCTCGGGTCGTGATCCTGGCGTCCTGGGATCGAGTCCCACATCGGATTCCTTGCTCAGCGGGAAGGCTGCTTCTCCCTCTGCCTCTTCCTGCCACTCTGTCTGCCTGTGCTCACTCTGACAAAAACAAACAAACAAACTAAACACAGAAGAGAACTTCTTGGGGCGCCTGGGTGGCTCAGTCATTAGGCATCTGCCTTTGGCTCAGGTCAAGATCCCAGGATCCTGGATCGAGCCCTACCATCAGGCTCCTTGCTCAGCAGGAAGCCTGCTTCTCCCTCTCCCACTCCTCCTGCTTGTGTTCCCTCTCTTGCTGTCTCTCTCTGTCAAATGAATAAATAAAATCTTTGAAAAAAAGGAAGAAGAAGAAAACTTCTCCAACCAGATAAAGAGAATCCACAAAAACCCCGGGGCTCACATCACACTTAATTCACAACACACTTAAAAGCTCTACCCCTAAGATCAGGAACAAAACAAGGATGTCCACTCTCACCACTCAACTTTAGAGAGGCCTAGCCAGGGCAATCATGGAAGAAAAAGAAATAAAAGGCATCCAGATTAGAAGGGAAGAAGTAATGCTCTTTCTGTTTGCAAGATGACATGATCTCTTATACAGAAACCCTAAGAAATCCACTAAAAAACTATTAGAATAAATGAGTTCTCAAGACTGCAACATAGAAGATCAATATACAAAAACTGCATTTCTATACACTAGCAGTAAAAATCCAAAAATGAAATTAAGAAAACATTTCCACTTACAATATCAAAATGAATAAAATAGTAATAAATTTCACAAAAACGTAAGACTTACACACTGAAGACTACAAAACATGGAAAGAAATTAAAGATCTAAATAAATGAAAAAACATTGATGTTTATTGATCATAAGATAGTATTACTAAAATGGCAATACCGGGGCGCCTGGGTGGCTCAATGGGTTAAAGCCTCTGCCTTCAGCTCAGGTCATGATCTCAGGGTCCTGGGATCGAGTCCAGGATCGGGCGCTCTGCTCAGCGGGAAGCCTGCTTCCCCCCCTCTCTCTACCTGCCTCTCTGCCTACTTGTGATCTCTCTCTGTCAAATAAATAAAATATTAAAAAAATAATAATAAAATGGCAATACCTCCCAAACTGATCTACAGATTTCTAGATCCCTATCAAAATCCCCCAACTAGCTTCTTTGCAGAAACTGACATGCTGATTCTGAAATTCATATAGAAATGAAAGGGACTCAGAATAAACAAAATAATCTTGAAACCCCACCAAGTCATAGGATATAACTTCTCTATTTCAAACTTATACAAAGCTAAAATAAGACACTGTGGTACTGGCATAAGGATGGACATAAAGTGAATGGAATAGAACTGATTGTTCAGAAACCTGCAAGGCCATGTTCAATTAATGTTTCACAAGGGGAGGGTTGAATGGACAATGACTGCTAATAGATACCGGGTTCCTTTCGGGAGGGATGAAAATGTTCTACAATTAGATTGTGGTGATGTATACACAATTCTGAATAGAATAAAAGCCAATGGCTTGCACATTTCAAATGGGTAGATTTTATGATATATGAATTTCATCACAGTAAAGCTGTTTTTTAAAAAAAGGGTAAAGGAACGTTATGGACAATTTCATGCCAAGTAATTTAATAATTCAGATTAAATGGAATATTCCTTTATATACTTTACATTTTCCCTGTTGATTTTTTTCTTTTTTGTTGGCATTATAAATAGGGTCTTTTTTTTCACTATTATCTCTTAACAAGTATATCCTTATTTTTATACACAAATACTATTGTTTTTCTGTATATTCATATTATACCAGCTACTTTCCAGAATTATCTCAATGCCTATAATAGCTGTTAGTTGATTCTCTTGGATTACCAGTTATCTAAAAACATGAGCAAGTAATTAGCCCCTTCCCTCCATTTTGTTACTTCTGTTTTCCCACCCACATTTCTGTTTCTCTATCCTTGGCTGGCATCTTTGAATATGGCTGAAAAACAAGAGTGGCCATCCTTGTCCTACTCCTGACTTTGACAGGAATGCTACTACAGTGTCTTCTTTAAGCCAGATGCTGATACGTGGAGCTGAGTAAGTGCTGTGGTTTGGTTTCTTTTTTTTTTTTTTTTTTTTTTTTAAGATTTTATTTAATTATTTGTCAGAGAGAGAGAGGGAGAGAGAGCAAGCACAGGCAGACAGAATGGCAGGCAGAGGCAGAGGGAGAAGCAGGCTCCCTGATGAGCAAGGAGCCCGATGTGGGACTCGATCCCAGGACGCTGGGATCATGACCTGAGCCGAAGGCAGCTGCTTAACCAACTGAGCCACCCAGGCGTCCCTTGGTTTCGATTTTTAATTTGCAGGCCTGCAGTGGCTTCGCTCCCCTCCTCCTGCCCCTCACCTCTGTGGCACATTGTTGCCAACATGCACTCTGACAGACCAAGATCATTCTCAAAGATTAGGTGGGTTCCATTCCAGACCATGGCGGGAAAGTAAATATTCCAATAAAGCCAGTCAACTGAATTTTTTGGCTTTCCCAGTGCATACAAAAGTTATGTTTATACCATAATGTAGTCTTCTAAGAGTGTAGTAGCATTGTGTCTAAAAAAAAAAATGTACATACCTTAATGTAAAAATATTGGCTAAAAAAATGCTAACCATCACCCGAACTTTCAGCAAGTTGTAATCTTTTTGCTGGTGGAGGGTCTTGCCTCAGTATGAATGGCTGCTGACTAATGAGGGTGGTGGTAATAAATGGTTTCTCTGTAGCATGTGACAGCATTCTTCCCAGAGAACTTCTTTCAACATTGGCGTCAATCCTCTCATACCTGGACCCTGCCTTATCAACTAAGTTTATATAATATTCTAAATCCTTTGGGGGCACAGATGTGGCTCAATTGAGCATCCGACTCTTGGTTTCAGCTCAGGTCATGATCTCAGGGTCCTGGGAATCCCCACTCAGCAGGGAGTTGGCTTGTCCCTCTCCCCCGACTCCCCACTCATGCTCTCTCTCTCTCTAATAAATAAATAAAATCTTAAAAAAAGGGGCGCCTGGGTGGCTCAGTGGGTTAAGCCACTGCCTTCGGCTCGGGTCATGATCTCAGGGTCCTGGGATCGAGTCCCGCATCGGGCTCTCTGCTTGGCAGGGAGCCTGCTTCCCTCCCCCTCTCTGCCTGCCTCTCTGTCTACTTGTGATCTCTCTCTGTCTAATAAATAAATAAAATCTTAAAAAAAAAAATCTTAAAAAAAAAAAAAAAGCAACTCCTCATAAATTCAAGTTTTATCCTGAGAGTGCAGCAATTCAATCCCATCTCCAGGCTCCATGGCTCTTCTAGTTGTCTTCCTGTTTCCCCCACATCTGCTGTTACATCCTCCACCGAAGTCATGAACCCCTCGCAGTCATCCCTGACAGCTGGAATCAACTTCTTCCAAACTCCTGTTAACTAATGTTGGCATCCGACCTCTTCTCAGGAGTCACAAATGTTCTTAGATGCATCTGGAGTAAGGAATCCTTTCCAGAAGGTTTCAATTCACTCTGCCCAGATGCATCAGAGGAACAACTATCTGTGGAAGCTATAGCCTTACGAAATGTATTTCTTCAATAGTAAAACTTGAAAGTCAAAATCCTTCCTTGATCCATGGGCTTCACAATGCATACTATGTTAACAGGCATGCAAGCAATGTTAACCTCCTTGAACATGTGCATCAGAGTCTTGGGCGACCAGGTGCATTGCCAATAATATTTTGAGAGGAATCTTTTTTTCTGGGCAGTAGGCTTCAACAGTGGGCTTAAAATATTTAGTATATCATGTTGTAAACAGATGTGCTCTCAGCCAGGCCTTGCTGTTCCACTGAGAGAGCACAGGCAGCTCATAGATTTAGCATAATTCTTAAGGGCCCTAGGATTTTTGGAATGGTGAATGAGCACTGGCTTCAACTTAGAGTCACCAGCTGTGTTAGCCCCTAACAAGAGAGTCAGGTCTGTCCTTTGAAGCTTTGAAGCCAGGCATTGACATCTCCTCTCTAGCTATGAAAGTCCCAGACAGCATGTTCCTTCAGTAGACGGCTGTTCTGTCTACACTGAAAATCCATTAAGCGTAGCCACCTTCATTCATTATTTTCACTGGATCTTCTGGATAACTTGCTGCTTCACCTTGTACTTTGACGTTATGGAGATGGCCTCTTTCCCTATGAACCAACCCCTGAAGCTTCAGGCTTTTCTTCTGCAGTTCCCTCACCTCTGAGCCTTCCCAGAATTGAAGAGAGTTAGGGTCTTGCTCTGGACTAGGCTTTGGCTTAAGGAAATGTGGCTAAACTGATCTTCCATCCAGACCACCAAACTTTCTCCATATCAGCAGTAAGGCTGTTTTGCTTTCTTATCATTCATGTGATCACTGGAGTAGCACTTTTCATTTCTTTCAAGAACTTTTTCTTTGCATTACGAGCTTGGCTCACTGTTTAGGGCAGAAAGCCTAGCTATTGCCTGTCTCACTAAGCTTAATCATTTCTAGCTTTTGATTTAGTGGGAAAGATGCGACTCTTCCTTTCACTTGAACGCTTAGAAGCCATTGTAGCGTTACTAATTGGCCTAACTTCAATATTGTTTTGTCTCAGGCACAGGGAGGCCTAAGAAGAGGGCAAGAGAAAGACAGGGGAATGGCTGGTCGGTGGAGCCATCAGAACACACAAAACATTTGATGATTAAGTTTGCCATCTTACATGGGTGTGGCTCATGACCCTCCAAAACAATTCTTATAATAATATCAAAGATCACCGATCACCATAACAGATATAATAATAATGAAAAAGTGTGAAATATTGCGAGAATAACCAAAATGTGACAGGTACAAAGTGAACAAACGGTGTTGGAAAAATTGCGCTAACAGACTTGCTCAGTGTAAGGTTGCCATAAACCTTCAATATTTGTCTGCAATATTGTCTGCAAAAAAATATAATGTCTGCAAAGCACAATAAAGTGAACCACAATAAAACAAGGTATGCCTGTATCTAGTTTTTCCTTAATTTAAAGGGGGGGGGTCTTTTAAAAAGAATCTAGAATAGATGTTGATTTTTTAACAGTCTCTTGGACATCTATAGGATGCACTTTGTATATTTTAATAGATTTCATATATATTAGTATGTTAAGTTACATGAGTAGAATTCCCAATATCAAACAATCTTTGTATTTCTGATATACTCCATTTGGTCATGATATACTGCTCTTTCAGTGTGCTGCTAGATTGTTTCCTGATCTTCTATTTAAATTTTTTTGCATCAGTATTCGTAAGTGGAGAATTTTAGTGTTGATAGTTTTTTCTGTATAACTGTTGTCAGGTATCAGGGTCAAAATACTTGTTGCACTAAAAATAATCAGCTCCTTTCTTCTTCTGTGCACTGTAATAATTTAAGTAGTAATGGAATTACAAGTTCTTTGAAGGTTTGATGACATTCTCCAATCAATCTGAGTCTGGTGTTTTTTTTTTTGTTTTTTTTTTTTTAAAGATTTTATTTATTTATTTGACAGACAGAGATCACAAGTAGGCAAAGAGGCAGGCAGAGAGAGAGGAAGGGAAGCAGGCTCCCTGCTGAGCAGAGAGCCCAACGTGGGGCTCGATCCCAGGACCCTGGGATCATGACCTGGGCCGAAGGCAGAGGCTTTAACCCACTGAGCCACCCAGGTGCCCCTGAGTCTGGTGTTTTTGTAGGACTACATAGCTGAGAACTTTATGTATTTCTTCCCTACTTAGATTCTCTCTCTCCTCTGTAACCAACTTTACTAAAATACATTTTCTAAAATTAATATACACCATCTAAATTTCACTCAGGTGGGAAAAGAACCCCCTTATAATCCTATTAATTATTCTACATCTGGATATGTTCCCTTGTTCCTTCCCTGCCCTTCAAAATAGCTTAGATAAAGGGCCTAACTAATTGACAGCTGTTTCTTTGCCCAAAAAAAGTAAGTAACTTACTTTTATCTTGTCTTATCTACTCATGTAATTGTGATTCTAAATATTCCACATAATTCCATAAACTTTTCACTGAACAGTTTTAGCTACATCCCACAAATACATGGTACTTCGATTATTATTATTTTCTAGATATTCTGCAATTTTAGTTTAAATTTCACCTTTGACTCAAAGGTTGTTTGAAGTTTTCTAGATAACCAGATGATACTGTTTTCTTTTTTGTTTCTAATTTCTATTTTTACTGCATGTATAATCAAAGAAAGGCTGTATGACTTCTACTGTTTGAGATTTATTGAGGTTTTTTTGGTGGTCTAATTCTTAAGAATTTCCTATGAATACTTAAAAAGATGTCTTTGCTCCACTTTCAGTATTCAGAGTTTGATATGCATCAATCAGATTTACCATATACACGTTATTGCAGTCTTCTATATTCTTAGTGATCTTTTTTTCTACTTGATCTGTTGTGGGCTAAGACAGATGAATTAAAACCCTTTACTGTTAGTTATTTTCTGAATACTGTTCCTTGTTAAGCCTGCACTTTCACTTGATGATTGTTGATGTAATGTTACTGGAAGCTTAAATATTTATAATGCTACTATCTTCATTTTGAGTTGTGTCTTTTACATTATGATACACAAGAAAAATCTCAGTGAGCAGCAGGATACTAAAACTGGCTTCCCTCAACACGCAGTTCTGTCCAAGCTGCACTGTGTAAAAACAGCACTGTTCTAGCAGTCACACGCGTGCCCCACCAGGCCAGATGAGCACATGGGCCATAGCTGCCTCTACCAGAGCTGCGATCAAACAAGTAAGCTCTTCTGCAAGTACTTGGGAAGAGGATAAATTGTATTCCGGCACGGGCCAGTGGAGAAGCTCGATTCAGAACTTTCCTGGTTAGAAAACTGATCAGACAGCTTTTGGTCTGTGGCCCTCTGGCCAGTTTGTAAATAGTGATTACAAAAATCATCTATTAGCCATCGGTTTTTCTATCATGTACTTTACTGGGCACATGGTTTGTCCGTTGTTAAAGGACTTGAAGGTCCAGAGTTCGATGGAAACAGGCAAGTGGTCATGAGAAAGAAAATCAGTAACCCTCTTTCAGGATCTTTAAGACCATACTGGAAAGAAGAAATCATTAGTAATTGAAAATATTTATAAGAAGGGGACCCTTCTTACGAAATATTCCCCCACAAAGGGAGTTGGGGAGAGTGAGAATCACGATGTTTTTATTGCACAACCCGGGCAATGCAGAGTTCTCCAGTGCAGTGCAATGTCAGCCATCACGACCTAGCACTGCAGCTCCTTTTACACCTCACATGCTGCCTGTTAAATCAGTGTCACGGTCAAGTTGGAAAGTTCTGATGTGCACTGGTGGGCTGCATGACTCTAGTATTAGACTGGAAATATTATTTGTTACCACATCTAAATACATCTTCTAGAAAGAAAGATCACATATGGTCTTACTGCACTTAAGTCTTTCTACTCATGGTCTAAAAATGGTGGCACACTTTTACATTTGGAGTCTTTAAAAGACATTCATGAGATAAACACTTTTCCAAAGAAGACATACAGATGGCCAACAAAAACATGGAAGGATGCTCAATGTCACTAATTATCAGGGAAACACAAATCAAAGCCACAATGAGATATCACTTCATATCAGAATGTAGTCAGAATGGCTAGTATCAAAAAGACAAGAACAAGTGTTGAAAACAATGTGGAGAAAAGGGAACCCTTGTGCACTGTGCAGTGGTGGGTTGCCTGACTCTAGTATTAGACTGGAAATATTATTTGTTAACACATCTAAACACATCTTCTAGATAGGAGATCACATATTATGATCTCCTTATTACACTTAAGACTTTCTATTCATGGTGGGAATATAAACCAGTAACTGTGGAAAACAGTATAAAAGGTCCTCAAAAAATTAAAAATAGAAATACCATATGACCTAGTAACTCCACTTCTGGATAATTACCCAAAGGAAACAAAAACACCATTTCAAAAAGATATAAGCACCCCAATGTTTATTGGAGCCTCATTTACACTAGCACAGATATGGAAGCAGCCCTAGTGTCCATCAACAGATGAATGGATGAAGAACATAGAATGTATGTGTACACACACACACACACACACAGAATATTACTCAGCCATAAAAAAAGAATGAAATCTTGCCATTTGTGACAACATAGGTGGACCTAGAGGGCATTATGAGTGAAATAACTTAGAGAAAGACAAATACCATATGATTTCATTTGCATGTGAAATCTAAAAACCAAAACAAAGAACAAAATAGAAACAGACTCATAAATACAGAGAACAAACCAGTGGTTGATAGAGGGGAGGAGGTAAAGGAGAGGCAAAATAGGTGAAGGAGATTAAGAGGTACAAAATTCCAGTTATAAAGTAAGTAAATCATAGGTACGAAAAGTGCAATGTAGGGAACAGAATAATATTGTAATAATTTTGTACAGTGATAGATGGTAACTACACTTATGGTGGATCAGTGTGCTTACCCAAATTTAATCTCAATTTTGAAAATACTGCTAATTATTTTGCACTGCTAGTGAATTGGATATTTTCCCCCTACACAATGATTCTACTTACAAAGTGATCATCAGTATATGTTTTAAAGGTTTCATTTTGTTATTAAATTGAAATGCTTGTTTTATGTTTCAAGTACAATACTGTTTTGTTTTGGTTTTTAATAATGTATTCTTCTTAACATGAAATGTGGGGTCCTACTACTGTCTTAACTTTAGGATTTTGTAATTCTAAAGCACTAAGTCACTGCTTCCCTGCCTGAGTCCACTTAATACCAGCAGCTCTCTCAGTTCCTAGAGCATGGTAGCTCCTTCATGCATGGGGGTCATTACCATTATCACTATTGCTAGAACTACATAACAGATTTAACTTCACAAGTAAATAAAAAAAAATAACAAAGCCACTGAAATGTTTGCTTTGTGCAAAATGCCAATTCAAATTAAATTCCTACAAGAAAAAATAAATTCATTTCTTATCACCAGGCCTTCTAATACAGTCATGGCTTGGTTATTTTAGGTTGTTCTCACAGTTTGGTCAAGAAGAGCTTTTGGCTGAGCATGAAATCTTGAATCATACCTTCCTTCCTTGAAGCCCTGTTCTCCTGTCTTCTAGAGTTGAATGATAACGTTAAGAAGTCTGAAGCCAACCTGGTTATTTTTACCCTTAAGAGCAGCCCAATCTTTTTGGTTCAACTGCCCAAAGGATTCCTTTGTCTCTGGCTTCTAGTAACTTCAGTAAGATATCTTATTGTTGATTCTCCTATGTCATTTACTACTGAAACATGGTACTTTCTCTCAATTTGAAGACTCAAATCTTTTAACTTTGGGAAAAATTTTCCTTGAATCATACCTTTACGCATTTCTTTTGTGCCATTATATTGGTTTTCTTCTCTGTGAACTCCAACTTTGTGTATGTTAAGAGTCTCCTGATCTTCCACCACTATCATTTCTAATCCCTGTTATCTTTTACGTCCTTTTTATTTTGCTTTTTCTTTCATGGCCTCTGTCTCTTGGTCTGTTTTCAGCAGTCTCTATTCCCATTCCTTCTTATGCTGTACCAATTTTGTCTTTATTTTATGTGATTTTTAAACTTTTTATTCTTTCCTGGCTCTGCAGCTTCCATTTCAACTTCTGATGTCTTGCAATGTGCCTGGACTTATTTTATAAAGGCAATTATTTTTGTACTCTTATTTTATAAAGGCAATTGCTTCACTTTTTTATTCATGGGAAAATAATCATCATCTTTCATATGCTGCATGACCACAATTTTTATCTTTGAGGTAAGCATTCTTTATCTGCCTTTTGTTTTTCCTGTTCCTTCTGCTTTCTTTCTTGCAATATTCTAGCACAGCTCGCATGCTGGTTCCTTTTAAGCACCCTGGCTTTGAATTAGTTGAGATTTTTCTGTACCAGCTATCTGCACAGCTTCTCTGAGGGAAGAACTGGGTATGCATTCCAAGTAACAGGAATATTCCTGATGACACAGGGTTGTATATGAGTCCTTTTAATCTTTACTTCTCCCCAGCCAAAAGCGATATGCAGCTCTATAAGTATCTCATCGCCCCTCCTGCCACTCAAACAGACTGCTTAATGCAAATAGGGCTTGATTCCTTATCAGGCTTTTCTCCAGTGCCTATTAAGACCAAAGCTTCAGAGAATCTCCTATCACAACCTGTGCATACTATTCTTGCTGATGAAACAAGGAATTTTAATTTTGTGCCTCAAGGTACACTCTGCACTTTGGAGAAATGTGCTGCGCTGGCTCTTTGTTGAGATCAACACAGCCCCCAGATACGTCCTTCCATACTTCCCCCAGCACACCTGCACGGCCTCCAGTGCTTCCCGCAGCCATTCTACCTACGCTGTGATCCATGGTTTCAGATACATTCAAGTCTCCTAGTTTTCTCAAAGATGGAGTTTGCATTGCTTTTTTCCAATCCTTGTTGCTCTGGAATGGTTTCAGAGACAAGAAGGAGAAAATGTCAAGCATACTCTGCCATGTTCGATCTGGGAGTTCTCAGTAGGAGTAAATTTTTATCACAAGCAGGACCACTGTCACCTCACGACTTTCAAACCCTGTCATGTCCATCTCCCCTATCTGCTGTACACACATTGGTCACTAGCTACTTAAGCCTAAAAAGGTTACATGGCTCATTCAAGGTCTCAGACACGATTGGAACTCAAGTCTCCTGATTCCTGGTCCGTGTTCTCACTATGCTGCACATCTATGCCTGCATATGGATACAGAACTCCACTGACCTTCCTTCTAAGCATGCTTATTACCAGAAGCTGACCTTAAGAATTACACCTACAAAAAGACTAAGAAACCACGTAACTGACAAATATCAGGGTTAAGGAGGAAAGAAGGCTGAGAAAACAAGCTTAGTGTCCATTACCTGGCTTAGTATCTGTCACTCCTTCCATAAGAACCAGTCCGACTGGTCGCTGACAGGCAATGTCGCAGAAACGGAATTGCAGCAGAAAGTCTCGGCTATACTTCAGTCTCTCTGCAAACCAGGAAAAGCCACATAGTGAGAGAAAGGAAGAGAAGCCACATCCTGAAGCAGCCTTAATACCAAGAAGCTTCCAGTATAGGGACACAGAGGAAGCCTGGCTCCGAAGACCAGCTGATTTTCCAGTAGATAGGATTTAAAGTTGTCCATTTCACTGGGAGGTCATGAGGAGGACGGTGGGAAAAACAAAGGAACTTGCTAAGAGAACTGAGGGAATTACATTTTCTCTTGTCACTGAAATACCAGCTTTCTCCCAAAATGGGCACAGAGGCACAGCCAACCAAGAATGTCGCACAGGCTCACCTGCTCTCTTGGGGTGACAGGAGGAGAAATACTGACAGCAGTCAGTGATGCCCAGGGACCTGGGCCAGAGTGGGGCCTGCAGCTTCCTCTGGTAAAGCTGATGGGAGAAGTCTTCCTGTCCAGACACCTAGAAGGAAAGAGCAGGTGGGAATGATGATACCAAGATGGAAAAAGAAAAGAGCCCATGATTTGGGACATGCAGACACACACACACATACAATCACACACTGTATACATAATATAAGCAAAACACATCAGTTTCAGGGAAGTTGTTAAAAATAAGATGCTAATTAAAACTTATTTTTAAAAAACCAGAAGCACTGAAATGTCCATGAAACAGAAACGAGGGCTAAGAGAATAAGGTACATGAGTCAAAGAAAAAGAACTGTATGAACATACAGTCCCCTGAATTTCACCTCAGAAAAATCTACATGAGTCTCCACAGGGAGTATCAACTTTCAGGGGCTTTAATTTGCAATGGGAAAAAGTTTCATCTCGATCTTTGGATCTTCGGATCAAGGTCTAGCATCTTAAGTCCATCATGAGGAAACCGCAGGGTCAAACCAAATGGGAAATGCACCAAGAACTTTACCGTATCTACGTCACCATCCTTGGTCAAAGCCAATGAGCAGCCTGGGAACGGACAGAATGTAGTAGGGAAACATTGGGTAACATCAGTCATCTGCATATCTCTACCCTGTGTAGCAAAATTCCCTTTATTTCATCGAACAGCAACAAATATTTTAATGCCAGCTATGTGCAAGACACTAGCTGAGTGTTAGGGAGAGCGCAGTGACAGATACAATCGATCTGCCCTTGAAGGACATACATTTTCAATATGCCGTCTCAAGTAAAACAGACCGAAGATTTAATGGTCACTTTCTAGCTGTGTAACTTTGGGCAAGTTACTTAACCCCAGGGTTCAATATCCTCCACTATAAAATGGGATAATAATATCACCTACAATTAAGAATCTTGATAATAACTGATGGCTGACTGCTTCCTTTGAAGCGGGAACCAGAAAATACTTTACCATGCATTCTTGTATTTGATCTGCCAAATAACAACAAAACCCCCCCTCTGAAATGGGTCCCATTTTATCCCTAGTGTATAGATGAGGCACATGGGGCTTAAGGAAGTTAAGTAACTTGCACAAGGTAGCAGAGCAGGGATTGGAACTCAGGACTGTCTGGCTCTTAATCATTATGCCTAATGGTGCTGATCACATGGTAGGCACTTAGTAAATTCTTTTTCCCACTCTCTGAGCTCCTTGATTAGAGCGCTTTCTGGCAGGATAAGACCTTCCTCTGCACACATGGGAACCAGACATTGCTGGCGCTTGAGTAACCTTATTAAAATTAAAGCCCAGAGTGCTCAACAATAACACAGCCATTTTTGTGTCCTTTCTCCACTGCGCCTTGCCACTAGTTAAGTGATAAGATGGACAGGAGTGGCCAAACAGAAGAACAGGGAGATTAAGTGACATATAAAGAAATCACCACAAGCTGAATGTCCATCAGCAGTGCTAAATGGAAAAAAACTATGAGGTATGTATGCTATCAACATTCAGCTGTTAAAAGGAATGAGATAGATCCATATATACATTGAGCGAATATTGAACAAGCTACAGAACGAAACATACAGTAATGGGTTTACAAACACACAGACAGTAGATCATATATCAGCTCTCAGAAGCAATCACAGCACAGTATTGGAGGGGAAAGGCTCTGGGATCCTGATTCCACCACTAGCTACCTGCATGGCCTAGAGCTAGCAAACCGCCAAACTTCTCTACACCTTAGTTTCCTCACTTAAAAAATGAAAAGGATGATAGAAATTGTGAAAGTTGAGTGAGCTAATTTATGTAAAGTGCTTAAAATAGCACCGGGAACCCAGTAAGTGCCTAATAAGTGTAAATTATAATTACAATATCACAGGAACATAGATATCACTGTAAATGCACACAGAATATTCTGGAACACCACCACCAAACTTCAGACAATTACTACTTCACTCTAAAGGGAAAGGTAAGGAATGTAGGTGATAAAGGGGGTTTGATCTTATTTTACAATGTCTGAATTTTTGCAAGGAGGCACTTCTGTATTACTCACGAACTAAAAATTAATGATAAAAACTAAAAGGATTCCCAGATGCCAAGGGTACCCAGGAATTTCTAACTTCCAGACTTGCGTACACACTATTCAACAGAACAGGAAAAAGCCAGAGGGAGCCAGAAAAGGTGTAGCTGAGGTCATTGCCACGGAAGTTGCCAATACCTGAATCTCTCCCTTGGCCATTCCCATCCCCCCACCTCACCCCTCAAGTGGCCTCTCCCATGTCACCTTCCAGGCTGGCATCCCATGGTACTGGAGCTCTCCGTCCCTGATGAAGTTGTAGAGAGGTGAATCAGGAACAGAATTCAGATCCCCGCACAAGATGATGGGGCAATGGCTGCCATCAGATAACCTGGCTACTTTGTCCACTTCGGCCAAGAGAATGGCCATCTGGGCCAGCTTGACATCACCCCGGCGTGGGTTGTATAAGACGTGGGTATTTGCCACACAGAGGGGGGCCACCGAGACTTGCCCCAGGCCTTCTGGGACTAGTGGCTGCAGCAGCAACACTAAGCCCACGTTGTCCCGATTGAGGAGCTCCAAGCCAGGCCGGAAGTACTCCACAGGGCTGGCACAGAGCAGACGGAATCTCGTGGGCTTGTAGCAAACAGCACAGCCATCTGTCTTACACCCAGTCCTCCTCTTGTAGAAACAGGTAAAACCTGCAAGGAACACCCGGCCAAGAACATGGGTCAGGGACCTCCAAGCCTGAATCCCTCCAACCAGTGGCAGTAGCCGGGGTGTGTGTGCCTATGGCACTGCTCCTGCTGCTCCGTAAGGGGGTTCCTGTCCTTGCCAACTCCTTGGCTCTGCAGAGGTTCCCTTACAGTTATAACCAGATGACGGAGTGGCTAAAGGGGAAGGAGGACAGAAGGGTATGAAGCAGTATCAATGGATAGAAAAAACATGGATTCTCGAGTCAGACAAATTAGAGTCCTAGCTCCACAACCTACTAACTTTGTAGTGTGGGTGACCTTGAGCAAGTCACACACATTTTCAGAACCTCTGTCTCCTCACTATAAAAATGGGTATAACAATAACTCAGCCCCATAGGGTGGGTTACTTCAAGGATTAAATGGCACTAAATGTCAGAACTGCCTTAAAACTGCAGAACTCATTCTTTCTCTCACCCATACAGAGGAGCTAGTGCACAGCTGAGACTGAGGATTTACTGAGGCAAAAGAAAAAGCTGGTGCCTTCCGGAGAGAGCAGACAGGGCCAGAGGAAGCAAGACCGGTGAACATGCCAGGGAGCTGCATTACCCATCATTCGCAGAGAAGGCTCCAGCTGCTCCCAGTAATGATCTTCTTGGACTTCCTGGAGACACAGGATCTGGGAAATTGACAAGGAAACCAATCACTACAGAGTACCAAGAGTACTGGAAAGTGACTCCCACCCAAGCTGCTGTTTGTCTCAGGCAGGGTCACACTGAAATTTCCCACATGGCCGACTCTTCCCAGACAGCCACCACCAGCAAGGACGGGCCTAGAGTTAAGTTGATTAGACTAGATGCCTGAGTTGGATTTTCCCGCTTCTTGAATCCCTCGAGTCTCCCTCCCTGCATAATGGTGCTGGAAATTGTGCACCCAGAGAGTCTTCTCAGCACCTGCCCAAAACTCAATTTACTCCAGGCAGGAAAGCTCCAGCCCTAGGCAAAACCCCAATCCTATAAAAAAAAAAACTATGGGGTTGAACTCATTTTCTAAGAGAACTGGGAAATAGCCCAGGTTCAAAGCAAATACAAGATGGCACTTCCTCCCCTCTTCACTCACATCCGGGTCCCAGTGCTGGAATTCCTGCATGAGGTTCGCAAAGCGATAGTTCCAATTGAGGATGTCTGGGTGGCAATGCAGGTAGAGCTCTGAGCTCTGCTGCATCAAGTCCTGGGCCAGGATGTTATAGGACATCAGAGTGAACTGGAACTGAGGGCCATCCCCTGCCTCCAGGCCCTGAGCATCTGGCTGAGCAGAGAAATCCTCCCATTCTCGCCACAAGATTTCTGCAAAGGGGTCGGAAAGAAGAGGTCCACAACAAGTATGTTATCCTCAGGTCCCACTATCTCCACTCCTGAGCCAGAGCTACTGTGCCTCAAGTTCCTTTTTTTATCTTCCCTACCACCCATCCTTCTCTATGGCTATTGGAGCAGCGCTCATAGGACATTTTCAGACTAAATGATTAGCTCCACAAAGCCAGAGACAATCTTGGCCTGTTCATCAATGTCCCTAGCATACCTGGCACCTGGTACATGGTCAATAATTCTAGGCTGACAATCTCTCACTTTGGTAAGTCTATGAGTCTCTGGAGAATCACAGATCAATGTGCTTCACAATCACCTGAGGTTAAAAGACATTACTGGGGTAATCTCAGCCTTGAGTGTTTCCTAACCTTTAAATTCAAAAAAGGCTGTGGGGCTATAAACCACATGTCCCCATCTCCCCTAGAGCATGGAGCTGCAAAGTGGATTTCAAACCTATTTGAGCCACTGAACTCATTCTTCAAATATTAATGGAAGCCAAATATATATAACATAGATAAAACCAGAAGATAAAATTCTGGTTGAGTCAGGGTGTGGAGGCCCTGAGATCTTTCCACCACAACTGCTAGAGAGTGGAGAATCAGAACGAGGGTGTGCTTTCAGTTCTGCCTCTACTTAGCTGTGTGACTTCAGGCATGTCTTGCCACCTCTCTGCACCATGGCTATTTCATCATCTATTTCAAAAAACCATGGGGCTGGATGAGACAATCTCTAAGGCCCCTCTAGATCTGATACCGTAAGATTCTCACAAAAACAGAATGCAACAACAGAGCTCCCTGTCAGAGCATCTTCTCTTTAGCAGAGGCTCTGCTCACACTGGAGACAAGCTGTTGCCCAGGCTCGCTCAGCCAGTTGTCAGACTCACCATGATACGGGATTTCCATTGGGGGAGGCTGCAACTGCCCCAGGCCATCAAAAGGCCAGATGGGAGCCTCTTCCTGGGGCAAAGGCTCAGGTGCTATGCTCCAGGCCACCACTGCAGGGTCCTCTTCCCACTGCTCTGCAGCCAGGGCACCCATTGGGAGGACAGCACAGTCTGTATATTGGGAGCCGGTCTGCATGGGGACAGCTGCCCACATTGGGCCCTCGACCTCTGGCAGTGGCTCCTCTCCTAGCACCTCGGGGAAAGGCTCCTCCAGGTTCTCTGCTGCCCGCAGGTCACTCAGCTGCCTGCTGGACCACTTGTCCTCTGAAGCAGCATCCTGTTCTCCAGGATTATCCATCAGGAGCGCCAGGCTGCTCTGGGCTAGTCCCTTATCTACAAGGGGACCCTCACTCGAAGTTGAGAGCACCTGGCTCGACCCTTCTTCTCGCCACTGCTGTAGCAGGCCCTCACACTCCTCCTGGTCGGGCCCCCGAGGGGCCATGGCAAAGTCGCCCTCTACCTGGGTGGATGAGCTCTTCGCCAGGAGGGCATTTTTTCGACATGTGAAGAAAGCATCTAAGAAGCAAGCCAAAATACTGTGTTATAAGATGACAACATGCCCCAACCCATACTCTTCTCCCAACTAAAATGAAAGTCCCATACAAACAAGAATCATATGCACCTTGCCCATTGTTTACCATCACCGAGCCTGCCCATTTTAGGGCCCGGAACACCATTATCATTAGCATAAAGTGCTTTATATGCCAGGTGCTATTCTAAGTGCTTTACAAGTATGAACTAATTTGTATGGTAGTGATATGATATATATTCAGTGCATGAATGAAAGAATGGCTGTCCCACATAATCTAGGATGGAGATGGTCACATATAACCACCACCACCCCTTCTGTCTAGAGGTCACGACTCCTATTAAGCATCAACTCTCTGGTTCTAAGGGTCACATTACATTGGAACCAGCACTTGACCATGAATCAGAACTGTGGGTTATGACCTAGCACTGAAACTAACAAACCATGTGACCTTGGACAAAGCCCCTGGTGAAATGGACTCTCTCTTGACTGTAAAGGCGGGAAAGGGAAAGTTTGAACAACATAATCTCCAAGAACATTTCTAGTTCTATAAATCCCCTAATCTATGAATACATTCCAAAAGAAAATGTCCTGGGGGCACCTGGGTGGCTCAGTGGGTTAAAGCCTCTGCCTTTGGCTCAGGTCATGATCCCAGGGTTCTGGGATGGAGCCCCGCATCGGGATCTCTGCTCAGCAGGAAGCCTGCTTCCTCCTCTCTCTCTGCCTGCTTCTCTGCCTACTTGTGATCTCTGTCTGTCAAATAAATAAATAAAATCTTTAAAAAAAATCTTTAAAAAAAGAAAATGTCCTGAAGTAGACAAAAAGGGTGTCTCAAAATCTATACAATTTATTTCTTAGCGAAGGCCCTTGTTCTTTTTCTCAAAGCTATATATTCTATTCATAAATCTTCACAAACTTCATTATCAGCCTTCCCATTCCATAACACACCAGAGGCTATAAATCGGAAGGTGCCAACGAGTGCATATTGTAAGTAAGAGACAGCTGTCATCTCTTTGCCTCAGCAGCCACAAATGACAGCCAACAGGCAAGACAGCAAATGGAAAAACTCTAAACTTGGAGCCCCCCAAACTCCAAGCACAGTGTTTTGGTGCAAGCAAACACCCACCCTCACTAAAGCACTTATTTACAGCACGGGACAAGAGACCAGCTCACCCTCAATCACCACAGACTCATTTTATCAGCTCTATTTTTTCAAAAGGCAAGAAAAGTATCAAAATGGTTCAAATGTTGAAAGATACGATCTTATTTATAGTGTACGTGGATCTATAGTCTATGTCCCTCTCAGCCAGTGGTTTTTAACAAGGGGTGATTTTGCCCTCAGGGGACATATGGTATTATCTGGAAACAGTGGTTGTCAAAACTGGAGGGATGCTGCTGGCATCTAGAGGTTAGTGGAAAAGGATACTGCGGGACACCCTACAGTGCAGAGGACAGCCCCGCAACAAATTATCCAGGCCCGAATGTCGATAGTGCTGAGATTGGGAAACCCCGCTTTACACCCATGAACTATGTTGCTGGCTTTAATCTCAGGGATTTGCTAATTCCCTGTCCCTTGAAACATCCTCTGCATACCAGATGGCAGAGGCTCTCTGGTTGACATGTGTGAGGGTCCTTGGTTTCAAATTTAGCAGATTTTTGGTGGTGGTGGTGGTGGCTGGTTTGTCAACAGAATTGTTTTATAGGAAGGAAAGAAGGGAGGGAGGGAAAGAAAGAAACCCTTACGTAAAAACCAAATACACAAAGTTTTTAAAAAGCGGTACTACTTTAATGGGGGAGGGAGGGAAGTGGTCCCTCCTCTGAGATCTCTAAAGGCTGACCACAGGCCTAGAACACTGTGGACTAGTGTATGTCACTATGAGACTACCGTGGTGGACATCCGAAGAGCTCCAGAAATGACAGCAACATGGACAAAGGAATATGCTTTAATTCTCTGAAAGCAATTACTTCCGTGGAGTTTCTCATCCTGAATCCAGTGCCTACTATATTCTGGGCAGTGTGCTAGCACTAGAGATACAGGGAGCAAAACAGACATGGCCCTGCCCTCCTGGAGCTTGCATTCCAGAGGCAGACACACAAATAACTAGATAAATGGATTTACACACACACACACACACACACACACACACACGTGTAAAGGTCTAGAAAGGAAAAGCACAGAATGCAGGTGATTGCTTATTTCCAAGAAAGTAGCTCTTGGTCTGTCCCGGCCTCTAAATTGCCAGAGAACATTTTGGGAGTTCTGTGGGAAGTGATGGCGTCCTAAGAGCCTCGGGAATTTCACCAAAGACCAGGAATGGCAGCGCAGGCAGATCATGAAAAAGTGAAAGAATAGCTCCCTTCCCCCTCTAAAGTACCAGCTGGGCACTGGCTCCACCCCGCCGCATCTCTAAGGGCAGGGGAGGCTGCTTCAAAGCTGGGGCGTAAAAGGTCTCTGGGCTGTGAGCACCAGTGTTTCAACGAAAGACGCGGCTGGAGAGCGAGCGGAGAGGCGGCTGGGAAAGGTGAGCGCGGAGTAACCCGGGGGAGGGCAGGTGCGTGCGGGTATTCGGCCCACAGACACCACCCCCACCCCCGGCCCCGACAATTCGGGCGTTCGCCTGGACCCGAGTTGCCAACCCTCGCCGAGTCCCCAGGGCAGCGACTCGGCGGACCCCTGAAACCTGTACACCCCCGGGGCCCGGGAAGGACGGCTCCTGCCCCTTCGCCGTCCCCCTCCCGCATTAACTGTGGCCGGACGCCACCAGGCCACAGGCGCGGGGAGAGGAGGGGCGCCCGCGAGGGTCGTCGGCCAGGCCCGTGGCCCCGTGGGGTCCAGCGCGGGCACCGGGGACAGAGGGCCGCCTCCCCACACCTTGGCCGGGGAAGGGTGGTCGTGAGGCCCGACGCGCCACACACCGCCCCGGGCCCCGCGGGACCCCGCCGACGTGGGCCCGGGCCTGGCACCCGCCTGCCAGGACGCGGGGCCGGTACCTGAGAGGGCACGGAAGAGGCGCGCGGCCGGCAGCAGCAGGTAACACAGGCACGACGCGATCATGGCCAGCCGCCGCGCTCGCGCTCCCGCTCGCGCCCGCCTCCCTTCCTCAGGTCGGCCCGCTGGGTCTCTGAGCCCGGCCCCGCCCCCGACCCCGACCCCGCCCCCGGGCCGGCTCACGTGGTACAGCTGCGCTTCAACAAAAACTTTATTGGGAGCGCAGGGCCACGCGTGGGCCCGCGAGGGCGGGGAATCTGTTCCCCGTGGCAACGGCCGGGCCTAGCTCCCAGAAGCCATCCAGGCGCCCAGTGTGAAAATTGAGCGCCTCGCTGGAGGCTGCATAGTATCATTCCAGGGCCACAGTTTCATTCCCACTTTTGCCATCTAACGAGGGGTCCCCTTGGGGTACTCTATAACCTCTCTGTCCCGCAGTTTCCTCACGCGTAAAATGAGGCGCGGGACTTTCCCTGAAGCCTCACATAGCCCTGACTTCCATAATCTCTTTCTTCTCATCCCAGAGAAGAGCGCGCGTTCTTCCCCATTAGTTTTCTTTTCCTGACTCTGCTCAGTCTTCCCCAGCTCAGATTCTAGGTCACAAATTAAATCTACAGCTTCGTCTCCTTTCCCATACTATTCCAAATGGGCCCTCTTTTAACCTAAATTGGAAAAAAGGGGGTGTCCCATTGGTAAGGGAGTCAGGGAAGACTGGGGGAAAAGCTCCACAAGGCAGGCGCTGAGTCTGGTTGGTTGGTTGGTTGGTTTTCATTGAGATGTCTCTCTAGTGCCTACAACAATGCCAAGCACACAGTAGGGACCAAATCTTTGCTGATCAAACAAAGCACATGTCACTAAACGAAGGCCAGGTCTTCTGTGGATTCTGTGCTACCCTAAGACCTCTTTGAGTCTCTCTTCCCCCTGCCTCACCCTCAGTCTACCCCAGCCACGCTGGGAAGCAAGGACTGTTTAATACTCCCAAATTCAGTACCTAGTGTCTGAGCTGTGTGATTTCCGATTTGTGGCTGGAGCCTCGGTTGCTCGGGGAAGCCCTCTGGGGAGTCACCAGATCCAGGACCAGCTGGGTACATCATAACACTGAAAGGCTAAATAAAAGGAAGAAGAAGGAGAGTCAGTCTGGCTTCAACTAACAGCACTCACCCGTTGCCTGAGATGAAGCAGGGGCCCCAAGGGCAGTCTGAAGGTTGGGAAGCCTCGAAGAACCTAGCGCACAAATGTCAGCTCTGCCTAAGGAGCCCCCAAAGCCAGACCCACTCTTTTCAGGTCGGTGAAATAAACCTTCCTTGTAACTTCCTTACATTTTGTCCCAATAGTCACCCAGAAGTCCAAGTTCTAAATCAGATCCTAAATCAAGGTACTTACCTAGAGCCTATGTTTATCATTTTGTGAAATGAGGGTTCCCTTATCCCCTTAGAAATGTTTTAAAAATACAAATTCCTAGGCCCTACTCCCAGGGTTCTGATTTAACAGGTCTGGAATGCAGCCCTTAACATGGACCGAGTTATTCTGGTGTACAGTGTAGGAACCTCTGTGGAAAGGACCTGCCTTCAACTGTGCTGTTCAACGCGTGTGTGAGCAAAATGTGTCAGGCCAACTGATGCCATACTCTTTTGGAGAAAAGGAAGGCTTTTCCCCGAGGCCAAGTAAGTGAGACTGCCCTCTCTTTGTTTCCCAGGCCATAATCAGCTGTGTTGAAAAGTGTAGGGGGTGTGAGCGTCACAAGGTTTGGAGTTAGACCACCTGAGTTTAGATCTGGCTCTGCCTACTTCACACCTGTGGAATCTCTCAGGTTACAGAACCTCTTGGAGCCTCAGTTTCCTCCAACCTAGGGTAAGCTCTTAGTGTTTGCTTTTTTTTTTTTTTTTTTAATTTAAGCCCAAACCAGCTCTGGCTACTGCTAATGTAGGGTCATCTTCTACAATCCCTGGCAGAAATAAGGGCCTTCCAAACTGTAATGTTAAGCAAGCCCTCCACACAGATACCAAGGAGACTGGGCATGGAGGAGAACAGTCTCAGGCTTTCCCAGTCAAAGGAAAAGTATAAAGTACAGTCTGTGCCATCTGCAGCCTCATCATATCAGAAATACTCCAAGAAGAGAGACCGGATGAGTCCCTCGGTTTATCCCAACTGTGATAACAGCGGAGACAATGGTAAACCACTGGGTCGTTGCAAGGACGCAGACCCCATCTAGTAGGGCCAGGGGAAGGTTTTGCAATACTTAGAGGGATACGAAGTGTTCTCTTACAGCAAAATTTCCTGTATACAAGAAACGTAAGCCTTTGCGGGTTCAAATTGTACTCCTGCCCCAGGTATGTGTGGAAGTTCAAGATGGCTGCCTTTATTCATTTACTGGTAGAACATGCGCATCGCACAGGCTGCATAATCCTTCCTTTCGGGATTGCAGAAGCTACTGACCAAGGCCTAGAGCCAAGCTGCTCGGGAGAAATGCAATGTGAACCACATCTGTAATTTAAAATTTTTTAGTAACCTCATATGCAAAGGGGGGGGGAGAAGCAGGTGAAATTCATTTTAATGTTTTATTTATTTAATAATGTTTAATAATGTTTTATTCATTTTAATAATGTTTCATAATGTTTTATTTATTTAAATGCATCGATTCCCCAAAATTGGGATTTCAACATCATCAATACTTTAAAATGAGATATTTTATATATTTTTTTCTTTTTTGTACCAAGTCTTTGAAATCCGGTGTGTTTTATGTGGACAGCACATCTTGATTTAGACTAGACACAATTCAAGTGCTCAATAGCTACAAGGGGTTAGTAGCTATCTGTTTGGACCTGGGCAGGTCTAGAGGACTCAAATAGCCTCTTAAGATAGGATAGGCTGAAAAGAACTGCTTACCTTTAATGCTTATGATAACCTGAGACCCGTACACTCCTCCTAACCGGGACTCTGTAATCCTAGTGTTTCCTCTGGGATCTCGAGATTTACGGCTAGATATTCCCAGAATGTGCCAGATTGGTCTGAGTTGATGCATTCACATATTCACTGATTCCTGTATTCGTGTATTCATCAGACGTTTGTCAAGCCCTCATCAGTGTTTACCCCAACCTCACCCTGGTTTTTCTTGACCTCAGACCCCCTTCTCCTCTTCCACTGCAGACTCTACCCCTGACTCAGTTTTTCCTACCTCGAGTCCTCCCATGCCCAAAGTCAATGAGTCATCCCAAAGCCTAGAAGCTCACTGGCACCACCTCCTCAGTGGCCTCATTCCCACTTCTGACACCCTTGGAGTATCACGGCCAAGTACTGCTCCACCTCTGAAATCATAAGTTCAGACCCCCACCCCAGCGGATCATCTCATGGCTTTCTGCCTCTCCCACTCTCACTTCTGCTTCAGCTGTTAGCTCCATCAAACCCTGGCATTCTCTCTTCTGTCCTCACGCTTCCCCTCAGTCATCATTTCTTTTTCTATCCTATATGGAATCTCCATGAACTGCCTTTTATCACTGTTCCCAATATCAACTCCCCTGCCCACTGTTCTTAAATGACACCTGTTGAGGTCAGTGAAACCATTCTCCTTCCTGGCTCTGACATCTGGGCTGCTGAGCACTGGAGAATAAAATTACCAACCCCTTGGACTGGAGCTGTTAGTGTTCTGGTCTCCAGCCTCACACTTCAGCCCTCAACCCTCCCCAGCAATCCTTTGTTCTTAATTAGCTTTCTCTCCCATTTCCGTGATGACCATTCTTTTCTAACTTGTTGTCCTATGATCTCCCTTCTTGTTCTCTAGAGATCATCTCCCTGTCAACTTGAGAGAAAAAAATGGAACCACCAAGTTAAAACGCTCTACTCCTTATTGCCACCCCAGTACACTGGCCGGTATCCATAACCACCTTTCTTCCTTCCTTCCCAGCACAGTGGCTGACTACTCCACTATGCTTGGGATCCCTTCTTCCTGCCTCCTCAGAGATTATGCTCCTTCTGCTCACCCCTCTCCTTTTCTTTCCTGACTCCTTCCCATCAGCATTTAAACATGCTTCGGATCTCTCCTATATGAAACTCTCTCCCAGCCAAAGGCCCCCTCCAGCCATCCTTCCACCTCCCCACATCTCCCTCACAGCCAAGCTTCTTGAGTTGTCTTCTCCTGATATCCATGCTTCCTTTTCATTCATCTTCATTCCACTGAAATATAGCTTCTACTCTCATCACTCCACTGAAACTCCCCACCAAAATTCCCAGTGCCTTCCTTGTTGTCAGATGGAATGGGCACCCTCCAGGCTTTATTATTTCTTGAATGTTCTATAATTTTGCATAACCCCCCTTCTTGTAAGATTTTCTTCCCTTGGTTTCTGTGATATTCTTGTTTTCCTTCTAACTCTGTAGACAATGACGGTGTTCCTAAGATTTCATCCTTGGTCTCTTTCCTCTTCTTACTTTAAAGCCCCTCTTTGAGAAAATCTCACCCCTCCAGTTGCTTCACATACCATCCACATACTGACAATTCATACATCTATGTTTTTATTCCCTTTCCCGAGCCATAGACTCATAAATCCTTTCATCTATGGACCTCTTCAATGAATGTCCCAGAAACAAAGACTCAACATGCCCAAAGGTGCATTTAGTACTTTCTGCCACCATCCTCCCAAAAACGACAGCCCCTCCGTCCCCTCAGCTCCTCTGTCCTCTTCTTTCTGAATGGCACAATCGCTATCAAGTTACCCAGGCCTCTGGCTTTTTCTTCTCCCTTTGACTTTCATATCTGATCTGTCCCAAGTCCAAGGGATTTGGCCTTCTCTATGTTTATTCAAGGAGTCCACTTCACCCCGAAGCCACTTTTTTTTTTTTAATTTTTTATTTATTTGACAGACAGAGATCACAAGTAGGCAGAGAGGCAGACAGAGAGAAAGGGGGAAGCAGGCTCCCTGCCCGGCAGAGAGCCCGATGCGGGGCTCTCTGCCCTATGCGGGTCTCAATCCCAGGACCCTGAGATCATGACCCTAGCCGAAGGCAGAGGCTTTAACCCCTTGAGCCACCCAAGCGCCCTCCTGCAACCATTTCTAACTGGTGTTGATCTTCCTCCTGTCCTCAGTCTGCTTTCCACACTGCACAGAGCAGTATTCTACTCTGTGAATCATGGCCAGTAGTACTGCTGCTTAAAACCTCTCTGCAAACCCCCACCATCTTCAAAATGCAGGCCAAACTCCTTAGCATGGCAGTGAAGGCCCTCTGTAGCTGGCCCTGCCCACTTCCCTGTCTCATCCTTCAGCCCTTCCCTTCTATCACCTCCCCTCCCCCCACCCCAGCCAAGGTGAGGATCCCACTCTAGCAGGCTGCAGGGACTTTATGGAAGTTTTCTTCCCAGCCCCAAATCCCTCTCCTCCTCCCCTGGGTCTGCCCCCTCCTGTCTTCATCGCTTACTGCCTAATGGACCTTCAAATCTCAACTTAGACATTTCTTCCTCAAGGAAGCTTTCCCAAATCCCCAGCACCTACCCACACACAAACACACCACGGCCCCCAGTCTGGACCAGAAGCTTCCTCTTATTTGCTTCTCTCACACCCTTGCTCACTCTGGGCCCAACACTGTCACTGTCTCTTTACTCGTCAGTACCCCTCAGCGAACTGTATACTTCATGAGCTTCGCCACTCTGTTCCCGTTGCCTAAGCCAGCCTAGAGCATCCAACACATAGAAGGAACAAACACATAAATGAACAAAAAGTCCTTCTTTCTGGAGAGCGTCAGTTTCATAAGGAAACTGAGCATAATAAAACCCAAACTTGCAAAAGTGGACACATAATGGGGCATTTTTTCCTTTATAATTCTGCAAGGGACTTTCTTTCAAAGACCCCCCCCCCCCGTATTTGAAATTCCACTTGATTTACAACTATCATTTTATTTTAAAAAGCTCTCGCAAAAAATGAGATATGATTACATCTAATAATAATGGCTCTCTTTCTTTCGTTGGTTGCACTTCCTCAACCTTGCCTCCTAACGTGGTTTCTGCCAATTTTCTTGGATTCTTTTCTCTCCATTCTTTCCTTGGAGACTTAGAACCTTCATCATCTTATGCTAATAGAAGACCAAATACATGGGGCGCCTGGGTGGCTCAGTGGGTTAAAGCCACTGCCTTCAGCTCAGGTCATGATCCCAGGGTCCTGGGATTGAGTCCCGCATCGGCCTCTCTGCTCAGCAGGGAGCCTACTTCCTCCTCTCTCTCTGCCTGCCTCTCCACCTACTTGTGATCTCTGTTTGTCAAATAAATAAATAAAATCTTAAAAAAAAAAAAAGAAGATCAAATACGATGCAAACTTTTCCCTAAAGGAGCAGATAGGAAATATTTTTGGCTTTGCAGGCTAGGGGTCTCAGTAGCAACTTGACTTTGCCACGTGGCTGCATGAAAGCAACCACAGAAATACCTAAATGACCGATAATGACTGTATTTCAAGAAAACTTTGCTTACAAAGCAAGCAATGGACCAGATTCGGTCCTCAGACTATAGTTTGGCAACTCCTGAAATCTACCCTGAGCCCAGACCCTTCTGAGCCATGAATGGAGAACAACCTTGTCATGTTAAACCACCAGCAAGGGGGCAGTGTAGAGAGGCAGCATGGGCTCTGCAACCAGACTGACTTTATTTATGTCCCAGCTCTGCCACTTTCTAGCTCTGTGATGTGGGGCCAGTTACTTAGCCTGTCGGTGCTCAGTTTCCTCCTCTGTAAAATAGGAATCAAACATAGTATCTCATAATAGCATAATAATAGACAGTTTAAATGTCAATTCCATTGAACAGTGTCTGTACTTATAACTGTTGTGTAAATGGTACCTTATAGGATAGTTAAGGGTCCCTCTGCTGTGTTCCCCACTAGTGGAAGTGTTATAGCAGTGAGACTGACAATAAAAAAGGAAATTTTCATTCTCTTAGTATTGGGCCATACCTTGCCCAGGGTGATATTCTCTTTGACTCATTCAAATCAAAACCGAGCCTCCCCTCCTCCCCTGGGACAGTATCTTTTGTCCCTGGTCTGTGGATTAACTCTTGAGTCAGTTTACCTCCCAACTTTTAAGTGCCTTATGCCTACCTCCCAGTGCCACAGGAGCTCGTCGCCCAAATTAGTAGTTTAAAAGTACAACATTTTGATTAGGTGGGACATCACACGCTGGGTATATGGTTTCTGAAATGCTAGCCCCACAAATAACCCTGAAGGATACATAGAGTCAACAGACTTTTGACAGTGGTAAAAAGGCAATTCACTGGAGAAAGGACAGTATTTTCACCAAATGGTACTGGAACATTCGAACATCCACACGCACAACGAATCTCCACCCATACCTCACGAAGGTACCTTTTATGCCTCATGCAAAATGGATCCTAGAGAAAGCACTGTAAACAGATGGTGGCGACAGTTATGCAACATTGTTAATGTACTTAATGCCACAGACTTGCACATTTTAAAAGGGTTAAAATATAAATTCTTTGTTGGCATATTTTACCACAAAAAAAAAATTAATGGATTGTAGACCTAAATGTAAAAGCTAAAATCATAAAACTTCTAGGATAAAATATAGGAAAAAATCAACACGACCTTGGGTTAGGCGGAACGTTTAGATATGATACCAAAAACATGATCTGTAAGAGGAAAAAATGGTAATTTTGATCAATTTTGAAAAATTTTCATTTATGAATTTTGAGGGGCACCTGGGTGGCTCAGATGCTTAAGCATCTGCCTTTGGCTCAGGTCATGATCTCCGGGTCCTGGGATTGAGCCCTTTGTTGGGTTCCTGGCTCAGCAGGGAGTCTGCTTCTCTCCCTCTGCCTCTCTCCCCTGCTCATGCTGTCTCTGTGTGTCTCTCTCTCTGTCTCAAATGAATAAATTTTTAAAAATAATGAATTTTGAAAAATTATCAAAATTATTCAACTTTATAAAAATTGAAATGCATACTCTGAAAGACACGATAAGACTAAAAAGCTGGGAGCGCCTGGGTGGTTCAGTCGGATAAGCATCTGCCTTCAGCTCAGGTCATGGTGTCTGAGTCCTGGGATTGAGCCCCACCACATTGGCCCCCTGCTCAGCAGGAAGCCTTCTTCTCCCTCTCCTGCTCCCCATGCTTGTACGCTCACTCACTCACTCTCTCTCTCTTTCTCTTTGTCAAATAAATGAATAAATAATAAAATCTTAAAAAAAAAGAATAGGAAGCTAAACCATAGACTGGGAGAAAATATTTGCAAACCACATTTCTGACAAAGGGTTTCTGCTCAGAATATATCAAGAACTCTCAAAACTCCGTAAGAATTTAAACCATCCAGCTTAAAATAGGCAAAACATCTGAACAGTAAGAAAGATATATGAATGACCAAAAAGCACATGAAAGGATGCTCAACATTACTAGTCACTAGGGAAATGCAGATTAGAACCACCAGGAAATACCACGACATCAAGAGTTGGCAAGAATGTAGAACAGCTGATGCTACCGTATATTCCTAGGGGGAATTCAAATTAGCGAAGCTCCTTTGCAATTTAGGTAACAACATGGCGGTTTCTCACAAGGCAAAACATGTACGTGCTACATACAGGCAGCAATCCCACTTCTAGTATCTACTCAAGAGAAATCTCTGTTCACACAGAAACCGTATAAACCCGATTGTTTATAGCAGCTTTATGCATAATCACCAGAAAGGGAAACTATGAAGATCTAGCAGGTAAGTGGATAGTGTGTGATACATCCTACAATAGAATATTACTCTGAAATATGAAGGAACAAACTACTGCTTCAGGCAATAACATGGATAAATCTTAAATGCATTTTACTAAGTGAAAGGAGCCAGACACCTCCCACCAAAACCTACATCTTGTATGATTTCATTTATATGACTCTGGAGAACGTGAACCTATAAGGATGGAACAGTGATTTCTAACATTGGCTTAGGCTGGGAAGGGGTTAATCATAAAGGGACAGCATGAGAGAAATTTTCAGGTGACGGAACTGTTTGGAGTGGAACCATGGTAGTAAATACATGACTCTCTGCATTTGTCGAGACCTACAAAACTGTGCTGTACAAAGTGAATGTTGCTGTATGTAAATTAAATAAAATCAACCAGGATTTGGGGGTGGGGGGATGAAATGCAGGCAGTTACCAGTGAACCTATGTTACAAATGAATCAAATAACCACACTGAAGAGGCTAGGAAGAGCGGACCTAGATAATTTGCCTGGGGAGGGGGAGGGGTGCGGAGTGTTTTAACTGGATACATAAGGACACACACACACACACACACACACACACACACACACACACACACTATATAATTACAAACATTGTGTTCTAGTTGGTAAATTTGTGGAATTACTTTATATGTATACTAGAGATGAGCAAAGAGGTAAATACATTGTAGAAAATGGGAGCAGGTTTTCTTGAGGAGAAAGAAATGACAAATATGTAAAGGGGGAAGACAGGTGGTGGTGCTGAATCGGAATCAGGGGGTATTGGTGTATTCATGGCTTTGTTTAATATATATACATATAGACGGGTATGGAAATAAATACAGATGTGTGTTATGTGTGGCTTAGTGTATATGCAGACAGACAGAGGTGTATTTCCTAGCTCTATCCACTGGGAAGGACTAGAAGCAGTGCCAACCCAACAGTGATGGGCAGGCCAGCACTCAGACCTAGGCTTTCACTCTCCTTGGGAAAGTGTTTGATGCCTGTGGCGCCAGAAGGGAAGAAAGGGATCAAACAAATAAAAATAAAAGGCGGGGCACACGTCAATAGGGCACAGCGGTGAATCTGAATGAGCTCCCATAACCAAAGCTGGAACTTGAATAGCAAAATAATGGTAGCACTGTATTGAATAAAATAAGCCTCCAGGATCCCTGTGAAGATAAACAACTGAATAAACAAACAAATAGGGGAGAGGGACCACCCTCTTCCACAAAAGAATTCCAATCAGGAAACATAGAAGGACTGTGGGAAACAGAAAATCACCATTGAAACATGACAGTAATAAGGGTTGAGGCAAGACCTCAGTAAGATCACGGTATAAGATGTAAGATCATGCTATAATTATTGGGCAGAATAAATAAGGTATTGGACAAAAAGTTTAAGCAGAAATAGGATATTTGCATAAAACATCTCCAAAATATGTAATAATTACAAAGGGGAAAACAGTAACTTTATAGTAGGTAAATCTGTCAGATACCACCTTGACCAAGACAACAACGTAATACATGTTGACATCATGTGTCCCTGATATGTGCTGAGAAGGGCATATCCGCTCTGGCATCTTTCCCAGTAATCATGACAAAACACCAGACAAACCCAAACTGAGGGACATTCCACAAAACATCTGAGCAGGACTCTTTAGAAGTGTCAAGGTCATAAAAGACAGAGACTGAAGAAAGGTCATATCTTGGGAGAGATAGAGAAAGACATGGTAACACAAAGTAGGGTCCTGAATTGGATCCCAGGACAAAGAACGGGCATTAGTGAAAGAATGGGTAAAATATAAATGTGATCTGTAGTGGAGTTAATAACATTGCACCAATGTTAATTTCTTACTTTTGATAAAATTTTGCTATGCAGGATGTAAAGACAAAGGGAAGCTGCATAGAGTAAACCGGAACCTTATTATTTTTGTGACTCTGATACAGTCTTAAATATTTCTCTTTTTTTAAAGATTTTATTTATTTATTTGACAGACAGAGAGATCACGAGTAGGCAGAGAGGCAGGCAGAGAGAGAGGAGGAAGCCGGCTGCCCGCTGAGCAGAGAGCCTGATGCAGGGCTTGATCCCAGGATCCTGGGATCACAACCTGAGCCAAAGGCAGAGGCTTAACCCACTGAGCCGCCCAGGCGCCCCTTAAATATTTCAGAATTAAAACTTTAATTTAAAAAAAGGATATTCTATGGGGCGCCTGAGTGGCTCAGTGGGTTAAAGCCTCTGCCTTCGGCTCAGGTCGTGATCCCAGGGTCCTGGGATCCAGCCCTGCATCAGGCTCTCTGCTCAGCGGGGAGCCTGCTTCCTCCTCTCTCTCTGCCTGCCTCTTTGCCTACTTGTGATCTCTGTCAAATAAATAAATAAAATCTTAAAAAAAAAAAAAAAGGATACTCTGGGGCACCTGGGTGGCTCAGTCCATTTAGTGTCTGCCTTCAACTCAGGTCATGATCTCAGGATCCTGGGATGGAGCCCCTCAAGGAGCCCACTTCTTCCTCTCTCCAACCCCCAACTCGTGCTCTCTCTCTTGCTCTCAAATAAATAAGTAAAATCTTTTAAAAAATAAAAAGGATACCCCTCAGTAATAAACTTTTAAAATAACATATAAAAAGAAGTTGCAGATAGATTTTATGATATTAAAAAGAAAGAAAACTTTAAAATTATGGTTCTTGAACATTTTTATTTCTCCAGAATACTCTTTCCCCCGAATAAATAATTGCTGTCCACCATCATAAAAAGAAGCTCTGATTAAATCACGCTCCTGTTCAAAAATCTTCAGTGGCTTCCCATTGACTTTCCACTGCATTGAATCTATCCCTGAAATTGCTCTGGTATTTGTTGCCTCCCTTTTCCCTGCTACTCCCTGCACCCTATACTCCCCCAAACTCACCTGGGACTCTGCTGCTTCCTTTATTCCGCATTCCTGGAAATGCCTCTGGCCAGGATGCTACTTGCCCAGAGCCCACAAATGCTCCCCAGCCTGAAGAAACCTCACCTTCCCTTGAACTCAGTCTCCCTCATGACCGTAATCAATTTCTAGTAACTGCCTGGTACCTCTGCCCAGTGGCTATTTAGGGTGTTGTCCTCCAAATTTTCTAAGTCTCTCTTTGTGCGTGAGACCACGTGGTGCTGTCCAGACAGAGCACCTAGAGTTTAGACCAGGACCAACATACTTTCCAGTCCCCTTTTTTCTCCTTTAAGGATACTTCCGTATCCTCTGCACCAGCATGGGAGTATACCAGATGCCCGAAGAGTCTCCAGGACACATGCTTACCAATTCATCCTAGAAGCCAAGCACTCCCCCTGGTCTGCTTGGTGTTTCTTTCAAGGAAACACATGATATTGAACCACGGGAGAATGGTGTTGCCATGCTGATTTAGGGTGACCCAGATTTGTTTTATGAACGGCAGCTCTGCCAAAAATGTTTGTGCATGACCCTTACACCCTAGGGGTAGCTGTGTCAATTTCTGTCTTGTATGATACTTACCCTGAAAGGTCCAGTCCATAATGATGTCTGTACCCCCTCCCCACAGTGGTTGCCTACGTCAGTGTCTCGTACATAATAGATGCTCCCTAAATCTTACAGAATGAATCCCTGAAGGAATGAGTAACATCTCAGATATACATGTTTCTTTTGGTCCAAGATTCTAACTACGGTTTCTCTAAACAAATTCCTAGATTTTCGTCATTCTTCCGAGTGGCAAAGAGGGATTTCCAACATCCCCCAGCCCTCCAGTCACTGACCTGACCGTTGATGTGCTGAAAGCTTATCAAGAAGGAACAAACACGCCTCCAGATTCTCTTGAGAGTAAACTGCAAGTGAACTTCAACTCCAAGGCATGTGAAAACAGCCCAGCATGTGAGTGATGGTTGAGTGGTTTCAAGTTAGGCAACCCGGTAATTTGGATTGAACAGTGCTTTAGCTGCAATAAATTGTGGTGATAGAACATATGTTTCCCAGGCTTTGCTTTTGATCTTCTGCTCCAAGGTTGAGGACACTCTCCCGAGGGGGAAAGAAAAAAGGAAAGAGAACTGGGTGGAAGAAAACGGACTTCACCCATCATTGAAATATTTCGTACCTGAAGCACAACCACCTTGAGAGAAGAACATGGTGGCCGCTCTTCACAGTCACCTGACTAAGGGCCTTGGGCTTGCTCCTGCCCTGGAGGGAAATGCACCACCACGGAGAGGCCCGCCCACAGCACCAGCACACTCACAGCCAAGCCTGGGCTCGGCCCCCACCGACATATGAGAAAAGAGGGCCTGCCAGAGCCACCAAGAGGGTGGGAGGCTGGCTGCTGTTGCCAGGTCCACCCGCGTGGATCACAATGACTGCATGAGGTCATGGAATGTTGAAGAGGTGAGATGAAAGCGGCTCCTGAGTCACAAAGTCGCAGGCGGATGGGCGTCCTTTCGACGGGGCTCCCAGGAATCGGGCTGTACCACTTTCCCTGATGTTCCGGGGAAGCAGCGACTTCTCCCAGACAGAGTTGGGGTCCACTCCATGCCTGTCCTGTTCCCACCACAGCCCATTGTCCCCAGGGCTTGCTGGGATGGAAAGATAACTCCAGGCCCCCCTGGGATTTATCTGTGCGAAGGGCAGGGTGCACAGACTTTGAGACAGAAGTGAATGGACAGGTGTGCTTCTTAGGGGAGCAGCAGAGAGGTGGGGAGAAGCTGACAGCAGCCACCAGGAGGGCCCTGGAACCATGGACAATGATGAGCCTCTTGAGCCTGAGACACAAGGTGAACAGGCATCCTATCTCTCATCTCTCAGGCCCTTCTGGGCTGTCTCAGTGTAATACCCAGGGATCACATGGACCCCGAAGCCCCCTCCCCTCCTCATGTGGGACCTCTCCTCTAGAAGCGGGATGGAGTATCACAGTGACTTGGCTTCAGGGCTTCTCAAACAGGGAGTGAGAGAGTTGGATGTAATGATCTGCTGGAATTGGCTTGTCCTAGCTCTGGCTGATTTTCTTTTTCATTCTGTGAAAGAATGGGTAGAATACAAATACGATCTGTAGTGGAGGTACTCAGCCATGTTGGGAATATTTACACCACCCAAATTGGCTCATACTATAAATCAGGATTCCGCACCCCTGCCCTGCCTTGAGAGCCAGTTAAACATCTACGAGCATTCTACGCATTGGATGGAATTCTCAAATTGTAGGACTAATGAGGATATTAAGACTCAGAAAGTCATCACTTTTCGATGGCTGAGTTTGATGGCTAAGCCGCTGTATGTCTTCCAACTGCTGGGCTATGGCTCCGTCCAGCCCTTATCATGTAGACCTTGTCTTACCCTCTTGGAAATAAACACTGGAGCTTGGGTTTATGGATAAGGACTAAGAAAACACAGACCTGCATGGATTCATTAGGAACCCACTATCTTAGAACCTAGGGGGTTAAAACTTGGGGCCACCACCACAAATGCTCAGCCCACCCAAAGAGTATATTGGCCAAGTTCTGATGGGCTCCTGGTGGCAGAGCATGGCTCCCCAAACATTGCATCCCACAGAGGTGGGATGACTAGCTCTGGACCCTTGTGTGAGGTTTTCAGGAACCCATGCTGATCCCAGATCAGTGGTCCACTGGCAGAAAACCCATGTCCAGCGAGTGTAGGGACTGGTGGGAGGAAAGCAAAGGGCATAGATACGTACTCAGTAATTAATTTCAACCCCAGCAAGATTTTGCAAGTCCTTCCTTCTTCGTGGTCCTAAAATGCTGGATTGGAAGGGAGAGAAGCTAGGTCAAGTTTTTAGGAATCAAGTTATCCTTCTTTCTCCTTGGGACTGTTCCTGTACCCCCTCATTTGACATTTGACCCAAGTCACCTGCTCTACCCTGCCCCGCCCCGGGCCTTCAGCATGGCTTGTGCCCGCCAATGAGGAAGCCTAGGCATCGGCACACATCCTCTCCCGGGAAGAGTGAAGCAGACCCTGAACCCCACCCAACCCAATGAGAAGGAAAAGAATGAGCAAGGAGCCAGTCTCCGAGATGGGCCCAAAGCAGGGAACCGGGCAGGAGCGGGGCGGGTGTTCAACACAAGACCCTGCGGGCCATCAGGGGGCAGCACTGGGTCCGGGAGGGGCGGCCCGTAGAACGGAGCCCCCTGGCGGGACTGAAGGCACACTGCAGTTCCACGGCACCCCGAGCCCGGTGAGGCTGGGGCGTCAGAGGCTGTGGCCAGGACCGGCTGACAGAGCAAAGGAGCCAGGTCGGGCTCCACGTGAAAGGCCCACAGCTTTCATTCCCAGCATCAGGAGATGAGTTTTTCTTCCAGATGAACCCGAAACAGACCCAGCGCCACAGAACAGCGATGAAACCCTTTACTGTGAGGCCGAGGCGTCCGTGGGTGTGGATAAAGACAAGGCCGCCCGGGAGAGCTCAGAAACAGACCTGGAGATCGAAGGTGAGAGCGGGCCCTGGGTGCGTGGGGTGGTGATGCGACCCCTTCCGCAGGAGCTGGAGGCTCTGCTCTCCGGGGTGGGCCATGGCTCTGGCCGGCGGGCTGTCCTGCACAAGGAACGGGGCAGCAACCTGGGGTCCTCCTCGAGGCCGGCCCGGTGCCGTAGCTGTAGCTGCCCTGTGCTCGTGGCCTCCCCGGGGAGCAGAGCGGTCACATCAGCTGGTTGGAAGCCAAACCCATACATGAATGGGGATTTCTGGCTTTCTCAAGGTTTCCGCATGTGGCATCTTCTGTCATCTTGGCTAGCGTCCCAGGAGGTAGTCTTATTACCCGCCTTTTAAGGAGGAGGAAACTGAGGCTTACGGAGATTGTGTGAGTTGCCCAAGGCCACAGAGAGCTGCTACCATTCGCAGATCCCCTGTCCGCCCCACCCTGCTGATCTGCTTTCCTGCTCCATGTTGTGGGGTCCCCGGAGTGTCTGTGGCCCACCTTGCCTCCTGGTGGCTTTCCTCTCTACTCACATTCAAGGCCTCGGTTCTCCTACTTGAGAGTTCGCCCTGGACAGAGCGAGTGTGCCTAGGAGGGGGGCGGACGGAGAAGGAGGGAGCTCTCTGAGCTGCAGCAAGGACTCTGTTATCGCAAATGCCTTTACCCTCTCCCTCTCTGTTTCCCCAAGCAGGGAAGTGCCCAGACCCCTTGTGTAGCAAGGTGAGCTCCGCGCTCACCCCACTGATGAGCTAGCCTGGGACTTCCAGCCTGAGGCTAGCCCAGTGGCCTTCCTCTCCTGTGCTCTGGCCTCCGGGTCAGCGAGTTCGTAAACCTCCCCACCCACGATCAACACACAGCTTCCCCTCCACGCACGCCTCCTTCCTGACCCCAAACCCACCCATGTCTTGTTGCTCTTTTTCCGACTTCTTTCCATGTCCAGACGTACTGATTAGCATTTTCATCATCAGTACGCTAATGTACTGATGTTTTCAACGTGGTACTTTACCTGGCTGGCGGGGGTGGCAGATAGAAACTGGACGTTTTCTCCCATTTTCCTGTTTTCACTCCATTCTTCTCCCCCACCCCCCAACTCCCCACAAGAGATAACACTGTTGCAAGCTGCCTCCGTAATACAGTGCTGGTTGGTGCCTGACTGGCTCAGTCTGTTCAGCGTCTGCCTCCGGCTCAGGTCATGATCTCGTGGTCCTGGGATCGAGCCCTGAATCGGGCCCCCCATTCAGCGGGGTGTCTGCTTCTCCCTCTCTCTCGGCTGCTCCCCTAGCTCATGCTCTCTCTCACTCTGTCTCTCAAATAAATAAATAAAATCTTTTTGAAAAATCAGATAAGGGCTCCTGGGTGGCTCAGTGGGTTAAAGCCTCTGCCTCCGGTTCAGGTCATGATCCCAGGGTCCTGGAATCGAGCCCCGCATCGGGATCTCTGCTCAAAGGGGAACCTGCTTCCTCCTCTCTCTCTCTGCCTGTCTCTCTGCCTACTTGTGATCTCTGTCTGTCAAATAAACAAATAAAATCTTTTTAAAAATAAATAAATAATTTTTTAAAAAATCGGATGAACTCCCACCCTAGTGACCACAGCTAGAAAGGGTCAGCAGAACGAAACAGAGCAGAATTAGTGCCAAGGACAAAGGCGGGGCTTACCGACCCTGCCGTGGCAAACAGACATCTCCAGTGGCAACTGTGCTGTGCTGGGACAGAAACCCAAGGCCCAGCTGCTCTGGCTTCTCATGTCCCTGCCTCGGGGACTGAGGTGCTAGGAACAGGGCGGGGAGGGCTTCCGGGCAGGCCCGAGACACGAGCCCGGGTGCAATGGCAAGCTGGCGATGAAGCCACAGAGGAGGGAGAGAAAGCAGGACAAGTTGTCACCTGCCACATGCCATTTGTCCTATGCCGCAGTGGTTGTCACTCGGACGCGATTTTGTACCCCAAGGGACATCTGGCAAACGGGGCCGGGGCAGGGTGGAGGATGCTACTGGAGGGTCACTGGCAGAGGCCAGGAATCCTGCTAAATATCCTTCAAGGCGCACGACAGCTCCTCGCACCCGAGAATTAGCCGACTCCATTCTCTCGGTAGTGCGGAGTTTGAGAGACTCTGCTCTCCAGCCGTCCTAAGGAGAAGGCCAGTTAGGAGCTGTGCCTGCAAAGTCAACTTCCTTGTAGGGTTGTCCTTTCACCAACAAAGCTCTCATTGTCTGCCCCAGAAATGCCCGGGGTGGGTTGGACAAAGGCCCTGGCATCCGAAGGAAAAACAGATGCAGGCTTTAGACCCCGGCGGGCCGTGGGAAGCCTTGCCATCGAAGGGGCTCACTTAATGAGGGGACAGCTTCGAGGGCGTACGGAACCCAGGGAGGCCCACTGCCCGTCGACCACAAGCCAGGCAGGTCTAAAGCCCAAGAACAAAGACCTCAAATGGTTGGAATGGAAAGATAAATCGCCATATTCTGCTAGCTGGTTTTAGCTCTGATCAGCTCTTTGTGATTCGGGGCTAGATTTGTCCTTGGTAAAGGAGTCATGACGGTCCTTTTTGGGAGGAAAAATGACATGCAAGTCTCTGAAAGAGGAAAGCCCCCTCAAATACAAGTTTGTTCGTTTCCAGCTGATTTGGGGTGGGGAGGGGGTCCTCTCCACCTTGCACTGATTGGTCACCTTGAGACGCCCTCTCAGTCCTGCTTAGGGATTTTAAAGTTGGAACCTCTTGAAATCTTTAGTAAAGCTTCCCTTGTGGCTCTCATTTCAACCGTGGTCGTGAAACGAAAACTGAATGAAGGCTGCCCGTTTCACAAATGAGCTTCTTGTCTGTTTGGCCTTTCAGAGCTGTCCCACGGTGGGCAAGGGAGCTGGGCCTTTGTGCATCCTTGATAATCAGTCCCGGATGCGGGCAACCCGGAAAGGTGGGCGTGGGCCACACTTCTTCTCCTAGGAAAGCTTGGGGCTTAGAACCAGGGGCCTTGTCTCTTCCCCAAAGGGACACGTCCATCTGGGGCTTTCTGAAGTTCAGGTCTCCTTCTCCCACCTCCGGCTGCCTTTGAGATTGGAGCCGCCCTCCTGCGCACACAGCCACAGGGACATCCTCAGGCAGAGGGGACACCAGGCAGAAGCACACCTGGCCCCAGGGTTAGAGGGGAATAAGGCAGAGAGGAAGAAGAGAATCCCCACTTCATTCATTTGCATCTTTTTGTGTAGATACGGAGAAATTTTTCACCACCGGACAAAGGGAGCTCTACCTGGAGGCCTGCAAACTGATGCGCGTAGTGCCTGTCTCCTACTTTCTCCGGAACATGGAGGAGTCCTACATGGACCTCAACCACCATGGGCTGGGCCCCAACGGTACCAAGGCTATTGCTATAGCCTTGGTGGTGAGCATGACAATGGGGGCACATGGAGACTGGTAGAGGTGGGGGTTGATGGAGTGGGGGGCCCAAGACTCAGAGAGATCCTCCAGGGGACCTTAGATTGCAAGCTTTATGCCCACCCTACCCCAGGCTCTGCTTGACTTCCAGTTGATTTACCTCACAGACATGTGTGCCTCACTAGCTCCTGGGAAGGGGGCTACTAGGGACCGTGGCCTTGGAAGCCTATGATCTTTCTGATCCAGGAAGCAAAGGCAACAGCCCTGGGTAAGTGGCCGGGCTGGGTACTCATGCAAGTGCATAATACGAAATGTCAGACTGGATCTCAATTCCAAAGCTCACCTTTGCTGTAAGTAGGTTCGCTACTGAGCTATTGTAGTCAGTGTTTGCCTTTTGCAACATTATAATTCTTAAAAGATCATACTGTAGAGTAGATCATGTTTTCCCACAGGAATAATTCTCTCTCTCTTTCTCTCTCTCTCTCTCTCTCTCTCTTGGCTCAGCATGAGCAACCAAGGACTTGACCTTGAATTCATCCTGGCTTTATATAATTATAATTGATTGTATACAAACCACCTTGCATCCCAGAAAAACAGAACACGTGACGACTGTAGGTCAGCACAACACTGTTCATTTAAGACGGTAAAGGGAAAGTTTGATTAAAAAAAAAAAAAAGCACTCATTTTGGGAACTAGAACAGCATTTACGTTTAGCATGTGTCCATTAAGAGGCTACATGAAATGTGAGATTGTGCTGCTTTCTGGGGGGGAGGGAAGAGGGGAAGAGCAGAGAACGAAAAAGCCGTCTCAAAATTTATTGAGTGTTGAAAGACTGATTAATGAGGTGTTAGGAATGCACCATTACCTCATGAGTTTCATGGGGGAAAAAAACAGATAATAATGCAATTCTCTCAGGACTTGGGCCACTTATCTCTTAGTAACAAGTTTCCATCTGGGGGGAGTCTTCTGTTCTCTGATTCTCTGTGTCACTAATTTGACAGTTAATCACTGTGACATTTCGGTGGACTGAACCGCTCTTTATCTTTTGTACTGTTCAGCTTTGCACATTTTGTGTTTTCCTGACTTAGCTTAAAATCTCCCTGACAGTAGACGTTGTGTTTCATGGGTCTCGTCCCTCCCTCCCCGCCCGCCTCCGCGCCCTTGGACTTGGTGGGGTGCAGAGGTGTTCCCTGCTCTCGCGCGCTTGTTTCCCCAGCAGTGGGCACAAAGAGTAATCAGTGGCTACTGGCCTGGGTGAGATGAATGTGGATATGCCTTGGGTCGGGGGCTGTCCCCTGCCCCCCACACCGTGCTGCACCAGGACCCCCGAGGTGTGGAAGGGGAGAATAGCCAACGGTGCTGCTTAGAGCGGACCCCTGGCCCTCTTGCTGCGAGTCACTTGCTCTGACCTTGCTGCCTGTGGGCATGCCGACTGGCTTAGATGTAGATATTTAAGACTGAAGTCCAGGTCCTTCCAAGCAGCCCTGGGGCCGCGTTCTGACTAAAGAAACGTGCCAGATAAGCCAGAGCCTGAGCAAGACCTCTGGAGGAAGCCGGCCCAGTAGACGCCTTCTGTTTCAGCACCGGATTAAATGCATCAGTTTCTCCCTAATCTTAGAGTAGGTCACAGCTTCTCTCCTCCAGGCTAAATAACTACACTCTGTGTAGCTCATCCCTGTGCCCCGCATTTTTCAGGGACTTCATCGTTTTAATAACCTCTTTCTAAATTCCCCTGCAGAGCCCCCTTTGGTGGAGGTGCCCAGAATAAGCATACCGTCCCAGCACGCCTCGGCGGGATGGCTCGTCCCCGGGCGTCCTCCTGCTCCTGTCCGTTCTCCAGAAGTGCTGGCCTGCCGCTCTGTGCCCTCTGAAAAGGCCAGGATGTTAAGGGAAAGGACAGGCTCTGGGCAAGGGCCGGGAACTGATCGGGTCACTGACTCCCTCTCTTTCTGCCCCTCCTCTTGTGGCGGCCGAAGTCCAACACGAGTGTGGTCACCCTGGAGCTGGCAGACAACTCTCTCATGGAGGAGGGTCTCCTGAGCCTGGTGGAGATGCTACAAGAGAATTACTACCTGCAGGAGATGGTACTGTGGCCCCTTTGCCGGCTCCCGTCCCCGCACCGGGGCCCCCCACACCACCTAGGATGGGCCAGAGACCCCCCGCCCTCGGCCCCGGCCAGCCTCCAGCTTCCAGCGATGGGCCTGGAGGCCCCTCTCCTCCAGAGGTGACTTCTCAGAGGAGGGCCGCGCGTCAGAGGCTGGCCGGGAGCGGGGGTTGTGTTCCCCGTGGCCCAAGGAAACTCTAAGAAACCAGTTCTGTCTGGACCTTATAAGCCCTTCCGCAAAGTCGCTTTAAAGTGAACTTAGAGAAAATAAAGGCACAAAATACTTCCTTCAAACACAATGTGTCTGGAGACAGATGATGGCGAGGGTTGCATAAGCATGTGAACGTACTTCAGACCACTGCACAGTACCCTTAGGAATAGTTAAGAGGGTAAATGTTGTGTTATGTCTAGTTTACCATAATTTAGAAATGGGGGAAAAAGGAGGAGAAGCAATTAAGATCATAAGGGCTGGTTTGTATAAAGGTCCCTCCCACAAACCCTAAAAGACTGTGTCCATTTGTATCCCTGCGTGTTCCTGGCACAGTCATTCATGTTTCACAAATCAGTGAATGAAATTTACAATGATGAATTACTCTGAAGGAATCTTTCAATTGCTTTATGCCGAACTCTCCTAATAAAGCTGTCTTAGGTTTCAAAAAAATGTACAGTAAGTTTATCTAAAGTACTAGGGCTGAGGCGCCTGGATGGCTCAGTTGTTAGGCGTCTGCCTTTGGCTCCGGTTGTGATCCCAGGGTCCTGGGATCGAGTCCCACCCTGGGCTCCCTGCTCGGCAGGAAGCCTACTTCTCCCTCTCCCACCCTCCCCTGCTTGTGCTCCCTCTCTCACTATGTCTCTCTCTGTCAAATAAAATAAAATCTTAAAAAAAAAAAAAAAAAGTAAAGTACTAGAGCCAAACCAGAGAAGTGGGGAGTCACCAAAACTGACCAGAGAAAACTGAGACCAGCAGGCGGGCCTCCCAGCCAGGTGTTAGGGAAGCTGAATTCTCATCGTCCTCTGCTCCTTTGCTCTTCCCAATCCTTCCTCCCCTTTCTCCCCTGCCCCTCTCCCCACCCAGCCCTACTCCCCAGTGCAGGTCTTGAGTAAGCCCCTCCTGGACACCATTTGTTAATGAGGGTGCTTGGGTGGCGTATTCAATACACACATAAGGGTGTTCTTGCTTTTTAGAATGTTTCCGACAATGATCTTGGCTTGAAGGGGGCCAGAATCATCTCAGAATTCCTTCAGAGAAATATCTCTTCGCTCTGGAACCTCCAGCTTTCAGGTGAGCCCATGGAAGACGAGGCAGGAGAGGACAAGGGGATGAAAAGGAGAGAAGGGGTAGAGCAGAGAATCCAGGGTCTAACGGAGCCAGACCAGGTTCCAGAACACTGTGTCTGCACCCTGTTAAGCCCTTTGGTCATCTTTTCCCCTCCCCATGGCCACACTGGCTTCCTGGCTCTCCCAGACAAGAGACTTCTGACTCACTTGGCAGCATGCCAGCCTCCGCTTGAAAAGTCTCTACCCGAGGTATCTGCATGGCTCATTCTGTTGCTTTATTCATGCCTCTGTTCAAATGTCCTCTCATTACAGGGGACTTCCCTGACCTCCCCTCCATCTCCATCACTGTCCTGTTTCCCTGCGTTTCTTAACAGCATTTATTGCTACCTGATCCCCATTGTACACTCAGTTTGTAATTAGTCTGTTATCTGTCTCTCTCACAGAAGAAAAACAAAAAAAAAAACAAAACTCATTTGAGAACTCTAGCACCCACAGACTTGTCCTCACTCAGGTTTGTGGTTTGGGTTTATATTATCTTCAGGGTCCTGGAATTTAACCTAAGTGGTCCCATGCTGGTAATGCCCTGAGGCATGCGACAGGAACAAAGAGAACACCCCACTGGAGGAACAATCCCTTGACCGAGGCTCCAGGCTGTTTGGAATTCTCACAGATAAAGCTCCACTAAAGATGGGCTCACAGTCCAAAAATGCAGAGCAAGGAAGCGAAACACTGTGAGAGCTGTCCAATTCTAGTAAGTGGCAGCATCAAGAACTTGAGAAAATAGAATTATTAGAAATTGGAGTGCCTGGGTGGCTTAGTCGTTTTAACATCTATCTTCAGCTCAGGTCATGGTCCTGGGGTCCTGAGCTGGAGCTCCACATCAGGCTCCCTGCTCGGTGGGGAGCCTGCTTCTTCCTCTCCCTCTGCCCCTCCCCCACTCATGTATTCTCTCTCTCTCTCTCTCTCTCTGTCTCTAAAATAAATACATCTTTTTTAAAAAGATAAGAAGAAGAAGAGGATCATGCCAGGGGCACCTGCTGGCTCAGTCAATAGAGCATGCAACTCTTTATCTCAGGGTCGTGAGTTAGAGCCCCACATCGGGGGTAGAGAGTACTTAAAAAAAAAAAATCTAAAAAAAACAAACAAACAAGAAGACTATACCAAGCTATAATTCCACCAATGGAATATCTGTTTCCTGGTTATTAGCAAGTTTTTGGTGAATTCCTGGTTATTAGCAAGTTTTTTGTGAATCAGAATAATTGAATGTATAGATGTTGAAGTCACAGGGGAGGGAGGGACGAGACCCATGAAACATGACCACTACTGTCAGGGCGCAAATCCTGGCTTTGACACAAGGCAAGTTATCTAGCCCTTCTGTGATTCATTTTTCTCATTTATAAACGAGGGAGAATAATATTACCTACTTCAGACAGTGACTGCTGAGATCAAGTGAATTAAAATTTAGAACACCTAGAACAATACCTGGCACATAAGAATTCAATAAGAGTTCATCATTGTTACTATCTTTATTACATCCCCACATTACTACTGAAATAAAACATCTTTTCCAGATGCTCATTTCCATTTTTATTTTCCGCTATGAAATGCCAGTTGTTCTGTGGGATTGTTTGTATTATTGAGTGTTAGAAACTATATATTATACATATTCACACTTGAATGTTAGAATGTTACCTATGGCTTTGCTTATGGTGTTTTCTTACACAGATTTCTTATTAAGTTTGTATTTTTTACTATTGTCAATTCTTTTTTTTAAGTGATTTTTTAAAAAAGATTTTATTTATTTATTTGACAGAGAGAGAGAGAGAGATCACAAGTAGGCAGAGAGGCAGGCAGAGAGAGAGAGAGGGAGAAGCAGGCTCCCCACCGAGCAGAGAGCCTGATGCAGGGCTTGATCCCAGGACCCTGAGATCATGACCTGAGCCGAAGGCAGAGGCTTAACCCACTGAGCCACCCAGGCGCCCCACCATTGTCAATTCCTTTAAAAAAAAAAAAAAGTTCATCATACTTTTTTATAGATTTGACTTTTGTAGTCCTGCTCAAAAAACTGTTTTCTACTTTGAATTTTAAAAATGTTTTCCTTAATTTTCTTCAGATGTTTTTGTGATTTTGTTTTTTCATCCCTAATCTTTAGTATATCTGGAACTTGTTGTTGTTCATGGCATGAGGAAGAGAAAGAATCAAACACTGTATCTCCAAAACCAATAGCCAGGTGCCTCAGCATCATCAACTAAATAATCTAGTCTTTACTGACTAATCTGAAATGTCACCTTTATTTTATATTAAACTTCCCTATAAATACAGGTTTCTTTCTAGGTTTTCTTTTCCATTTCATTAATCTCTGTGTCTATATCTATGTCAACACCACACTGGTTTAATATTTGTTTAGAATATTAAAATTATATGCCATGTGTTTTAGTTTAATGATTATTTGTAATTAATAAAATATATCAAGTATACAATATGTAATATATTAGCTGTATAATTATATGACACAATATGTTTTATATTTGAGTGGACAAATTCTGACCTTCTTTTTCAAAGTAATCTTGGCTATTCTCGTGCAATTTCTCCTCCAGCTGAATTTTAGAATCATCCTGTCAAGTTCCATAAAAAAAAAAAACAAACGAAAAAACCCAAACTGTTGCGATTTTGCTTGGGGTTATATTTAGATTAGATTAATTTAGGAAAGAATTGATGTATCTGAGATATTTAATGTCTTCACTTAAGAAGACAGTAGCAGGGGGCGCCTGGGCGGCTCAGTGGGTTAAGCCTCTGTCTTCAGCTCAGGTCATGATCCCAGGGTCCTAGGATTGAGCCCCGCATCGGGCTCTCTCCTCAGTGGGGAGCCTGCTTCCCTCTCTCTCTGCCTGCCTCTCTGCCTACTTGTGATCTCTGTCTGTCAAATAAATAAATAAAATCTTTTTAAAAAAAGAAGAAGACAGTAGCAGGTTACAATTCTACCAATGGAAAATCTGTTTCCATATACGGTCTCCATTTTGGCTCTCAGCAAGTTATCTGTAAATGAGGATGGTTAAATGTGTGGATGTTGAAGTCAATGCTTGGGAACAAATCCCAAGCACTAGGTTTGTCTCTATTTCTTCAAGGCTTTATCTTCTTCAGTAAAGTAGTGTGCTTTTATTCCATTAGAAGTAGAAGTCTTGCACATTTCATAATAGATCCAGGTGTTTTATCATTTTATTCCTGCATGAACAGAATGCCTTTTCTATCATATATTCTAAGTGGTTATTACAGATATGTCTGAGAGCTATTAATTTCTGCATGTTGATACTATATCCAGTCACTTTATTCATTCATTCATTCATTCATTCATTTACTTAGAGAGTGCAAGTGGTGGGGAGGAGAGGAGGAGAGAGAGAGAGGGAGAGAGAATCTGAAGCAGGCTCCTCACTCAGCGCAGAGCCTGACATGAGGCTCAGCACCCCGAGATCAGGACCTGAGCCGAAATCAAGAGTCAGACGCTTAACTGACTGAGCCACTCAGGTGCAAACCTCACCCCCGCCCAGTCACTTTATCGAGTTATCCTACTAGTCCTAACATTTTCATCAGTTAATTTTCTTAGATTATTTAGGTAGGTGATCCTGTCTGCAAATAATGGGAGTTTTGTCTCTTCTTTCCAGTATTTATAGCTTCCAGTGACTTTTCTAGTTGCATCGGCTAAGACCTCTAATATAACGTTAACCTAATACAGAAACCTCTCTAAAAAGACAAATTACCCAGTCCTACTCCAGGCTGCTGAATCAGAGTCTTTAAAGGAAGGGATCTAGGCATCTGTATTTTATCAAACTTACAGCCAGCTCTACTATTTGTAACCATTGATGTAAAAATAATTTGAATAGCTAGAAACCTAATTTTATACCTAGACTAGCTTATTATCTCATTTTATTGCACTGGTACAGATGCAACCAAGAAACATTTGTGTCTCAGTGGATTCATTCATTCATTCATTCATTCATTCAGTAAATGTTGACAGAACACTGTTAGGTGCCAAGCACTGTTTGGGTGTTAAAGATAGACAGATCATTAAAAGTTTAAAGGAGAAATTTGGGGATAAACTTCTATGTCATTTATTTTCCAGAAATCTTTTTTTTTTTTTAAGATTTATTTACTTGAGAGAGAGTGCGTGTGAGTGGAGGAGAGGGGGAAAAGGGAGAGAATCCTCAAGCAGACTCCCTGCTGAGCACAGAGCCTGATGCAGGGCTCGATCCCAGAACCCCAAGATCATGACCAGAACCAAAATCAAGAGTCAGATGCTCAGCCGACTGAGCCACCCAGGCACCCCAATTTTCCAGAAATCTTTTAAACTGTCTAGCAGTGCTGGGCTGAGAGTAAAATAAAGAGGGCACATGCCTCAGTCCTAGAATTTAAGGGGCACAGAAAAGCTCAGTAACCAAGTAAGTAATACTGTGTTGCAGTGTTTATAAAAGTCAAAAACGATGTAAAAAAAAAAAAAAAAAAAGTCTGTGCTGAACAAAATATCAACACTTCCAATATAAAACAAGATCCAAAAGGAACAGATTGTGGTGAGGTGAGTGAGGGCTCGCCATGCAAGGGCAGGGTCTTATCCTACCTTTATTTAAAATTTTAAAACTTTGTTCATCCTAGAAGTGTTGCATTAATTTTTATTTTTAGAAATATTGCATTTTTAGAAATATTGCAATATTTCTAAAAATTCTTTTGTGAATAAATATATTGCTCATTGCGCTTAGGGAGCTGGGATTTTGGATGCAAAGGGCTCGCCTCAATTGGTCCCCTCTGGTCCTGCGACTGTGGTCTTATTTTTTATCACACGACTAACTTCAGGCACCAGAGTAGGGTTTGGCGCCACCAGGGGGCGCACAGGGGCGGGTACACGGGCTCCTGGAACTCCTTGCCCTATCAAGGCAGAGAGAGCAAGGAAGATTAAAGAGAAAGGCAAACAGTTGCCTTCTTTTCTCTTGTTTTCTTCCATATCCATATTTTGCTTAAGTACTTGCCACCTTTCTTATGGCTGATTGTTCCAAAAGGAAGAGCCTGGCAGGGCCAGGACTCGGGAGGGCAAGGGAGCCCTAGTCTGGACAGCCTTGCAAACGCCCCCCCTCCCCTCCCCTTCACTGCAGGAAATAACTTCAGGGACAAATCCGCAGAACTGTTGTGCCAAGCCTTGTCGGTAAGAAGTGAGGGGCGGGTGCCACTGAGAGCCCCCTGGGCCATGGTCCTGGGCCATGTGGGGGGCCTGGCGGGTGGCTCTGGGCAGAGAAGAGTGAGTTCCACCCAAAAGTCTAGGGAGCTGGTAAGGATCTGGACTCTGCCGAGCCTGACAATAGCCACGGCAGCAGCAGGGCTGTTTGGAGGGGACAAAACTCTCCCAGGGGTAATCAACTGTTACAGAAAATGCGCAAGAGACTATCTTCTGTCTAAATGCTCTGGTCCACTCAATTTTTGGTGCGTGGGAGCCCTCCATCACACGGCCCTGAGATGAAAGAGGTATTTGCAGCCATAGAGAAGACAAAAATCACCTCTCTACACGGTCTCTTTCTCCAGGCCAATTACCAAATCAAGACGCTGGATCTCAGCCACAACCAGTTCTCTGATAAGGGAGGAGAGTACGTGGGCCAGATGCTGGGTGAGTCCCCCACCGAGGGAAGGGTCCAGCAAAGGAGAGGCACTTGGCAGACGGTCGGTCACCTGTCAGGGCTGCATCCCCCTGTTTTGTATGGTTATTGAATGCTCAAATCATAAAGTGATGGAAGCCACACCCCAGACATTTTAAGTGGAGCCAACATCTGAATGTGGGAAATAACACTTTACAAAGATCAGAAAAACATACGAAGGAATAACTTGCTGACCTCAGTGAGGCTAAGGGTGATTAAATAGGCACGGCAGGTGAAAACTGTAACCAAAATGATTCATTTGTTTGACAACGATAAGTTTAAAACTTGCCTCTGATAAAAGATGTTATGGGACAATGTGAAAAGACAAGCAACAGAGAGCACACACTTGCAGCATCCTATCATATACAAGATTTGTGTTCAGAATATTGATAAAAGATCCTACAGATCCTTGGACAATGATGAACACTCCCAGTAGAACAATGATCCTACAGAAAGCCAAATGCCTAAACTCTCTAGCAATTAGAGAAATGCAAAATAAAACAATGAAAAGATCCCCCTTGTCCTCTACCAAAGCTGCAGAAATTTCAAGTTAGAGAATACGTAGTGCATTGAATCCAGGGGAGAAATAAGAACTCTCTGAAGCTGCCAGTTTGGGGGAGCAGTTTGACAGTATCTAGTAAAATAGAAAATGTATATATTCCATGATACAACAATTCACCGGTGCATGTCTCAGCGACGCTCCCACGCGTACATAGAGATGTCTGAGGAGGCTCATTGCAGATTTGTTATAAGAAAAAAAAGAAAGAAACTAAATGTTCATTCCTAGGGGAAATGAGTAGAAAACGGCATCACCGTTGGCGGGAGAGATGCTACTCTAGGTGGGGTGGCGAGAAAAAGCCCCACAGGGAAGGTGGCTTTTTGTTGAAACCTGACTATCAAAGAAGAACCAGGTTCTGGAAGCTCAGCATGCCAGGCGGAAGGAGCAGAGCCTGGCAAGTCTGAGGAAGGGGGGCGGTGGGACTGCGGCAGAGCAGGCAGGGGAGAGGGGAGGAGAGCGGGCAGGGGAAGCGAATGGAAGGAAGAGGTCAGCGCGGTGGCCTGCCGCTGCTCAGCCGGGGCTTGGTGGGCTAAGACAAGCATGAAGTCGTGTTCATCATCACGTTCCCCATGTGATGGAAGTCGGCGCAGGTTGTTAGCATCGGGGAGTGACACGGCCGGCTTCGCAGTTTAGAGGAACTGTTTTGTGAAGTTTATGCAGTTTTATGAAGAACACAGCTGAGGACAGCCAGACTCTTTTTTTTTTTTTTTAAAGATTTTATTTATTTATTTGACGGACAGAGATCACAAGTAGGCAGAGAGGCAGGCAGAGAGAGAGAGGAGGAAGCAGGCTCCCCGCTGAGCAGAGAGCCCGATGCGGGGCTTGATCCCAGGACTCCGGGATCACGACCTGAGCTGAAGGCAGAGGCTTTAACCTACTGAGCCACCAGGCGCCCCGACAACCAGACTCTTAAATACAGAGAACAAACTGGTGGCTGCTGGGATGGGGGTGGGGGCCACGGGTGAGCTGGGTGGAGGGAATTGAGAGGTACAAATGGCCAGTTATAAAACAAGTCATGGAGATGAGAAGTATAGTATAGAGAACATTGTCAATAGTATCTTAATGGTGTTGTCACTATGGTGTCACTATGGTGACACTTGCCATAGTGAGCGCTAGGTAATATATAGAATGGTTGGATCGATATGTCATACACCTGAAACTAACGTAACACTGTATGCTAATTGCACTTTAATTAAAAAGAAAAAATGTAAGAAAGAAGGTCAGTTAGGAGACTAATACTGCAGTCCAGGCAAGAGGGGACCATAGCTGGAGCTGAGAGAAAAGGTAGTAACAGAGGGGAGTGGAAGGATCCAGAATGGACTTTGGAAGTAAAGCCAAAAAGACTTGCAGATGTGGAGAATGAAGGAAAGGGAGCGAGAAAGATACATGCCTGGTTATTTTGTTTCAGGAACTGGTTGGATGGTGGTGCCATTTAATTAGAAGGGGGAACTCAGGGAGTAAGTATTATGGAGGGACAGGAGTCAGGAGCCAAGACTTCCGTTTTGGTCATGTGATGTTTGCATGTCTGTCATCTGCGGTGAGACATACAGTTTGCTACATGGGTTTAGAACTTGGTGAACAGGTCAGGACTGGAGATCTGGACCTGGGAGTTAGAGGCATTGCAATGTATTCAAAACCATGGGGCAAGATGAGATCATCGAGGCAAGGAGTGTGGATGGAGTTAAGATGATGGCCATTGGACCAGTCTGACACCTTCACGTGTCCCAGAGGGGGAGGGGGAGCCTGAGCAGGCGTGGTCAGCTAAGTAGGGGGAAGTGAGGTATCAACAAGCCAAGTAAGGGATGCTTTCAGGAAGGAGAAAGTGGTCTCAGGTGGGTCAAGTGCTGTGTAGACATCAAATAAGATGAGGTCAGAAAAGTGACTACAGGACCCGGCAGCATGAAGGTAATTGGCGACCTTGATGAGAGCTGTGTTAGTGAAGGACGTGAGTGTGGGGATCTGACTAGAGAAGGCAGAACTGAAAATGGGCCGCAAAGAAGTGAAATGGCAATGTGGGCACTTCCAGGAGCTTCTCGGAAACGAGGCTGGGGCAGAAAGATGGACATGGAGGCAGGAAGGCTCGTAATGTTGGAAAATACTCATAGGAAGGAAAGAAGAAGATATGGGTCGTGAGAAAGGAAGAGGAGGTAGTTGCAGAACAGAGTCCTTGAGAAGGCCGACAGAGGAGCTTTGGGGAAGCGAGACAAAAATAAAACCAGATGAAATCAGAGAGGGAGACAAACCATAAGAGACTCTTAATCATAGGAAGCAAACTGTGGGTTGCTGGAGGGGCGAGAGGTGGAGGGATGGGGTAACTGGGTGATGGGCATGAAGGAGGGGACGTGATGTCGTGAGCACTGGGTGTTACATACAACTGATGATTCACTGACCTCTACCTCGAAACTAATAATTCACTGTAAGTTAATTAACTGAATTTAAATTAGAAAAGAAAGAAAGAAAATGCTGGCAGCCATGGAGTGAAGAACAAAAGGGCAGGGATAGCCTCTGAGAAACGTGTTGAGAGAGGGAGGACCCGGAAGTGTGTGCTCGAGGTGACAGATGTGGGGGGCGGATAGAAGGGGTAGGGAGTGGAGGAGGGTAGAACTCTCCCATGTCACTGCTGCCACCTGCTCAGTGAGGTGTGAACGACATCTTCCCCAAGAGAAGGGTCCAGGCTGATAGGTCAGAGGGGAGGAGCATAGTGCACCAGCCTTGTGGGGCAGTTTGAGTCCATCTGAAACCTGATGTTCAAATACGTTAAAACTAAATTTTAGGGGCACCTGGCTGGCTCAGTTGGTGGAACCTGTAATTCTTGATCTTGGGGTTATGGGTTTGAGCCCCATGTTGGGTATAGAGATAACTTAAAATTGCTTTTAAAAAACTATAAATTTGGGGTGCCTGGGTGACTCAGTTGGTTAAGTGTCTGCCTTCACCTCAGGTCATGATGGCGGCATCCCAGGACCGAGTCTCGCGTAGGACTCTCTGCTCAGGAGGGAGCCTGCTTCTCCCTCTCCCTCTGCCCCTCCCCCCTGCTTGTGTGCACGCTCTCTCTCTCAAATAAATAAATAAAATATTTTTTAAACAATAAATAGATAAATAACCCTAAATTTTAAAACAACATGAAAGTGAGACAGACTCCTATTGTATATGAGCTTTTTAAAAAATATTATTATTAAGGCTGCCAGTGATTCAGTGATTGTCATGGGATAGGCGTCCTGCTAGACATTTTACTTCGGTTTTCCCCCAAAACCTTGTATGGGTTACTACCTCCACTTTCACAGCTAAGAAAACAGAAGTAAGGGAAGAATAAGGAGCCCACTCAAGGTCACACAGCTAGTCAGGGGTGAGAACAGAAGTCACATTTAAATTGTGTGGTCATCGAAGAGATGCAGGTGTACGAGGCACAGTAAGGGAGGGAATTGGCAGAGAAGAGGGAGTAGGGATAGGAAGAGAATGAGAGGGGGAAGTTTGTTCTCAAAATGGTGTAAGGTGTTGGGCATTTTACTCAAAGTCCATCCTGGGGGTTGACACAAGAGACAATCAGTACACAGCGCACTGACCGTGGAAAAGAACATCGAGTAGGACATTTTCCTGGGTCTGAGGGTGAAGGCCCTCCCTCCCGCCCAGCCAAGTTTCAAGGGTTCTTCAGCCCCTTTCCAACGGTGTCCTCAGCATAGCCGCCCTCCCCCAGTACAAATAACCATAATCACAAGTTTCAAGAGGATGTTTTCCCAACCCTAGGTAGCACGTAAGCAAAAATATTTTTTTAAGATTTATTGATTGATTTTAGAGAGAGAAAGAGCTGGCGAAGGGCAGAGGGAGAGGGAGAGAGTCCCAAGCAGACTCCCCTGCTGAATGCAGAGCCCAAAGCAGGGCTCGAACTCACAACCCTGAGATCATGACCTGAGCTGAAACCAAGAGTCAGACGCTTAATAGATTGTGCCACCCAGGCGCCCCCAAAATATTTTTAAGTTAAAAAAAAGTACAACTTCTATGCAAACCAGCTTTTAGATAAGCCTGGTGCCTCACCACTTAGAACTGATGGTGTCCCTAAAGCTTTCCGGAGCCTCCTCTGCTCCGTAGTTCTCCAAGAAAAACACATCGCGTGATGCAATAGGCCATCACCGCCTCCCTGTGTAACTACAACCCTTGGGTTCCAACCATCTCAATTAGTTGAATGGCTGCATTACGTCCCGTCAGATGGATGTTTGTTATGTACTTGACCCTTCCCCTGTGAGTCACGAATGTTACTTTTCTAAGTGAGGCCACGGTTAAACACCTGCAAGCATGGGACTCACCTCACATCCTGCACTGTCTCCTTAGGAAGGGTCTCACAGGTGACATTGCTTGCATGATAGGACACACACAGTCCAAGAGCCAAATATCTGTGACCAGATCACATTTGCCAAATAGATTGTAGCCATCTGCTTGCCGCCTGCAGTGTACGAGTGGGATTGTTTGACCGCGTTGTTGCCGGCTTCGGGAGTCCTCTGACAATTTTGTCTTTCGGTGAATAACTCAAACATTATTGTCCCAGTGTCTTACTTCGCATGACCGTTGAGTAGTCCTTATTCCCCGATGTCATGGACATCTGTCAACTCTGAGAATGGGTTCCCTGGGATTTGGGGAACACTAAGATGACTCCCTCCCTCCCCCAGCCCTCAATATAGGGCTCCAGTCACTGGATCTGAGCTGGAATCACTTCCACGTGCGGGGAGCTGTGGCCTTGTGCAATGGTCTCCGGGTAAGGCGCTCCCTGGCAGTGGTGTGTTGAGGCCAGTGAGGACGTCCAGGGCCTCCCATCCCGCCATCTCAAACCTCTTCCTCATGACCCTGTGGATGAGCACACCCCATGGTTGAGCTCTCATCCGATGCTTTCCCGTTGTTAGTGTCCCTCCCACAATTCCTGGATGTGCTTTATTCCTTAGTATAAATCCTACTTTGGCAAATGCACCTTGCTGGGGTCTCGGTGGCATCTTTGGGAATACATCAAGAGGGCAGTTTCTTTTTTTTTTTTTTTTTTTTTTTTTTAAAGATTTTATTTAGTTATTTGACAGACAGAGATCACAAGTAGGCAGAGAGGCAGGCAGAGAGAGAGAGGAAGGGAAGCAGGCTCTCTGCTGAGCAGAGAGCCCGATGTGGGGCTCGATCCCAGGACCCTGAGACCATGACCTGAGCCGAAGGCAGAGGCTTAACCCACTGAGCCACCCAGGCGCCCAAGAGGGCAGTTTCATTAGAGGGTAGGGAATGACCAGGTCCTGACTCCCTCCACTGGAAGGGATCTGGAAAATTCTGGCGGAGCTCTCCCTCCTGGAGACCACGGGGCACCCAAACTGGACAGCAGCAGGGGAGAGAAACCAGGGCCTGGTGGCTGGTGGAGTCACCCGCAGCCTTGCTGCTGGCGCTGTTCTCTCCCCTCCCTGGAGGTTAATACGACCCTGCAGAAACTGGATCTCTCTATGAACGGCTTTGGAAACGAGGGGGCTACAGCCCTGGGGGAGGTCCTCAGACTCAACAACTCCCTGGTCTACCTAGACATCAGCTGCAATGACATCACCAACGACGGAGTCTCCAAAATCAGCAAAGGGCTGGAGGTCAATGAGAGCCTCAAAGTTCTGAAGGTGAAGTCTTTACTTAAGCTGGGAGCAGGGCGTTTTATGTGTGTGTCCGTGTGTGTGTGCACGCGCGTTCAGGTGTGTGTGCGTGCATCCGTCTGTGTGTGTGTGTGTCTTTGTATGCTGGGCGGGTGCGGCAGGGTGATGGGGTTGCATGTTGCTGGGAGAATTGTTGGGAAAATTCACCTTGGGCTTCACAACCCTAATGTCACCCTCTGCTGTCACCTGGCGCATGGGCTCATCTCCCAACCCGTCTTCCTTCCTCCCACCTGGGACTTCGCTCCACACTGAAGCCAGAGTGTGCGTTTTGAGCATAAGTCTGACTTCCACCCCGACCCGCATCTAGTCCCCTTCGGCTTAGATCCCCGCCTGGCTTCCTATGGTTCAGAGCCGGTTCTCTCCTCCCGGTGTGCTTCTCCGGACTCAGTTTACCCCGTGCTCTCCCTTGCTGTCCAGCCATGGCCTCAGGAGCTGCTTTCATCTCCCCCATCCCAGGGCCCGGCTCTCCCGATGGCCTTGGCTCAACCTCCCCTGTAATGCTCTCCCCCACTGTTCCCTGCCCCTACCTGGGTCACTGCCCCAGCTCAGCGCCCTGCTCCGGCAGCCGTCCCCATGGACCCTCAGATCTCAGCTCACCCCTTCATGCAGAACTTGCCAGGTTCCTCCCTAGACTCTCATTTCAGTGACTTGCTGACTGTCTGGTCACCCCCACTGGTGTGAGAGCTGCACCAGACCAAAGATGCTGTTTTCTTCTGCCCATTGTTTTACCCCTTGTACCTATGGACACATAATAGATGCCCAAGGAATGTCCATTAATGAAAGAATGAAAACATCTTTCATTTTATTTTATTTTATTTTTTTTAAAGATTTTATTTATTTATTTGACAGAGAGAGAGAGATCACAAGCAGGCAGAGAGGCAGGTAGAGAGAGAGAGGGGGAAGCAGGCTCCCTGCCGAGCAGAGAGCCTGATGCGGGGCTCGATCCCAGAACCCTGGGATCATGACCTGAGCAGAAGGCAGAGGCTTTAACCCACTGAGCCACCCAGGCGCCCCTCTTTCATTTTATTTTTAAAAAGGTTTTATGTATTCATTTGACAGAGAGAGACAGGGAGAGAAGAAACACAAGCAGGGGAGTGGGGGAGGGAGAAGCAGTCTTCCCGCTGAGCAGGGAGCCTGATGTGGGGCTCGATCCCAGGACGCTGGGATCATGACCTGAGCCAAAGTCTCAGCAACTGTGCCACCCAGGCGTCCCTACATCTTTCATTGTAAATTGATTGGCTTATAGGGATGCCTGCCTCTGCCGGTTGCCCCCACCCCCAGCTTGTATGCACTCTCTCTCTCTCTCTCTCTCTGTCAAATAAATACATAAAATCTTTAAAAATAAATAAATACATAGATTGGCTTATAGATGCTAATATCTAACATAGAGGCTCCTGGGCGGGACGCCTGGGTGGCTCAGTGGGTTAAGCCTCTGCCTTCGGCTCAGGTCATGATATCAGGGTTCTGGGATCAAGTCCCGCATCAGGCTCTCTGCTCAGCGGGGAGTCTGCTTCCCCCTCTCTCTCTGCCTGCCTCTCTGCCTACTTGTGATCTCTCTGTCAAATAAATAAATAAAATCTTAAAAAAAAAAAAAAAAGAAGCTCCTGGGCGGTTAGAAAACAGATGACAAAGGAGGCCTTCCATTACCAGTTTCCCTTTCTGGGGCTCCTGCCCTGAGGCAGGTGCCTATTAGGGGGCTGGCTTCTTGCCTCCCACGCGGCCCTCCAGCATGGGCTCCATGCGCACCACCTGTCAGATGGGAAAGCCGAGCCTACGTGACCAGCTCAGGCCCTGCAGCTCAAGAGAGGCAAAGAAGTCAGCCTCGCCTGGCTTCCCGCTGCAACTCCAAATTCCTCAAGATGGGAGGGGAGGTGATTCGGGGGGCCACAGATGTGGGGGTGCTGGTGGAGAAGGACGGGAGTTAGACGTCAGTGACAGTGAACTGTCATCTCAGAGGACAAGCCCCTCAGCACTGCAAAGAGGAAGCCAGCTTCCCAGCAGTGGAGGGAGCAGGGGGCACCGGCTGGGGACCTCGAGAGCTGGCAGTGAGGTCCGGCCCGAGCCAGAGGAAGAGTAACTCAGAGAAGAGAGACTGGCCGATGCAGCCTGCCTGGGACTCAGCCTCCGTGGAACCATGAAGCCAAGTTCAGAGCACCCGAATCGTAAAAGATGGAAACGTTGCCTCAGCAACGTGGCAACGGGGGTTTTCTCTACTCGGTGGGTACTGGTGATTTTAACATTTTTTCTACCTCTCTTTGAATTTCTTATATAATGACCATGGGTCACTGTTTAAATGTTTAAACATATTGTCATGTGTTTAAATATATGTAAAATTCGCTTTATGTTTTAAAATGAAAGGAAAAAGTTTTAAACACAACTTACAACCTACCTCTCAGCTGGGGCGTAGGTGGGAGCCACATGAATCTTGAGCCTGGAATGATCTCCTGTTCTCCACGTCGAGCACGGCCCTCCTTTCCCTACTCTTGGAAAAATAAGGATTTCCCCAGGGAAGTGAGTCAACCAAAGGCTTCTAGAAGTTAAGCCTTACGAAGTCTGTGTTTTCTCTCTCAAGTCTGTCGGAGCCGGGGAAAAGCCGGACACAGAGTAGGTGCTCGGGGAAAGTTCTGGCTGCCTCATGAAGACACCACCTGGCAGAAAGCCTTCAACAATAATAACTAACATTCATTTGCTGCTTAGTGGGTACAAAGCATTCTTTTGAATGCTTTGCTTGAATTGATTTATTGGAACCTCAGAGTGGCCCGAAGCAATAGGTACCCAGCGGTCAGGGAATTAATCCAAGGCCAGCAAACTAGGAAGCAGAGCCACTGGGCTCCGTGTTCCTTGCTGTTAACCACTACACCAAGCTTTAGCGGCTCTCAGCTGCCTTGGGATCATGCCCTATGTGCTCAGCTAGGCCTTCATGGTCCCTGTGAAGCTCTGTGGCCTCATTCTTCTGGCTCCTGCTCAAGAGATGTTTGCCATTGCCCAAACACCTCTGCACCTTTGCACTTGCCTACCCTTGTCTACTTTGGTGCATCTCATTCCCTTTTCTGGTCCTGCCCCGGCTTCTTCCAGACCAGAAGAATCCCCATTAGTTCTGCAACACTTACCTCAAGTGTCCCCTCCCCGGTGTCGGATGCCCCTTTCCTGGCTTCCGCGGTACCAGGGTGTGCCTCTGTCACTGCCCTCACTGCACTCCTGATGCCATTCATGCGTTTGCCTCCGGCCCCCTCTAGACTGTAAGCTGCAGGAGGGCAGAGACCTGTCCTGTCTGCCTGTGCGTCCCTTAGCACGTTTCCCAGCAACTGGCACATGGTAGGTTTGCTGGCTGGATGGACGGATGAACAGATAGATGGATGAATGAGCAGTGAGATGGACAAGCAGATGGATGTCTGGACAAACAGGGAGACAGGTGCTTACAGAGAAGTCTGGGTGGAAGACAGAGATGACAATTTGATGGGAAGTAACAGAAGCCATGCTCTGAGCCAGCCTCTCCTGTCCCCACCTTATCCCCCGCGTCTCTCGTCCCTCTTCCCACAGCTTTTCCTGAACCCTATGAGTATGGATGGGGCTGTTTCACTTATCCTGTCCATCAAGAGGAACCCCAAATCCAAGATGGAAGAGATCGACATTTCCGTGAGTGATCAGACGGCGTTTGCTAGCACCAGGACGCACATCAGGGGCACTAAGAGCTCTATCCCTCCCACAAGTGCTCCATGACAAGGTCACTCCTTTTGGGGTACAACTTGGCCCTCTCTCGGGGTCCTTTTAGCAGGAGTAGCCACTCCGTCAGTAACTTCACGGTGTGACATCCCAGACCGGAGCCCGGGTGGGTCTGGGAGCAGAAAGAGCAGAGACCGAGAAGGGATCCCCAGAGCAGCCTTTGTTCACCGCCAGCCCTGCTCGTGGACAGCCCTGGCTCCAGAACGGTTCCAGAATCGCAGAACTTTTAGAATCTGTGTAGTAACACACACATAATCTGTATTTGTATCTCATGACATGGGCCCCCTGAGAGTAGAAGGTAAGGGTTAACCCCCAATAGAGGAGGGAGGCCCGAGGAGGAGACGACACTGGGCCAGGTGTTCTTGCCTGGATCATGAGACAGGTGGTGGCTGGTCCTCCTCTTTACACCGGTCCCCCCGGCCCCCAAGTGAGCTTCTATGGCCCAGCTCATCGGACCCCACTCTGGGAGGTGAGTGGAGTGGACTCATGTTCCAGAGCGACCTTGAACACAGTATTGCCGTCCGGGGGCTCACACAATAGAAATGTATTATCTCACAGTTCCGTAAACCAAGGCTCAGGATCAAGGTGTTAGCAGGATTGGCTCCCGCAGAGGACTGTGAGGAAGAGGGTGTGATGCGTCTCCCAGCTTCTGGCCGTTTGCTGGCAATCGTGGATGTTCCTTGGCTTGTAAGAGCATCACCCTGATCTCTGCCTTCAGCTTCAGACGGCGCTCTCCCCGTGTGCATGTCTGTCTCTGTAACCAAATGTCCTTTTTAGAAGGACACCAGTCACAGTGGATTAGGGCCCACTCCAATGACCTCATCTTGACTCCATCCTCTAAAGACCCTATTTCCAAATAAGATCACCTTCCCAGGTATAGGGGATTAGGACTTCAGTATCTCGTTGGTGGGAACACAGTTCAACCCATAACAAGAACTTTTCCTCATCCTTTTATATATAAGGAAAGTGAAACAGAGAAGTTAGGTCACTTGCCCAGGACCACGTAGGCAAGCAAGAAACCCAACAAAGGGTAAACCCAGGGTTTCTGCCTCTTACTCTAGAGTTCTACCAAGAGATGATGTTAAAGTCGTGTTGCATTATTTTAACGTCACACAAATATGATGTTTTGCCAAGATTTTGAGTATTTAAGCCCAGCCTCCTTGGAACTGAGTAATAAGTGAAATTTGGACTTAGGTTCACCACAGATTATAAAACCCTGGAAAAACACCCCTGCTTTTCTTTTCCCTTTGTTCTCTTCCCCATGCTCCCTGCCCTGGGGTCCACCTTTGCTCTCTGTCTCCTTGGGAGCCTCTGCCCACTGTCACCCAACAGCTCTGGCCTTGCACCGCCCATGCTGCCTTAGCCCCCACTCCACCCTGCCTCTGGGGCATTTGCTCTCCCCCCAAGCCTGCCCCAGTGCAGGCTGGAAGGCATGCCCTCAGGCACTGTCTTGCCATCTGAGGGAACGTTTAGAAGCGGTGCTATTTGGCTAACCCCAGACGGCACACGACGCCATGAGCTGGGATCACCCTGCCCCCTTACAAGCCTTTCAGCACTGACAGGTCTGAATTAGACTTTTCCCTCCCTTTTATCATCTCTCCTGATGTAACTCTAAACAGTGTTGGAACCCCTTCATTGTAGATGAACTTTCTCTAGAATATCTACAAACTGGGATGAGGTAAGCCTTCAGCCCTTAAGCATGGGTTTAATTATCTGAAGTGGCAAATAATTCCTCAGAACCACATCTGAGGAATGAGACGGGCTCACCCAACCAGGGGAGGCTCGCCTGGGACAAACACTGCTTCACGGAACACGTCTTCTCCCGTGGCCTATCACCCCGCTCTGAGGGCACTTCCAAAAGGGGAGTTCCCAGTGGGTTTTGAGCCAGGACGGGGTGGTTGGGATGAGGAATCCTCTTCCGGGGCATCTGCTCCAAAGTCCAATATGGTGTAGAAACGGACATTTCAGGGCTTTTGTCTCGGGCGCTGTCTCCTACCCCATAGCTGGGTGTCATCTGCCACACGCAGACACTGAGGCTCGCCCTCCGAGAGCCGAGCAGACAGTGTGGGGCAGGCTGCCAGCCCTCAGCCGGAAGAGCCGATCAAAATCACATGCGAACCTTACAAGTCAAATCGCAAGCTCTGAGAACAACGAAGGACTCCAGGCTAGGAGCAGCACTGCAGAACAAGCTGGAAAAGACCCCCCCCCCCAAAAAAATCCCCAAACCAAAACCTCCGCTTTTGGCTTGGATGCACCTGCTGGTCTGAGGGGGTGGAGAGGTGGGGCGGGGGGGCCCGGGGCGTGGAGATGGTACAGTGGATGGCTTCCTCATGTTGGGTCCCCTCTCTTCCCGCCTCAGAACGTGCTGGTGTCTGAGCAGTTCCTAAAAATATTGGACGGGGTGTGTGCCATCCACCCCCAGCTGGATGTGATGTACAAGTCCGTGCAAGGCTTCTCTGCCAAGAAAGCGCTCCTCCAGTGGACGAACCCCATGAAACTGATCCAGGTGAGCCCTTGCCTTCCTCCCCGAGACTCCAAGGACCCAGAGGCTCCCCTCCCCCAAAGCGTCTGCACAGTCCTCTCTGACAAGGAAAATCTCAGACGTGGAATGTTCCTTGTGGATGTTGGTTCCCCCAGCAGTGCTTCCTGGCTCCCCGAGGAAGGGGCCATCTGGGACCTGGCTGCGGGGCAGGGGAGGGCCGGTCTTGGAACAGGATGGTTTCTACCAGCCAGGCTCCTCCAACCAAGGCAAGTCACTGTGCTCTCTGAGCCCCAATGTCTTCATGTGGAAAACGGGCAGAACAACACAACTCACCCCAGGAGGGCTATGGAGAGCCAATTCTGTTAAACACACATGAAGGGCTTAGAGCCATGCCTGGCCAATAATAAGCACCCAGCAAAAGCAAGCTCTTGCCAATGACTGGTGAGGATGGCCAAGACGCTCCCCGGGTCCCCCACCCCCGCCGTGGTGAGGACAGCTATTGGATGGCTCTGGCTAAGGAGAGACTCTCAGATCCTTTCTATCTCGTGGCCACCTGCTCCTAGCTCAAGTCTCAGATCACAGGAGGCAGATGGAACCCATGGAAATGAGAAATCAGTTTTAGAGCTGCAAGGACGCTCGTCGGGTCTGATCACCTCACAGAGGAGCATCTGGCGCAGGCTGGTGTTCCCACTCCGGGCTCTCGCTGGACAGGCCCCCGCTGGGTGCACACTGGCTGCTATCTGGGGTGATGCCCCGCCGATGTGGGTCCTGTGGGCTGCGTGCTGCTGGGGAAGCTTCCTGCTCCTTGGTTGGTCTGCTCTGTGCCTTAGCCTCTAGGACTAAATTGAAAAGCTCTGTGTGCAAAATATTGTTGTGTGGAAAGTTCTAGAAGGCAAGGGGGTATCAAGTATCTTCATGAGTCAGATGACATCAGATGGAACCAAGGGAAAAACCACAGGAACGGAGTTCTGAGATGCAAAGTGGGGGCCCCACCCCGTGTTTAAAACAGCATAGAAATCTTTAGGAATCTCATAAGAATTCCAGATTAGAGACCAAACCTGATGTGCGATGGAAAACAGAGTCCTTCCCCTCGGGGTGGGGTGGGGGGGCAACAGTCTGGTTGGGAGGATGGGACAGATGCAGTAACTTTTCATAGATATATGATAAATAATAAATGAGTGCCAAAGGCAGCAAATATCATTCAAGTCCAGAGCAGAGGCCACTGTGGGGTTAGGCAAACAGAAAAGGACACGTCTTAGGGAAGGGCCTTGAAGAGCAGAAAGGATTCAGGTGAGTGACAGCGACAGGGAGGAAGTTCTGGGAATAGGATTCCCACCAGCAAAGGAGCTGGGGGTGGTACACACCATGTGCTTGGGGGATGGGCAGGACCACGCGGCTCCAGCAGAAGAACCTCGTGGTTCCAGGCTCCTGCAAAGCCTGGCAGTCAAGGCTGCACAGGGAGGCTGGGGCTGGCTGGGGCTCAGTGTTGGGGTTTGATCCCACAGGGCGTAGGGAGCCAGTGATAGTTGCTGAGTAGTGGGCGATGTGAATTCAGCAGGACTCAGGGATAAGTTTTCAGGCAATGGAGAGGAAATGAACCGAAGAGGGTAAAGATGAGAGTGGGAATGCCAGCAGGACACTGTGATCGTATGCTAGGTATGATAACAGCTTCTAGAATGGTGCCTTGCCTGAGAGTGGCAGTGGAAGTGGAGGGACTGATGTGGCAGATACCATTATGGGGCATCTCCAGGATTTGGTGAATATTTGGGTACGTGGTGCACACGTGTGAGTGTGTGTGAGTATGTGTGTGTTCGGAGAAGGAAGGCTTGTCGTGATAGGAGAGACCAAAGATAACCCCAAAAGTTCTAACCCAGGTGACTACAAAAATTGGCAGGGGAAGCAAAGTCTTCTCTGGCCGCACCCTCTCTGCCTGCCCCTCCCCACTGGCTCTGCACAGTTGAGCCCCACGGGATTTCTCCCTGTTTATCTACACCAGTTCTCGCTCAACCCCAGGCCGGTGCACACGCACGTTCCTCCGCCTGGAACACCCTTCCTCCTGCCTTCTATGTCTCACTCGTTCCTACTCTTCCTCTAGGTCTCTACTCAAGTTCATGTCCTCGGGAGACCCTTCCAGATTCCCTAATCAGGAGTGCTAGCCCCTCTCTGAACCCGTCCAGGGCAGGAGCGATGATGGGTTGTATCCATAGCACCTACCAGAGCCACGGGCCCTTCTTGAGCTGGTCCAAGTTCTTGTTGTTGACCACACAATCCACTCTAGCTGGGTTAAGCAAAAAGGGATATATTACCAGAGACTGACCCCAGAAAGGTGGAGGGGGGCTGAAGAAACAGACTCCTAGTTTAGGTTCCAGAAATGGCTCCCCAAATCCCCCACGTGGGCTGCCAGTGTGGAGGCAGCTTCTGCTGTGAACGGGAGGCTGCCCAGTGGGGGATCAGCTGCCGAATCAGGACCGCCCCACAGCTGCCTCCGGCCTGCTCCCTCCGAATCGGACCTCTCACACAAGCCTCCCCTGGCTGCTTGGTGAAACGCATCCCATTCAGTCGCCTAGGTGAAAGGGAGGTTAGGGAATGTCCGTGTTTAGCTCTGCAGTGTCTGCCTCATGGAGCTGCGTGTGTGGAGGGGACGGGATTCATGGCGGCTCACCTGTGGGGTCCCCCACAGGGCTGGCAACCACTGGGAGGGTCGAGCTGCCTGAGAGTCACCTGGGACATGTTGGCCTGTGGTGCCAGTGGGTGTCAGCATGGACTTGTGAGCAGCTGAGCTGCTCCCGATGCAGAAGTAGGGTCCCTCCAGGGGGAAAGGCAGTGCACCCCAGAGGGGTTAGTGTGGGGAGGTAAAAGCAGGGGACTGAGGACTGGTCCCTGAGGAGTTCCCCAGCCAGCACACTATCTGCGGGAATGTCTGTCAGTCCAGCTGGGCCTCAAAGGCCCATCGAGAGTGGGAGGGGAAGAGAAACGTAAACTTCAGAAGGCCCCCAAAAGAATGTTTGAATGATACAGAAGAGGTGTTCACGGTGTATTAGTACAATGCGTTCTGTAAAAGAGTATGGATGATAGGAAGATGTTGGATGGATGGAGAGACAGGTAAGAGATGATAAATGAATGATAGACAGACAGACAGAACAAACAGCAGAGACTCTAATCCTTCCCTCCTTGGAGTTGTCTGGAGATCCTGCGCCGTGGAGTGGGGGCTCCTGGAAAGCGAGCAAACCCCCAGAGCCGTCATGGCGGGCAGCTCGCCACGCCTCATCCTGTGCGGGGCTCCTGGGCTTAGGCAACCGCTACACACAGGAGACTTGGGCTCTCCCGTCTCCTTTGTACACCTCCCCTCCGCTTGCCAGGCTGCCCTTTGGCAGGGGGCGGTGGGTGGGGCAGTGGGTGGTGAGTAGGTGTTCTAAAATCAATTGTGAGCTCCTGGTGTCTCCTGCTTCTCTCAGAGCTACGCTGACCAGCACAAAATCACAGTCCTAGACTTCTTCAAGAGCTTGAACCCTAAAGGAATGATGACGATGCCTGTGGGTGACTTCCGGAAGGCCATGATACAGGTGTGCTGACCCCTATGGCTATAGCCCAGGGGGGCGGTGGGGGGCGGTGTCTGTGTGTCTGTCCGTCCGTGTGTCTGTGTGTGTCTGTGTCTACATGTGTGTCTGTGTGTTTATGTGTCTGTGTGTATCTGTGTCTGTGTATATTTGTGCGTGTGTCTGTGTATATCTGTGTGTCTGCATGTGTGTGTCTGTGTATCTCTGTGTCTGTCTCTGTGTGTGTCTGTGTGTGCCTGTGCTGTCTATATGTCTGTGTATCTGTATGTGTGAATATCCGTCTGTGTGGGTCTGTGTGTGTGTCTGTGTGTGTGTGATTCTGTGTCTGTGCATATCTCTATGTCTGTCCATGTGTCTGTGTGTCTGCATGTCTGTCTGTCTGGGTGTGTGTGTCTGTGTGTATGTCTATCTTTCTGTCTGTGTCGGGGGCTGTTGACCTTGCATGGTCCATCCACCCCTTCAGCAGGACAAGGTCCCCGTAAACCTGCACCAAGTCAGGGAGCTGATAAAGAAGCTGGACGACAAGACAGGCATGGTGAACTTCAGGTCAGTGTGGGCCCGGGGGCCATCTGATCCCGCTTCTGCCCGGGAAGCCCTGTTGCCCCACCCCCCGCAGGCGCCCGGGCTGAGCGGGGTGCAACCTGCACTCCATGAGGCGACCTCACCTCCCTGGAAGCAGCTGGCCACGCTCTCCAGGGCTCCCAAGCCCGCCCCACGGTCTGCCCTCTGCCTCAGCTTCCCCTCAACCACGGACTGCTGGCTGCAGGGCCAGACTCTGGGGACACAGTGAGGTGACACACCGGAGTGCATGGCTAGACCCCGGTGTGTTGGGAGGGGTCTGCAGGTCCCCTGGGAGCCCAAAGAGGAGGATCACTCCGGCAGGAACTGTTGTGGTTCAGTGGTTTGTGACATAGTCTCCATCCCTTAAAGAAATAGGAAGGGGCTGGGATAACAGTCATAAGGATAATGACACTGTCCACGAGCCCTTTCCATGGGCCCTGTACTCTGCGGGCCACCGGACCTGCTCAGGTGTCCTACCTCTCACAGCGCCCAACAGCGGCTGTCGTCGCCTGCACGCGGTGACGGATACTGAGCTTTGGAGAAGGGCAGCACGGGAGCTCAGTACGCACACAGAACGCGGCAGCTGTGGCCTTTGAAGCCAGGCCTGTGTGCTGGACCTCCTCGCTGAGGCCTGCCAACTGGGCTCCCGTCTGGCCCCACAGCTGCATGTCTTACAGTGTCCTTCGGGAGCTCTAGCCAAGGGATCCCCTCTGGCCCTGCCCCATAAGCCCTCCCCGGGTACCTCCGTCCTGTGCCCCGATCAGCGTGTGTGCGGGTGATATAGTGGTTTAAAATGGGCTCCGGGGCCAGACCACCTGAGTCCCCAGGCCAGCTCCACTCCTGGGCAAGTTAACCCAGTCTCCTCAGGCTTCAGTTTCCCCATCTGTACTATGAAGCTCATGACAGTACTCACGGCTTCGGAGTTTTTGAGGAGTGAATGGATGAACGCCTGTAAAACGTTAAGAACGTTACCTGGCATGTGGCAGGCTCAGGGGACACATATGTTTTCTTATATAAGACTGTACCCTCACACACACACTGTTTATTATTTCTCGTAAATAGAACCACGTTATCACGTTCCTCTGAACTTGCTTTGCCTCCCAGTCTATCTTGGCAATCTTTCCAGGTTTGTACATTTAGACCCCTCTCCGTCTTTTTAAATGCCATGTGCTAGTTCATAGCACAGACATCTCATCCTTGAAGCTCAATTTTATGGACCTTTAAGGAACTTCCATTGTTTTGCCACCACAAATAAGACTGTAACCAGCATCCTTTCGTCTCTGGCGTTTGCCCCAGTCTCTCTCACAAGGGCTCAGCGCAGCGGATCCCGCGCAATCCCTGTGCCGAAGGGGGTGCATGTTCTGAATGTCAACCTACTGCCAAACCCCTGCCAACAACGTGAACCAGCTCACTGCCCCCTCCCCGGGCCGGCACGGAGACTTACCTGAGTTCAACCCTCTGCCACCAGGAGGGGTGGGCGGACAAATGGTCTCTCGTGGATCGGAGTCTGCCTAGACATTCCCGCCAGCCTACCATGAGCCTCCACTGACACTGTGTATCCCCTCACCTTTCAAACCAGTCTCCTGAACACAGTGAAGCCATAGCAACAAGTCTGGTCTGGAAAGAAGTCCTGGCGACCCAGAAGTCCTGGCAAGTCAGACGGTGGCAGGGAGGAGGCGGAGATCTGTCTGAAATCCCCGTAGACACACATCAAGGCCAGGCTGTGAGCGAGCCAATAAAGTCTGCCTGGGTCTCCACGTCTCTGGGCTGCTGGTGGGGTTGGGCTGCTGGTGGGGTGCCCTTCCCCGGGGGGGCGGGGCGGGGGGGGGCAGCACCGCCTCGTCTGAGTGACCAGCAGGGGGCGCATCCTCAGCAGCCTTGGTGGGACCTATGAAAACAAATTGGGAATGCGATGGGGTTGTTGCTAGGCAGCGAGAGAAAAGCGGGGAGTGGGAGCAGGGGAGACCAGTGCAAAACAGTGGTCATCATAGTAAACGTAAACTATGTCCAGGAGAGGGATTTCTGAGATGCTGGAGGCAGCGGTTGAGGGAACAGATACTCATGAAACAAGATCGGGGACCTCTGGAAGCAAAATGCTGAGGGGCCACGTGGAGAGAGCCCAGGATGGGAGACGGAGACCTGGCATGTGGTCGTGGCCTGGCGCTACCTAGCCACCTGACCTTGGAGCCTTATGCTTCCATCTGAAAAGTAGGACAGCTGAACTAAAGGCTTCCTAATCTGTTCTGGGGAATCCATTACTCTGCATTTCTTTTCTAAAATTCCTTGGAAGCTTGGGAGAAAAGAGCTGCTTAGCATAAAAGCAGGGATAGTCAAGACCAGCCTGAGCTACACAGGTAGGGGGATGGGTACCTTAAAGGGTTCTGATCAACCTCGCCAGTTATCTTAGTGGATGAACAAAGGCAGGGACCAAAGCATGCATTTCTGTAGCACCACACAGTGCCTGGCACTTGGTAGATGCTCAGCAAAACCCACGAAACGAACAAATGCACTCACGTGGCGATTGTTTTGGGCCGGTGATGGGAAACTGGGAAAATTGGGGGTTAACCAAGAACCGACGCTTTGAGCACCAGTGGAGTGCCAGACCGGAGTCTAGGCACCCAGTTACCACCCTGGGTTCCACTTTGCGTCACCGGGGGTCGAGCTGATGCCAAGGCCTCTCTGCCCATGGGGCAGTATCGTTATTCGAAATAATTTATGCCTCCTCCCCACAGTGCATTTTCCCCTTTCCCTTCCTTAATCGACGTGTTAGCCTGCGGTTGAATTTCCATTGCTTGGGTGGCATGGGCGCTCAGAGTCAAAATGAGGATAATGAAAGAAAATAAATGCAATAAGGGATTTGAGGGCTGAAGCTCACATCTACCATACTCCTCAGGGTATGTCGATGTCTTGTGCTCTGACTCCACAAATAAATCGAATCCCTTTGAAGTCAAGCTATGTCTTTTAAGTTTATTATAATCTATAAATTTCTCCATCAAGTCTCCTGCCCATACTGAGCATCCAAAAATTGCTGGTGTCTGGTGGAACCCTGAGGATTATGAAGCCACAGAGTATCAGAATTTGAGGGCTGTGGGCCACGGATCAGTAAAACAGCAAAGTTTTCTCAAGATGCTTTTAATCCACCTCTTGCATAAAAATGAAAAGGCAGCAATCCTCTGATCAAATGTTATTTTTTGTTTGGGTAGCTTTGGGAGAATTATGGAGATATAGGGAAGCTAAAACCCACCCCTACCACCACGCCCGACCTTCCAGGCCTTCCCTTGACACTGCCACCCCCAAGTGGGTGAAGGATTGCCAAGCCAAAAAAACCTGCCTTGTAACCGCCAGGGAGCCTTCCCAAAGTGGGAGTAATTCCCACGAGTGGCCACTAGGTGTCAGGTCAGCTCCTGAAGTCCTGGTGAGCACGTCTTTTCCAGATCTTACAGACTGTCCTGCGGGCTTTGCCACCCACTTTCTATAATTCCCCCATAAGACCCGCACCTGAAATCTGAGCCCCGTAGGGTCCAGCAGCCTGACACTTGGGCAAACCTCTCCAAGGCTCAATGTTGTCCTTGTGAATTGAGATTTCTAACACCTATAGTTTCTCCCTTGCTGTAAGGAAGATCAGGGGCTGGTAAAAACCATAAACATTCAGTCCCCTCCCTTATTCAACCCACCCTGGAGCTGGGCAAGACCCAGGAGGAGACAGTGATTCACTGCGGAGGGCAGACTGCACATGGAACTCATCCTCTGACAATTGGCTTGCCAAGTCAGGAGGCTGGTGGGCAGGAGGACCCAGGCGGGAGCTGCGAGCCCAAGGTGGAGGTAGAGGAAACTTGCAAAAGTAGGAGAGGCTGGCAGATGGAAATGGCCCAGAGGGACTGGCCCCGAAGCGGGCCCAGTCCTGCAGCCCTGGGAAACAGCACCCTGGGTGTGACCCTCCTTTCTTGCCCTAACTCAATTAGCTTTGTGTGCTCTTTGCTCCTCCCAGAGACCCTGTATAGAAGATCTGTTCTTATCCCCATTTTACAGTTGGGGAAATGGAGGCGTGGAGAAGTTAAGCATCTCACTCAAGGCTGAGAATCAGACCCTAAGGATACTGCTGTGGCTCCCTGGGGTCTTAACCACTATGCTTCCTGCCCCTCTGTGGCTTCCAAGCGGCAGTTTCAGATCAAGACAGGGAAGTTGAAACGCACTTACATTGTTTATACTCCTTCTGCAACAAAGTGAGGAATAACCAAACCCATAAGCAAGCATGAGCTCCTGACCAGGCTAGACTAGCCAATGGGAGGGAGGCAAAGGCAGATGGTAATGCTGTATTGCAGCGGATTTCCGAAGGTCAGGTTGATAGGCTCTCCCTGTCCCCTGCATTGCTCAGGAATTGCACCAGGGGTCGTAGGATGGGAGAACAGAAGGAAGTGTCTGTAAAGTTTGGTGTGCCAGCATCATAAAGTGGCTAAGCACACAGATTCCGATATGTGGCAAATCTGGGTTTGAATTCTGCCTGCCAGCTCCGTGACTTTGAGCAAGTCCCTCAGTCCCTCTGAATCTCAATTTCCTCATCTTGGACAGAAACAATAATGGTATCCTGCCCCACAGGATGGCTGTGAAGATTGAATGAGCTCATGTGTGTGAAACACCGAGCCCAAGGCCTAGCACACAGTTAGGACTTCTTATAAGGGTGACCTCATCACGGTGGGCGTTCCTTTCAGAGAGGAGGATGAGAGGAGCCCTAGGTCCAGCAGGCACGGTAATGACCAAACCAAGAAGCCGTCTTTGAATTATCCAAGTACTGGGTCTTTGAAGCACCATGGAAGCATTCTAGTCTCAGGCTTTGGTTAAAGACTTGCATAAAAATCGGAAGAATTTGTTCAGAATCTTTTTTTTCAAGACTTTATTTATTTATTAGAGAGAGAGTGAGCACAAGCCGGGGGGGTGGGGGGGAGAGAAGCGGACTCCCTGCTAAGCAGGGAGCCTGACACAAGGCTCCATCCCAGGACCCTGAGATTGTAACCTGAGCTGAAGTCAGACTTAACCCACTGAGCCACCCAGGAGCCCCTGTCCGGAATCTTAACTGGAGGGATGCGGGGAGGACCAGGAACCAGCAGCACTGTGTGAACGGTGCAGGGGACACAGTAGACATCCAGTATTTTTCTCAGCTGCTGAGGTCTGAACCCCTCTTCCTAGGCTGAGAAGGCCTCGCCTGGGGGGAGGGGCAGCTGGGACTCCCAGCAGGGACTCAGAAGTGTGTCCACGCCAGACAGTGACTCTCTGAGCTGGACTCAGGAGCCGGGACCCCAGAGCACCAAGGCCCATCATAAATTCTCTCGAAGAGCTACAGCACTGCAGCCGGATGAGCCCTGGGAGCAGGCGTGACGTTGCTGGGGTCGGCAAGGACACAGAGCCCGCCTGCAGGTCAGCCGTGCGAGCGGCAGCCCCGGCTGTGCACTGTGCAGCTGTGGCGACAGCTGCCATGTCCTCGGGGGACCGGGCAGCCTTGCCAAGAGGGGGCTTGGGTTTGGTTTTTGTTTTGATGGGTTTTGTGTTCAACAAAATCAAACAATGAGTGGCAAGGCCAGCCTGCTTCCTAAACACTGGCTGCAGACCAGTGGCCTTGAACTACAGGAAGGGAACGTTTCTCCTTCAGGAAGCAGCCGTCCTGGAGGGGGAGGGACGCCAGGGCCCAGGAGGCCCACCTTGAGGCCCAGGGGTTTGCCTCTTAAGGAAGGTTGGTGGCGTGGCCCTTGGAAGGCTCCTTTGGCTGCTCGGCCCCCACCTTAGGGAGTCTTGGGGGAGCCAGAGTGGGGTTGACGAGCGGGTGCCGCGGTGGCCAGGATGAAGAAGACGGAAGTCTTGTGAGGGTGTACATGTGTTGTGGTATCATCGAGAACGTACGGGGTCTTTCTCCCAGTTCCTGCTACCCACTTTAAAAACCCATGGAGTGCAGTTGTGGGACGCAGGGGGTTAAGTGTCCAAATCTGCTTGAGACTCTCTCCCTTTGTCCGTCCCCCTTTCTCTTTCTCTAAAACATATATATATATATATATATATATATATATATATATATATATAGACAAACACCTCTTGGAATTTCCTGAGTGGCAGGAGTGTCTTTGTTATGCCGATGAGGCAACCCAGGGTGGGCCCCCTAGACAGCTTTGGGAGGCTGGTAGCCTGAACCACCAAGCCGGGAACAGAGGTTGGGACTTTCAGCAGATGGGAGAGGAGGTTAGAGATTGAGTTCAATGACATGGGCAGTGTTCAATCATTCCTACCTAATGAAACTCCAGTGAGAACTCTGGACAGTGAGGCTCAGAGGAGCTTCCTGGGAAGGGACGCTTTGCCTGCCTTTTAGATCTTGCCTTAGACACATCTTCATGTGCCAGCCGCTGAGCCACAGCTTTCATAATAAAACTGTAATCTGAACTATAGTGCTTTCAGTGAGTTCTGTGAGTTGTTCCAGGGAATTATCCAACCTGAGGGGGTCCTGGGACACCCCCACGTTGTAGCTGGCGGATCAGAAGTGCAGCTCTCCTGGGAAGCCCCCTTGCAGCTGGCATCTGAAGTAGTCTGGGGGACCAAGCCTGTGGAGTCCAACGCTCAGTCCGGTGGTGCTGCCCCAGCCCCAGGTGTGATGGACATGGAAACTGTGTACATGAATGAATGATCGTGTCTGAATTACAGAGACAATGTGTGTGCTCAAATATGTGCATGACCGACAAGAGGGTGTCTGTGCCCAACAAGAGGGCTTACCTCCGTCCTGACCAGGTTGTGTACTAACCAACTTGCTTTGTTGCCAGCATCCTTATGACTAAAACTCAACTCACAGCCACTCCCAGCTTGTACTGCTCCTGGCCGTACCTCTGATTTCCCAGAAGAGGGCGCTTCAACCCCACAAGTTCTCCCTCTTGGGAAAGCTGCAGCTCTCTAATGCGGAGGTTGGGGGAGAGAAAAAGAAAACAGGACCCCAGACTGGCTCCAGGAAATCAAATTCAGATGCCCCAAAAAGGGCTGTCGTGCAGCTGGCTTCAGCGACACTGGTCATAGCAGAGGAGCGTGGGCCAGAACTCTCACCCTGTCCGGAGAGCAAGCTTCTCCACCCAGGGGCAGGGGCAGGTTCTGTGCGGGCTGAGCTACACCATCTGAGGGAACCTCTTTATAAAAACATACACTTACAAATGCAACATGAGGTACAGCAAGTGGATGTTTATTTAGAATGAGGGAAAAGTCACAACGACAGGCACATTTTCTAAAAGCTCTTAGCGGTCTGAATGTCAGGTGGATCCAGGGCCCTGGTGGAGCGTCTCACTGAGGGAGGGTCCCTGCAGCTCCAGCCCCTTCGGCTTCTTTAAGGGTGCAGGGGACTCTGCCTCTGCCTGCATCTCCTCCAGCAGCGACTGGCCACCTCCAAATGAGGAGTCCGGCCAGCTTCCTGCCCATCCTGCCATGAAAACAAGACGCAGCTCCAGCCAGCCACCTGTCCAGGTCTCAGCGCCACGCCATGACCTTGTGCCTGGCCAGCCGCTGTCCCTTCCCTTTCGGCCACACCCCGGAGGCTGCCACCTCTATCCCTTCTGCCTTTTGAGGCACCAGCCGCTGCTTCTCCCTCCTTGAGTCCTGGCTTCCCAGTGGGTTTTCCATCCCCCTACCTTTCTTTAAAGATTGTAGAACTCACAGCCCCCAGAATGACTTTCCTAAAGGTACTGTGCTACAAGAAATAACCTTTTCTTAAAATTAGTGGGGAATGCAAGTTTGAGGAATGGGGCTAGGGAGAGGGATTATATACTTCAGTTTATACTGAAGTGTAAGTGACTTCAATTAAATTCAATAAACATTATGAGCCTCCCCTGTGTGCAGTGCTATTGTGGGTATGCTTGGGATACATCAGTGAATAAAACAAAACCTATCTCTTACAAGGAGTTTACACTCCAGCAGGAAGGGACCAGCCACAAACAATATATACATCAGTAAATGAGTCCTACAATAGTGTGAGAAGATGTTAAGAGCTATGGGGGTCGGAGATGAGCTGGGGAGGGGTTCAGGAGAGTCATTGCTGGGCGTGGGGAGTGGACTGGGAGAGGTTACAATTTCAGGCTGGTAAGAAGTGGTATTTGAGCAATGACTTGAAGAACATCTGGGGGAAGAGGTTTCTCGGCTGAGGAAGGACCCCAAGACAGGAGCATGCCTGGGCAGGACCTGTAAGCTGGCCTGTGCAGGCCTGTGGAGCAGAGAGAGGGGAGAAGACTGCTCAGGTGTGGGGGGTGGGGAGGATGGGAGGAGGCCAGAGGGAAGGGTCAGCCCAGGTGGGGCTCTGAGGGCCACTATGTAGAACACAGGGTCTGGGTGACAGGGACCCTTGCAGAGTTTGGGGCAGCAGAGGGCACACTCGGACATCATTTGAAGGGATGTTTGGGCCTCGATGGGTGAAGCTTGACTTTAGGGACTCAAAAGTAGAATCAGGAGAGTCACTAGGGAGGCCATTAAAATCATACTGGCAAGAGCTGAAGGGGGAAGCTGTGGGGGTGATCGGGTGCCAGACCCCAGTTGTATTTAAAGGGGGTGCCAACAAGATTCCCCAACGGAGAGGATATGGACTGTGCGAGAAATCGATGCCCCAAGGTTTGGGGCCCAAACACCTGGAAGAATAAAGTCTTCATCGCTGACTCAGGAAAGCCTCTGATGGAGCAGATTTGGGTGTTGGGGATGGAGAGAAAATCCAGAATTTATTCAGGGGTGTTTTGGGTTTTTTTTAAAAGATTTTTTTTTTTATTCATTTGTTTGACAGAGAGAAATCACAAGTAGGCAGAGAGGCAGGCAGAGAGAGAGAGAGGGAAGCAGGCTCCCCACTGAGCAGAGAGCCTGATGCAGGACTCAATCCCAGGACCCTGAGATCATGACCTGAGCCGAAGGCAGCAGCTTAACTCACTGAGTCACCCAGGCGCCCCTATTCAGGGGTATTTATAAGCTGTTGTAGGGGGAGTCAGCGGGCCTTCAGAATCCAAGAATGGGTTCTGTGGGAAGGATCAGGAGCAGGGTCTGTGTTGGGAGGCCTGGGTGTCAGAGAGATGGCGTTTAATGGCAGGAGAACAGCGGAGGCCCCTGCGGGTCTTAGCGTGGACAGAGAAGAGAGGGAGAGCAGAACCGGCATGAGACACTGTGGGAGGCTACCCCAGCCAGGAGAAAGGAGGTCCCTAGAGTACAGAACCCACAGGGTGCTTGAGCAAAATGGTCAAGCCCAAAAGACTCACCCCAAGGCCTCTCCCAAGAACAGTGTGGGTGGGTGAGCAGGACGAAGAGAGCTCAGGCAGGCCGAGGGCAAAAGCCACCAGGGAAGAAAGGGACAGGAGAGGGTCCTCAATGGCTTATCTGCCAGGGCCCCTCAGGAGTCTTAGCTCCGTGCTGTCACACCAGCAGCCAATGGGACTGTGGGCTGTCAGGCTGGGAGGGGATCTGTGGCAAAAGTCGTAAACCTCACGGTCTCTAAGGCTGCCACAGCTGCCCAGGACCCCTCCCTCCAGCTCTGTGCCCACATCACTGGAAAGTGGCCCCCGCCACAGCGACCGTCATCAGGCGCGTAGCAACGCCGTTGTCTGTACCATCTCAGAAGCAAACAGAGCAGTGGGGAGAACCGCTGGGGTCAGACCTTTGTGCCACCATCCATAGCTTCTCTGAGCCTCAGTTTCCTTACCCGCAAGTGAGGGGCAAGCGCTTACTCCTCTGGACTGCGATGAGGAATAAGTAAGATTAAATCAACAAGAGCGCGTTTCGGACTATAAAGCTGTACACAAATGTGAGGGATTAGCCCTCTCTGTTTGCTGGAAGCCTGACATGTGTGAGGAGGAGGGAGGGGCCCTTCACCTTCCTCAGCCAGGTAAGCCGTCCTTCTCCACGGCTCAGTCAGGGCAAACCTTCCCTGTCTCCTCAGCGTGGCTTGAAGACTAGATCCGTAGTTCTCAACGGGGGTGATCCTAGATCCCCGAAAGGACATTTGGCCACGTCTGGAGATGGTTTTCGGTTGTCACAGCCGGGGGAAGGGTGCATCGAGCAGGTAGAGACCAAGGAGCTACCAGACATGTGATGCACACAGGAGCCCTGCCGTGGGGGGAATGTTTGTGTCCCGCCCCCAAATCCGTGCGTTTCAATCTGAACCCTCAAGGTGAAACCCTTAGGGCCTTTGGGAATGACTAGGTCATGAGGTAGAGCCCTCATGCGTGGGAATAAGGCCCTTCTAAAGGAAGCCCCAGAGAGCAGGCTCCCTTGCCCCTCCCCCATGGGAGGACAGAGAAGACGGCCACCTGCACACCAGGAAGCGGGTCCTCACAACCACAGACCTACTGCCAGCTTAGCTTTCTGGCCCCGCGCTCTCCCGGCCTCCTTGCAGCTAGCCATGCCCCCGTGACCCAGCTGGGCTGCGAGATGCGAAGGGCAGGCCGCTACGGGGTTGTGGGAAAATCCTTCCTCCTGGGTAAAAGGAAACAGGCACAGGGAGACTCTGCCCCTCACCCCGCCCCACTCTGCTTCTGGGCATGACTGTACGAGGTTGCAGTGTCTGTCACGTGGGCAGGAGGTGGCGTCACCAAAAATGCTGAGGATAGCAGGGCGGAAAGACAGGGATGAGCCTGACTTCAATGACATCTTTAAGTTGCTAGGCAACCCTGCCGCACACCCGCCCTGGTAAGTGAACCAGTAAACGTCTTTCTGCCCAGGCTTCTTTGAGTTGAATTTTGTTACTTGAACCAAGACATCCCAGGAGTCTCAGGCCACCCTTCCCGTGCTTCCTGTCCCCACTATCACTGGTGTCCCTCCCCTACAGGACTAGGAGCCCCTTGAATCTGGGACTGTGCGCCCATCTGTGATCTCCAGGCTTAGCAACATGCCTGGGACAGAGTATATCTGGACTCAGAGATATCTGATGGATACGTTGAAAGAATGGAAGACAGAGTGAGGGGATCCCGGCTCTCAGCACCCCGACTGCTGGGTTTCCTGAGAGCTGCCTCAGCAGACACACTGCCCTCCAGCAGCCCGGCAGTGTCCGTGTGTAAACACGCCCACAGATGCCGCAGATGACAGGAGTATCGGCCCAGAGGCCGCGGGTCCAGCTCCAAAAAAAAGCAGATATTCCAAGGGGGAACAGAGGACTGAAAGGCTCCATGGGGCCAGACTGGAAGCGGGCGATAAATGCACGTGTTTCTTCTAGAAAAGGCCTCCCTGCGGACACCCACCCTGCTACCCAACCCCTACAGAGTTAGACTCTTTCAGCTGCCAAGACCCCAGCCTCACAGGGCTGGGCGTGGGGGGGATGGGTAAGAAGTCAGCCAGGAGCCAACTGGCCCAGTGGGCTGTCCCCTGAAACCTCAGTGCTAAGGACCCCAGACTGGGAACTGAGAGGGTGACAAGGCCTTTTCCTCCTTGTCCCAAGCTCCTTCCATGATGCCAAGCTCAGCCCTGCCCCCTTCAGGTGTGCTGCAGGGACCCACATTAGCCTGGCAGGAATATATCAGGGGGCCTCGGGTGAGGAGCTGGTGTAGTCCAGCGGTGGGGGCAGAGGCTTCGTGTCAGGCTGGCCTGTGCTGGAATGCTTGCCCTGCCACCTCCTGCCCCCTCATCCTCTGTGAAGGTCCCACTGTATGCCAGGCACTGTGTGTGGCACCACCAGCATGACGACCGACCAGATGTGAATTCAAACAGCAGCTCCGCTCAGTGACATGGAGCTTAAACCCCAATCAGGGAGGCACACAGGAGCAGAGAGCCACCCAAGCCAGGCTGCGGTAAGGACTGCCACCAAGGAGGAGTGTCCAGGGACGAGGTGGCCGCTGTGGGGACAGTAGCCAGTCACTCAGCTCATCAGACTCTTGTTATTGGAACAACAGGACCCACCTCTGTGGCTTTTGTGAGAAGAAATGGGACACGGCCCATAGGCCATGAATGTCCTGGCCAGGCCCTGACCAAGTGCTTCCTCACAGGGGGTTGGCAGCTGTCCCCATCAGGAGGCTCACGGCCGGCCTGGAAGCCTGGGGATGAAGCTACAGAGAAAGAAGGGTCTTGCACGGGCTTGTGCCCTAGGGGCCTGCCAGGGCAGAGCAGCGCCTGTTTCTGTTCCTTTCAGGCCCTCCTCCCCTCCGGCCTGGAGTTTCCGTGCAGCTGGACGGGGACAGCTGTCCCTAGGCAGGACCCGCCTGCTCTTCCTGACCTCAGCTGAGCTTCGGCTACTGGAGTCGAAACAAAACTCCTGAGTCAGTACACTCCTGGACCCCAGGCCCACCGTTCCTCTGGCTTGGGGGACTCCATGACCCCAAGGCCAGGCCCCTGCCAGGTGGCAGCTGGTCAGCCTCTGTGAAGTGGTGACAAAGGACAAAGCAACCCAGCTGAGCTGCACGGGGGCCTGGTCTGGAGCTGCCAGAGCGGCACCCTCTCCCCCAACTCCTGCCGCTCAGGAGGGATGTCACTCATGGGGGACAGAAGGCCAGGGCAGGCACTGGGACACCTGACCTCGCCCCCACCCACAGCTCTGGGGCTGGCATGCCATATGGGCAGCTAAGGGGAGCCCCTGGGCCCAGCCGTCGCTGCCAAGCCCTCCCCTCCTGTCTGAGATGGGCGGCACTGCATGGGCTCATGAGGCCCCAGTCTCCTGGCTGCCTCGGTTTCCCCAGGAGAAACGTGAGTGTGGGACCTCATACACCGCCACTAAGGACAGCGTAAGCTATAAAGGGGCAGAGTGGGTGGATGTCTGCTTGGACCTGCTTTCCAGCCACCGACAGGCCCTGGTCCCGGAGGGAGCTGGGGAGGAGCCAAGGAGGGCCAAGAGTGTTCTGGGAGCAGGGCTGGTTTTATGGGTACAATGTGTGCGGTCACATGGGGCCCTGTACTCAGAAGGGCGTGGGGCTTGGTTTTATGGTCCTTGTCACCGTCTTAAAATCTTTGCTCACTTTTTTGACAAAGGGACCTGCAAATTACGTGGCCAGTCCTGTCTGGGAGAGAAGACATTTGCACACGAAGGGCCTCCCTGTCTGGGAGACCGAACGGGAGGGTGTGGGGACAGCCAGCCCACCATCCACTCCCCAACAACTCAATGAAGACGCAGAAACTGGAGCGGCCTCGTCTCTGGACAGATGGAGTATGTTTTCAGAAGAGCGGGGAGATCAAGAGCGGCCCTGACTTCAACAGGTTGCCCAAAAGGCCAAGAAGAAAGAAGGGCAGGGGCCAGGGGAAGACCAGTTCCTCCTCCTTGAGCCCCGGCTGCCTCTTCCAGAAATGGGGTCGTGGGGCACCTGGGTGAACCCCTCCGCTGGAACACGCCATTGCAGGAGGCGAAGGCAGAAGGGAGTGGAGGGAGGAGGCGGGAGGCAGTCAGGCCTGAGAGCCAGGAGAGAGGCTGCTCGAGGTCTTCAGCCAGCAGGGCCAGCCCAGGCCTGCTCCAGCCTCTGGTCTCCAGCCAGTAAGTAATTCAGAAATTCCTCCGGAACGCTGCCGGGGACCTGCTCGCCCTGCCCTGCCCCCGCCCCCAGCCTGAGCCCTGCCTGCTTGGTCCAGGCAGACTGTTGGTTTCCACCTCCCAGAGGCTGGCTAGCGGCTCCAGCAGCCTCCCCACCTCCCTTACAGCTGGTCCAGGGTCAGCAGGTGCCGGGAAAGAGCTGGCGGGAGGGGGAGTGGCCCTGGGTCCCGGGCCAGGGCTGGGGAGAATCCAGGCTCCCCAGAAGAGGGTGGAGAGGGGGCCCAACCCTGGGTGTATTGTGGGGGGAATGAAGGAGATTCGGGGATCTGCCTGGAGCCCAGCCTGGAGGCTGGCCTGACTCTCGGAAGCCAGGCCCAAGGAAGTCCGCCCTCCCTGGCACACACTGGCCAGGCTAGGCAGGAGCCAGGAGCCCGGGCAGCGCCTGTCTCAACACCCCCACCTTCTGTCCCTGAGGCTGAGATCTGGGCCACTGGAGACTCCCTCCTTGGCATTGCCCCCAGATCGCAGGCTGCTAATCCCCTCCCATGAAAATGCAAACTGTCCTGGGAGGCCTGGAGAGGGCCAAAGAGGGGCGGGCCTCACATCAGACTTTCATCCTTCACACTTGTGGGAAGCTTGTGCTGGGCCAGCCTCAAGTAAAAGCCCGAGAAAAGGACCAGGGAGGTCTTCAGTGACATTGGCAGTGAAGACTTGCTTTTGCAAGGGAGGAAGGATGGGCAGAAGGGGAGGTGAACTTTCCCATTTCAGACCTGTGTCCCGGGCAGGCTTTCCTGCCGTGGACCCAGGTCCCAAGGCTCACAACCACACGCAGGTCTCCACCTCCTTTCCCCTTCCTTCTCTGGGCTCAGGCTGGCACTGTGGTTCCCTGGGGACCAGGTGTTTGCAGACACGGAAGTTGAAGCCCCCAACATGCGGAGGGAGGTCGACAGCTTAGTGTCTGTGTAGAGCAAGGCTCCTGCTGCCTGCTTCTTGGCCTCCCTGGGCAGGGCCAAGGAGAGTTCTGGACTCAGATCTCAGTTTTGCCACTTACTGGCCTCAGGGCCTTGGGCCAAACACCTGACACCCCCTACCTGTAAGGGGAGAGCTAACAGCCCCCTGCTGGGGGTCCTGTGAACCCAGACCTCAATAAGGATGATGGGGGAAGGGTCTGGCTGCAGGGAAGTCCTCAGTCAACAGGTCCTGCCCCTTTCCGTGGTGATTTCTGTGGCAGAACTCTGCCCCCCAACCCAGGAGCCTCCCCCACGTTCCAATGGCCCAGCGCCTACTCCAGGCCTGCTTCTCAGACTTGGCGTTATCAAGCCACAGAGGATCTGAACCTGTCCTTGCAAGAGCTCCCCGGGCCCTGATGCAGCTCTGGCCACCAACACAGTGGCATCCCCCTTTCCCTCTCTGGAGGCCTGATTCGAGCTCCTTCCATTGTTGAAAGAATCTAAAGGTTACTGGACTCGTCCCTGGGTCTATCATTTCTGCAAGAGCTGCAGAACACAGATCTTCATTCATCATCTCCTTTCATTTTAAAAGGGGTCCTCTGGATGAGCCCCCATCTCCCAGAGCTTTTGAGGGTCTGAACACAAAACACAGTCCTCTGCTTACCCCAGAAGACAACCCTGCTGGCTCTTCCTGCCTGACCAGATCATCCTCGGCGACTGCGGCCCTGGCCTGGCCCTCTGACCTCCACCACCCCCACACCTGCTTCTCAGAAACCACAGCCAGCTCCCTGACTCAGTTTCCCTTAAGCTGATCCATCCCCTAATTGTGTTTGTCTCCTGGTTTGGCCTCTGTTTCTGCCTGAGGCCTGACCCTTGGTCCCAGACCTCCAGCCATGACCTCTACTCATCTGATCTCTCTCTCTCTCTCTCTCTCTCTCTCTCTCTCTCTCACACACACACACACACACACACACACACGGACCTGGTGACCCCTCCCACCTAGGCTCTGGTCTTCCTGATACTCATCTCTAGTCACTAATGCAGGACCCAAGGCCTCTGCAAAGTGCCCCAAGTCTTATCAACAACTTCTGGAAACTTCCAGGCGCCCTTCATGCATTTGCAGACCCGGCCATTTCATCACCATACGGCACCTGTGGGTTAACTCTGTTCTGTCCCTATTCTTAGGGACACTGCCCCTCTGTCAGTGACAGTCGTGCTGCTGTCCACACACCCGGTTGCAGAGGGGAGAATCTCTCTCCTTGCTGCGTCTCACTCTGTAAACACCCCCCAAAACAGGGCTGCTTCTGCTCCCAGGGACGCAACCATTTTTAATAAGAGAATGCTTCCCGTGGTAATTTGCCACACCCGCTCCACGTCTGCCTCAGATTTCCGCATGACTCAAATGTGAGGAGAATCCTTGTCACTTGTCATGCCCCTCGCGGTGCCCAGAATTACCCCTACCCCTGGACGCCTCTAGGTTCTAGCATCTGGGGCCCGACCCTCTCCCTGGAGATGAGTCGGATCCCACACACCCCTCCGCTGCTCCTGCAAACACATTTCTAGAAGGCCTTCCTGCACAGGCACGTCTTGGACTGAGGCTGGGACCCTGCTATACTCCCACAGCTCAGCCCTGCTCCAAGCTTCCAAGTCCCGCTCTCTGCCCCAGACTCACACTTCCATCTTTCCTTCCCCACCAGGGCTCTAGTCCTTAATCCTTCAGCATCCAAGACATTTCATCTTCATCCCCCATCTCCAACACGACCCGTGTGAAAGACCACGTGACGATGCCCCACTCCCCCTCTCTGTCCATGTTTCTGTCTCTCCCATGTACTATGTCTTTCCCCACGTAGCAGCTTCTAGAGACAAGGATGGCGTCCACTACTATGCAGAGTGAAAAGCCAGTGCAGAACACAGGATGAGCTGTAAACCTGGCAGATTGCTCCTTCTTTCCATGAATTAAATGGGAGACCTGCCCAAGGACCTCTTTCTCGTCCACCCACTCCCCATACTTTCCGTCTCGGGGGGAAGCCCGGGTGTGGTGTGCTTACTCCCCAAGATGACTTAGAGATATTTCAAAAAGAGAAGGGACTACTCTCTTCTTACCATGGTGATGGCCCTTCCCATGTCAGCACATCTAGAAGGTGGAGACCATCACCCCTCCAGAAACAAACCCAGCTAACATCATGATCACATGTGTCCTATGGGGAGCTCCACAGTGAGGGGGCACCTCGGGGTGCACAGGATTGTCCAAGAGAAAGTCCCTGTCCTTAACACGTTTCTTAGTATGTTCTGGGACACAGAAGCTTTTGAGAATCTGATGGAAACTGGGTATTTACCCCCAGGAAAATGCACCCTCCCCCAATTTTGCATAAATTTCAGGGGGTCTGCTGACCCTCCGTAGACCGTCCTCGGACGTCCCAGGGGTGCATGCCACCAGGGTTAGGAATCCTTCCTCGAGGCTGCTTCCGATCGTCCATGGAAGAACACCAGATCGGGCTTTCAAAGGCACGTCGGTGTGAAGCCAGCCCTCCGTACCAAGAGAAGAAGAGTGCTGTGAGGTTGTAGTTCGGAAGGCACGACCCTCTGAGGACGGGACTGGGAGGAGCTGGCCTGGGCTGGCCCCCTCAGACCGAGTTCTGGGACAAGGAGGCCACAGTTTGCATGCAGCGTTGCTGAGCATGTGGGGTCCACCCTGAGCTGAGAGGGAAGCAGGAGGTAACAGGCTCCGGGGACTCTGCAGGACTAGAGAATTTCAGACCATAGCTGCAAAGACAGAGCTCCATCTGGATGTCCTACGGGAGAAGGTTAGAAAGCTTATTAGAGCACGTGTTCACTTTTTCCAAAGTTCTCAAACCTCGGTGTGCATCAGAATCAGAGGGGAAGGGAAGCCTGTTAAAAGTGCAGGAATAATCCCTTCCCCCTCCATCCTGGGGCCCCAGCGGGGGGGAGGGTGGGTGGGGGTGTTCCCTTTGAGTGGGGAAAGCTCCCGCATCTACAGGGATTCTTCTATTAGGGCTCCCTTTCCCTCTGGGTGCAAATCACAGATCCCCTCCCCCGACATGGCACAGACATAATTTACCATGTCTTCCCATGGGAAAACCCACTGTCTCCTGGCCTGTGGGACTTGGAGCTTCTGATAGAAAGGTGAAGGCAGGACCACCTAGCCTGCCTGGGTCTCAGGGAAGAGGGGAGCTAGGAGTTCGGTCTCTGCCAGCACCCCAGGACAGCCTGCTCAGGAGGGTGGGGGAAGGGGCCATCTCCCCCCTCCAGACTTCCCCTCCCACTGCCACACACCAGCACTCCTTCGTAGTTGGTCATGTCCCTCCAGTCCACCCTCATCAGAACTGCATTCTGGGAGCCTCTGGTCTTTGTGCTTATGGGGGGCTCCCCAGCTGGGATCTGGCAGGGCTGAGCCTGGGACAGGGGCTGGGGGAGAAGGTAGGTGACAGTGAGGAAGGGGGGCTGCTTAGGGGGAAGCAGTCCCGCCCGGCTCTGTGGCTCTGTCTGGGGAAGCCCTCGAAGCAGACAGAAGATCTGAGGCGCTTGCGGTTGTGAACTGGCCCGGGGGGGATGGGGACGGGACATAGAAAGGGGCTCAGGGACCATCAAACCAGGGGTCACCTTGTTTGAAAATCTGAAGGTATGGAAGGCAGTGGGTCTTGTCCCTCTTGGAGATGAGGCTCTGTGGCAAGGAAAGTGGGGATTCGCCACCCCCCACACACGTACACACCGGTTTTGGGGAGAAGGTGGAATCCCAGGGTTCTATCAAAGCCTTCAGAGCTCCCCTGATCCAGCGCCCTCATTTGACAGATTAAGAAACTGAGACCCAAAGAGGAGAAAGACTGTGTGTCCAAGGTCACATTGTTCACTGGTGACAGAGCTTAAAGTCAGAGTCCCTAACTTTCCTCAAAATGGTGTTGTCTCAATACTGAGACAATAGGTCCCACCAGGGGTGATATTCAAACATTTTAATGACCCCAAGGGCACAGCCTCAGCAGTAAGAATGGGGCATTGTCCTTGGCACGGGGTCAGGGTCCTGGAGGCCCCAGAGATGTCTCTGTAGTTGTGGGATCTGGGAGAGTTCCTCAGGTTTCCAGGGGGAGTGACTGGGACAGTAGTGGGAGGGTTTGGAGTTGGGGGGGTGGCAAGCATTTCAATGCTGTGTCAGTTAAATGTTAACCAGGGGAACCAAGGGTAAGAGAGCCCCCGCGCACTCCATTTATTTATTTATTTTTTTAAGATTTTATTTATTTATTTGACAGAGAGTGAAAGAGCACAAGCAGGGGGAGAAGCAGAGGGAAGGGGAGAAGCCGGCCCCAGTGAACAGGGAGCCCGATGTGGGGCTGGATCCCAGGACCCTGGAACCATGACCTGAGCCACAGGCAGATCTGAACCGACTGAGCCCCCTCCCCACCTCACCCTTTAGAACAGGTCCCTTGGGAAGGTAAGCGCGACACTTCCCTCCCTCTCTGGGAACCGAGCCCCTGGCTTGCCATTTACATGGAGTGAGGGAGGAGATGAAAGAAATCAAATGACAGGGACCAGCCTTTAGCTTCCGGGTACCTGGCCAGGTCTCCCACCAATGGATCATCCAAGCCCAGCCTTCTTTTCTCTGTGGCCAGCAGCCGCTTTGTGTGTTCAGCCTGGAAACACCTGATAAACCGGGTGTTCTCAACTCTGGGCAGTCCTGGTGTCCCCATGCGGCTGCTGAGGGGGTGCCGAGTGAGACCGTGTGGGCTCCTCTGCTGTCCTGACTCCAGGGGGTGCCCAGAGGCTGGGGTGACTCAGCTCAGCATGGCGGGGGGAAGCTCCGTTCAAGCTCTGAGATGCAACGGGATGCAGACACCTGGGCAGGGGGGGCCTACAGTCCTCCAGAAGATGAGGGCACAGAGGACCTGGGCAGGGAACTCGGACCCCTCGTGAGAGAGCCAAGGGGGCAGGAAGGGCACAGACCAACAGGGGGTAAATCCTAACTCAGCCACTCACTGGTTCCTGTGACCTAGACCTCACTGAGCCTCTGTTTCTCCATCTGTGAAATGGGATCCCACAGGTTGCGGTGAGGAATAGATGCGGGGCGCAGTCCTCAAGTGAGGTGGTGGGTTCCTCTGTGGCGTTTGTTGATTTTGCTTCATAACCTTTACGTTGTCTGCGACATCCGTGATCTGTGAGGATCGAGCTCACGTGGAGTCTAGCAAGGTTCTGAAACACAGTGGTGCGTTAGGTCTCTCCCCAGGGGCTGCCATGACATGTGAGTTCCTGAGGGACAGATTTACTGCGGCGTCCCCCTGTGGGATTGTCACTCTCTCCTTCCCCTGGGGGCTAGAAAGCCTCCCCTACATCTTGGCGGAAAGAATCACAGGGGAACCCTTAGCTTAGACCCTCAGAAGTTCCCTTGGCTTCAGGAGATCCAGAGCGGTTGTCCTGGGGCTGAGCGGGAGCTCAGCCTCGAGGATCCGTGGAGAAGGCCGGCCTCCGTCTTCCAGGGACATCATTCTACATTCCTCATGCTTTGACATGCAAACATGTGAGTTTTCTTTTTCTCATTATTCAGCTTATTTTTATCATAAACTGCATTTGGCCCCATATTATCTCAGATAACATTTAATCTGATAACTTTCAGATAAACTTAGTCACTGCAATAATCTCTAAGTTGCTTCTTGTTTAAACTCCAATAAAATCAGGATTTCTCTCTTTATCCTCCTCCTCTCTGGGGCTGATTATCCAGGGTCAGTGTTTTGGGGCTCGTGGCTCAGTGTGGATCCGCCCCGTGTGGGCTCACCCTCCATCCCCATGGTGTGCCTCCCTCATCAGGGCCCTCCAGCCCTTAGCCTCATCTTTGTACAATCCTCAATTGTGCAGAAAAGCCTTGGGGTGCATCTCATGGGGGGAGGGTGGGGACTCCGGGTGAGGACAACCAAGGACCCCATGCGGCCGTCACTACATCTCTGGGGCTGGCGGACCTCCCAGAGCTACAGCCAGAAGGCAGAGCACCCGTCCCTCTACTCTTGATCCAGACCTAAGTGGGGCTTCTCATGTCTGCCCTGCTAAGGATTCAGTGCCGCTAGGAAGAGGTGACATGGTCTAGGCAGAGTTCCCCACCCCGCATCCGGCCCAGATGGTAGCTGTCTCACAGCAGCTGCCTTCTTTCCCTCTGATCTGAAGACCTTCTCTTTCCGGGGTCTTCCTGGGAAAGGGCGCAAAGGAAGGGGTCATTAGTCTTGCCCGGTCATATCCCCCAAATCATTTCCTTTTTTTTAACCTTTAAAAAAATGTGAAAGCCCCAAGTGGATTCACTGTCTTGCTGCGAGACAACTGCGGAGTGTCCTAGGGTAAAACCACTGGCGGGCGCCTGCCTGGCACCGTGTAGCCCCGGGAGAGGGCTGAGTGGAAAGCGCCTGCAGAAGCCAGGCCCAGCAATGGGCACCCGCCAGCATCCCTTCAGCCCAGAGCTTGAGCTCGAACAATGGCAGGAGAGCTGCGGCTGCCTGCTCCCACCCCACCCCCTACACTCCATCCATGGGGATGGAGAGGATGATGGTTGCTCGGAGCCCTGCCCCTCCCCAGAGCCCAGATGGACCCGACCCACCCCAGCTACCTTGCAGCTCAGCTTTCTGTACCCCCACTGGCCCGGCTCCTTCCAGACAAACTCCTAGATCTCACTTTGGGCTCTTCTTCCCCACCGCTCGTTCAAGGCCCCCATGCCCTGGTGCAGAACGTGGGCCCAGAGCAGGACAGACCTGGCTCTCCCTACCTCTCCCAGCTCCACCTGTGTGACCCCAGCAGCTTGCTTAAAATGTTGAGCCACATTTTGCTAATCTGCAAAATGGGGGCATGGTCCACACACCCCGTCCCGGGGCTGTGAGACTGAGAAGATAGCGTGCACGTGAGGTGCTGAGCCCGGCAGCTGGCTCCGAGGCAGAGAGGGTGGCTATTTTTATTCTTATTATCCTTGTCCCATCGCAGCAGGGAAACAGGTTAATAACCTGCTCCCTCACAGAGCTAATTAAAGGAGGCCTGCCGGGCAGCTGTCCAGATACTAAGCCAGGAGGAGGATCCCACACTGGCTGCTAAAATATGGCCAGTCCTAACAGGACTGAGTGAGCCCAATTCTCCAGCACCTCTCTGGGAAGGGCTGGAGACCTTCCTCAGGGCCCATGGAAGCAATGCGACAAACTGCCTGCAGGGGTGGGGAGGGACTGCTGCCCAGGAACATTCTCCATCCAGGGCTCTTTCCTGAGCCTCCTTCCGAAGAGGATGGTCCTGTCGCTGGCAGGGGGTTTGTGGGGAAAGAGGGGGTCAGCCACCGGGAGCAGAGCCACACTGCCCAGCGGAGTCAGGGAGAAACCGAAGCCTCCCACAGCCTCCCCTCCTGGAACTCTGCACCCCAGGCAGAGCCCAGCCTCTCCTCCAAACAAATGTTGAACAAACACTTAAATAACACAATTATGTAGGCCTTCTGATGAATGAACATGCCAGGACATCACTGATCCCAGCCTGGCCTGCCGGCTTCCCCAGGGCCTTCTCTTCCCAGGAGTGTCCCAGACCAGGATGTGGGAGCCCGGGAGGGGGTGGTTGGGACACTGCCCTCAAGGCCCCAGTTTCTGGCCATCCTCTTTGAAGCTCTCACCGTCTTGCTCCCCGAGGCTTCCTCTGGAGCAGGGCAACTCAAAGTGGGCTTGGGCCCCCGTACAAGCTGCGTGCTCAGATCCGGGTAAGTATTGCAATTGTCCCCAGGCATTTAGATCCTTTCATGGCAACTCGACAGAATTGTTTTATGTCCCTTGAATCTAATAAAAAAAAATTTTTTTTTTGGCTTGTATGTTATGTCCTTTGTTCATTTCCTTTTTTCCAGCAATTCTCTTGTGTTATATTTCACAAAAGAAATGGCCCATCATGGACTAGACATTAAGAAAACAATTGGTCCTTGACCACAGAGTTGGGGAAGCTCTGCTCCCAATGATTTTTCATCTTGGTCTTAGAAACCCTCACGTCAACATATTACGTTAACATGTGTTGCTTAGAGAGCTGGTGCCCAGGAGGCGCGGGACTCCCTGTTCCCACGACCCAGCACCGCACCTGACCCTGGTCAGCTCCCCACCACAGCTCAGCTGTCAGCTGCCCAGATCAGAACTTCACCCGCCCCCGCTCCCACCCTTGGCCAGGCCCTCCCTGCTGCCCGTTCACAGCCCTCTCTTCTCCCCTGGAAACTGCAAGGGGTTCTGTCTCCCCCACCCACTTGGTGATTTAGCTAATTAAGAAAAAAATCGGGTGCAAGGCTTTGTGCTATGAAATTGAACACGGAACTCCTCCAGCCGGCCTCTGTGTGTTGACTTTTGCAGATAGCTTTCAGCCTCTGAGGTCTGCACAGGACTGCTCATGCCTGGACTCTTCCACTCCTGGCTTCCAGGCTCCAGGGGCGCCGCTGAGCTCACCTGCCACCCTTAGCATCCCGCCCTGTTGGCCATTGGGTGCTGCTGGAGGGAGATATTGGAACAGATGAAAAGCCTCCCAGAGGAAATGCCCAGGGTTGGCCACCTGGGGAAAGGGAGGAGTAAAGTAACTCCTTTCCCTTCTTCCCATGTTTATCTTCAAGCACCAGAACATTTTTCTTTTTGTTTTAAAATGTGTTGACGGGGTGCCTGGGTGGTTCAGTGGGTTGAGCCGCTGCCTTTGGCTCATGTCATGATCTCAGGGTCCTGGGATCAAGCCCCGCATCGGGCTCTCTGCTCAGTGGGGAACCTGCTTCCTCCTCTCTCTCTGCCTGTCTCTTGCCTACTTGTGATCTCTCTCTCTCTCTGTCAAATAAATAAATAAAATCTTTAAAAATAAATAAATAAAATATGTTGCTTTGTTTTTTTTTAAGTTATACATGCAGAAGATAAAAAAAAAAAATTGAAAACCTACAGGGGCAACTGGGTGTCTCAGCCGGCTAAGCATCTGCCTTTGTTCCACTCAGGTCATGATCCTAGGCGATCTGTCTCTGTCAAATGAACAAATAAATAAATATTTAAAAAAAAAAAAAAAAAAAGGAAGTCAACAGTCCAAAATCAAGATGCTGGCAAGGCCATACTCCTTCTGAAGGCCCCAAGGGAGGGATTGAGGGAGGAGGGGTGGCTCTGTCTTTCATTGCCTCTTCCAGCTTCTGATGCTTCTAGCATTCCTCACCATGTAGACACAGGACTCTGAGCTCCACCCTTGTCACGTGGCCTTCTTTCCTGTGTGTCTCTGTGTGTCTTCTCTTCGTATGAGGACACTTGCTATTGGATTTAGGGCCCGTCCTAAATCTAGGATGATTATACCTGGAGATCCTTAACTTATTACATCTGCACAGACCCTGTTTCCAAATAAGGTCGTGTTCTGGTGTTCCAGGGGGATGCAAATGTGGGAGGGACCCTGTTCAGCCCCCTACAAAGCCTTCTTTCATAAAGGGTTTCTTGGGTAAACTCTAGGCCTGTTTGGGCCACCAACCCCCAACCTTGGACTTCTGGGAGCCTGAACCTTGGGTGTCTGTGGACAGTGGGGCAGCATCAGGCCAGGAGGAGCACATCCAAGGTGCTGGGCACAGTGACCCAGATCCTTGTGCCAGGATGGCAACCCCACCTACAGCAGCAGAGAGTGTCAGATGCTCCCCGCGGACCCCTTCTGAGAATTGCTCCCCACCACGGCCTACTGGAGTAGCCCAGCCTGGAATGCTGGTTGTTCCCCAGTGCTGAGCCCAGTTCAGCAATGACTGAACACACAAGGCCAGCCTCCCCGCCTCAAGAGGTAACAATTTTGTGGCGCTGCTCATACTCCAGAGCTCCCCAAAGAAACCGCTGACACGACACATCAGCCGAACCCACCCAGACGCCAAGCATCTTCCCTGCCCTCTCCTGCTCCCCTCGCTCCCTCGCTGTCTCACCGGAGAACCCTCCCTCCAGAACTCAGTTGTGCAAGAATCCCCACCTCACACGGCTGCTAGGCAACCCCGACCCAAGACAGTGGCGGTGGGGGGGGGGGTAACAAGGCTGCGTGTGATGTGTGACGGATGGGGGAGCAGAGAGGGTGGGTCTCCTTCCTGAGTCAGCAAGCCCCCAGCCCTCCCCAGCCAGCTCTCCCTCTGCGACCATGGGGCGGGCACACCCCGGATACAGGACACTGATCGGGAAGAGAGGGTGGAACAGGCAGAACAGAAGAAGAACAGGTAAAATGAATAGTTTTCACCACGGAGCTTGCATTATGGAAATAAGATGCACAAACATGAGCTGACTTGAGAGCAATTACAGAGCAACGAGTCAGCGCGCCCCAACCACCCAGTATCTCCTGGTTATCTCGGGGATGAGTCACAAAAGGCTTCTGAACAGGAATTCATTTCTAGCTACCCTCCCCACCCTCCCCCTTTGGCTCGATTCTCTTTGTTCAAATCCCGGAGGTGAAGCTCCCTGGTGCCAAGTGGAATCCATATGCTACAGACCCCAAGGGCGGGAGGGCTCACCATCTACCAGCACCCATGACATTCTTGTTAGTCGGTTTGTTGGGGGGCTAGTTAGCTGGTTCGATAGTTAGAGGAAGAGGAACACGTAGATTAATCCAGGCAGAGAGAACGACATGGACAAGGGCCCAGAGATAGCACGGCCTGGTTAAGGAAACACCGGTAGTCCCACAGCAAAGATGGGGAGCCATTTGGCCGGAACTCCACTCCAGAGGGAGCAGAGAGACCATGTGCGACACAGAGGCCCTGAGTGCTAAGCAGGGAGTCAAGACTTTACCTTGAAAGTTGTGGGTAGCCACAGCACTGGGTTTTTAATTAATTAATCAATCGATCTATTAATTTATTTATTTTAAAGATGTTATTTATTTGAGAGAAAGAGTGTGAAAGAGAGAGCCCAATGGGGGGCAGGGTGGTGAGGCAGAAAGAGAAGCAGGCTCCCCACTGAGCAGGGACCCTGATGTGGGGCTGGATCTCAGGGTCCTGGGATTAAGCCCTGCATCAGGCTCCCTGCTCAGTGGGAAGTCTGCTTCTCCCTCTTCCTCTATGTGCTGTTCCCCCTGCTTGTGCTGTCTCTCTCTCTCTGTCAAATAAATAAATAAAAATCTTAAAAAAAAAAAAAAAGAAAGAAAGAAAGACAATTACTTGGTCATGGGCAAAATGGGTGATGGAGATTAAGAGCTACTTCCCATTTTAAAGTAAATAAGTCACAGGGACAAAAATACAGCATAGGGTGTATAGTCAATAATATTGCAATATACTTATTGTGTGAGCATTTTGTAATGTAGATAATACATGTTTCATCGCTATATTGTACGCCTGAAGCTAATTTAATATTGTATGTCACCTATAGTTCAGTTAAAAATTTTTTTAAATTACTTGATCAGATTTTTATTTTAGAAAGATGACTTTGGCAGTGGTTTGGAGGGTAATTTCCAAAATGGAGTATTTGCTGTTTACTGCTGCATAAACTTTACTCTAAAGCTTAGCAGCTCAGAACGACGAACATTTATTACCTGACAATTTCTGACGTCGGGGAATCTGGGAGCAGCCCAATTGGGTACTTCTGCATTAGGGTCTCTCCTGCAGTTGCAAGCTGTTGGAAGCCTTGACTGAGGCTGGGCGGTCTTAGTCAAGATGGCTGCCTCACATGTTGTTGGCAGAAGGCTTCAGAACCTCACCACATGGGCCTCTCCTTAGGGTTACTCACAACATGGCAGCTAACATCACAATCAGCGATCCAAGACAGCACAAAAGGGAGGCCAAAGTGCTTTTATGACTTAATCACATAAAGCCACTTCTGCCAAATTCCATTTGTTAGAAGTGAGTCAGTAAATCCAGCCTACACTTACGGGGAGTGGAATTAGCCTCCACCTTTTCAAAGGAGGAGTGTCAAAGATTTGTGGATCTGTTTCAAAACTGCTTAGCCTATAGGTTAGGAGACTGTAGGAGTATTCTAGGAGAGAAATGTCATGGCCTGAACCAAGGCAGAAGCCTCCTGAAGATTATTATTATAGGGGTGGCTCGCAGGTGCAGGGAACTATGACGGGTCAGGAGCCAGTTGGTAGGAGTGGCCTTAGACACAGGACCTGAACCGCCTCCCCCTGCAAATAGGAAGAGGGTGACAAGCAATCAATGGTCTCCTGGAACGTTTGGATGTAGTAGATTTCTGTAGCAGCTTGATGAATGGAACCATCACTAGCCAGGCTGAAAGCTCCCTGGAGCCCAGTGGTGAGAATCTTTTGGATCTATCCCTCCAGGATAGGGTTAGGGTGAGAGCGCTACCCCTTACAAAACCCAGAAACCATGGGTGGGTGATGATGATGGCAGAGCAACAGGCTCTAAGTCAGTATGTCAAGCTCTACAGCTTCACCAACCATCCTGAACGTGACCAGTGTGCCTAGGTTTACTCATTCCTTCAACAAACATTTGTTGAGTGTTACCAGGTCCCAGGCATTCTGTAAAGCCCTGGGGAAGAAAACCAGGAATTAAAATGGCCTCACACCTCTCATCAGTGACACTGGAAGCTAGAAGACAACAGAACAATACTTTCAAAGTTCTGGGAAAAAATTATGTCAAGCCTGCATTTCGATATCCAGCCAAACTATCAATCAGTGTGTGGCGAGAATGCAAATGTTTTAGACAAAAAAGTCCTCAAAGTGTTTACCTCTAATGCACACTTTTTCAGGAAAAAAGGAAGGATTTGTGCCAGCAAAAAGAAAGGGAAAGGAATAATGGATCCCCCAGGATGACGGAGGGAACGAACATTCTAGGATAACAGTGAGGTCAGCTAGTTCAATTTGAAGCAGGACAGGGCTCCAGAAATGAAGTGGGGGGAGGGGGAAGCTAACCAAGCAAAGAAGGAGGAGGAGGGGGAGAGGGGGTGCGAAGGAAGAAGGAGAAGGAGAAGAAACAGGCAAATGAGTAACTCCAGTTACATGAGAGAGAAAATGTAATCATAGTGCACTATTAAGACTCAGCTGTGAACAAATTTCACATGCACATAATAATGTAAACACTAATGGTTTACGTAAAAATGTCATAGGAGGATTGGTGCATTGGGCTGAGGATTAGGGTATATGGTGAGAGGACTAAATCCCAAGATTTCACTATAGAAAGTTAATTGATTGTAACTTTTAAAAAACATATATTTTTTATATAAATTAATATATTTATATATATTTTTATATTTATATTATATATATTTATATTTATATCATATATTTATATTATATAATATATAGAGCTATATATTGTATATATTTATATATAAATATTTATATTTATCTTATTTAAAAATCGAGGTAAATAACGTATGAAATTTTTTTAAACAGTATTTTTTATTTTATTTTTAATTTAATTTATTTATTTGACAGATCACAAGTAGGCAGAGAGGCAGGTAGAGAGAGAGGAGGAAGCAGGCTCCCCGCTGAGCAGAGAACCCAATGCGGGGCTCGATCCCAGGACTCTGGGATCATGACCTGAGCCGAAGGCAGAGGCTCAACCCACTGAGCCACCCAGGCACCCCATACCATATGAAATTATTTTAAAAGTTTAAAAATTAGGGGCACCTGGCTGGCTCAGTTGATAGAGCATGAAACTCTTGATCTCGAGGTCGTGAGTTCAAACCCCACATTGGTCATAGAGATTACTTTTTAAAATAAAAAAAAAAAATACAGTTAAATGGGGGCTCCTGGGTGGTTCATTCGGTTAAGCGTCTGACTTAGGTTCAGATCATGATCCCAGGTCCAGGGATCGAACTCCGAGTAGGGCTCTCTGCTCAGCAGGGAGTCTGCTACTCTCTCTCAAGTAAATAAAATCTTTTTTAAAAATACAGTTAAATACAGTTGCCTCTGGGGAGGAGAAGTTGAGCTGGGATAAGCCTCCTAGTGTATTTGATTTTTAAAACACAGCTATTACTTTGATTAAAACAATAAAAATAAATAAATACAAACAGAATAGCCAGCTGGTGAGGGAGTCAAGGCAACATTCATAGACAACTCTTTCCTTTTCTGTGAAGGGACTAGAGAGGTGGCGGCCTCCAGAACACTATCAGAGAGACTGAAGTGGGCAAGAGAGTCAGAAGTCTTCTTGACTGAGTCGCAATAAATCCACGTGTTGAAAAGTCTAACTTCTTTACTTGGGCAAATTCTATCAGTGCCTTCCAGTGACAGGTGGAAGCCAACCAAGCCAGTTTCCTGCGAGCAGCATCCAAGCACCAACTGAACTGACTACTGAAGTCATAAACTCTCACTTGGGGGGCGCCTGGGTAGCTCAGTGGGTCAAGCCTCTGCCTTCGGCTCAGGTCATGGTATCAGGGTCCTGGGATTGAGCCCTACATCGGGCTCTCTGCTCAGCGGGGAGCCTGCTTCCTCCTCTCTCTCTCTCTGCCTGCCTCTCTGCCTGCTTGTGATCTCTGTCTGTCAAAGAAAAAAATAAAAATCTTTTAAAATAAATAAATAAACTCTCACTTGGGAGCCAGACTGGGTTTGTGCTTCCTGAAGAATCCTTGACTGGTCCCCTTGTCTCCCTTAGACTCAGAACAGTCTTAGAAAGACTCTGACACTTGAGTATGTAAATGGACTCTGAGGGATGGGCCTAGCCTTCAGTCAGAGTGTGAAAGGAGGAACAGCATCCCCACAGCGGAGAGACATCTGTTGTATTAGCCCATCCAGCATCCTATTCTTCTTCCTGGTGGGAACACACCCCTCCTCCCTCCAGCCTAGGGAGGGCTGACAGCTCAGCAACCCCCCCACACACACAGCCCCGGAAGCACATGACTCTGACCCAACCAATGACAGCACTCTGTGCCTTTGACTGCCATGATTGGTCAGAGGTGGACATGTGACCTCCCTGAGCCAATGACAGCCCTCTTTAGCATTTTTGCTGAATTATTGGAGAAGAAGGGCTATTTCACTGCTGGCATGGCTATGATGCAAGTCTGATATTGCTGCTTGCCATCTGGCCACTGCCAAGTGAAAAACGGCCTGAAAATGAAGTCTGCTCAGGGAAAAGCAGCACTGAGAGAAGGAAAGGGGTTCCTGATGATGTCATCTGTGCACCTGGATCCAGCCATGCCTGAAAATGACCACCCCTAAGACTTTTATTTAACTGAGTCGATAATCCTTTGGGGGATTTTATGCCACTTATAACTGGGAAGATTTTGAGTGCTACATCTCTTGGGAGACAACATGCCAGAAGAGGGAGACCCCAAGGAAAAACACAAAATCAGAATAACCAGGTTACTGAGTCCAGCCGTGGTCCCCCAACCACTGTGATTTTCCTTCCACGACTGCCCCAGCTCTGGAAATTGTTTTATTCCCTTACATGTGCGTGTGGAAAAAGGCCCACTGCACAGCCCTGCAAACACATAATTAGGAGGGTCATGTATTGACAGAGCCCAACTTCTCACATGCTTAGATGTGAAAACATCATCTCATTTGCCTGTTACCTGATCCAAACATCGTCTCTTCACCTTGCCCCACTTAAGGCCATCCAGTTTCTGCTCAAACTGTCCCATGTTTGTCCAGCTTGTCCACTGAGACAAGAAACAAGAGCAGAGCTAGAAGGTTCTTCCTCCATCTGACGGAGCCAGTTTTCGTCTCCCTAAACCTTCCACAGTCCCGAGCAGCATAGGAAAAGTCCAAACCCACATCCAAAGATAGTGCTTCTAGAGCTGTCATGTCCTTTTTTACGAACAGGGATTGAGTTCAGCTGCATGAAACAGAAACCAGACTACAGTGGCTTAACCCAGTGCAGAGGGAGAGATTTCTCAACATTATAGTAGGGCTGGGTGGGCAGCCTGGCGCAGGTGTCACAACCTCGGTGTCCCTGCTCTCTCCTGCCTTTCTGCTCCACTATCCTAATAAGTGACTTTTATCTCCACGGTTGCCTCAAGGTGACAAAGTGGCTCCCGTACCACCGGACTCCAGTCTACACTCCAAGCAGGAAGGAAAAGAGGAAAGCGATCCGGAAACAAAACTTTCCCAGAAATAGCCGACAGAGTGCTGTGTATGTCACATAGGTCAAAACTGGGTCACATGGCTGCCGTGAGCTTCAAAAGAGCAGAGGATGTCTTTCGTTTATTTGCTTAAATCTGGGCACATTGCTGCCTCAGATAAAATGATGGTACTATTGGTACAGAAAAAAGGGAGACTGCGCCTGGGGTAGGCAACTAGCAGTTACTTCAAAAGTTTCCTCTGGGACTTCAGAATTCTTGCATGGAGAGGCTGAGACCTTGACTGTGGGCAAGTGGTCCAACCGGCCCCCAACTTCCTTCTTCCCTGGGTGACTTCAGGAGATATTTTTAAGCTCTTTGCGCTCTTGTTTGCTCGTTTGTTTAAAGAGGATAAATGTGCTTTTCTCAAGGGTTTCTGAAGTGATTAAAGCACCTCCATGCAAAGGACCTTCACATTTAAACACTCAACAAATGTTAATGACTCTCTTAACTTCCTGTGATTGCTTGTTATGTGACATATTTTTAATCCTTTCTTCCTGGACATGCTTCTAAGATGTGCTCTCATGTCTCTTTTATTTTTTATTTTTTTGTTCATTTTTTAAAGTAGTCTCTACATGCAACGTGGGGCTCGAACTCATGACCTGGAGATCAAGAGTCACATGTTCTATCAGCTGAGCCAGCCAGGCGCCCCTCTAATGTCTCTTTTAAGAAGTAGCCCCAGGGGAGACCTGACCGGCTCAGTCGATAGAGTATGCAACTCTTGATCTCCAGGTCATGAATTCTTGATCTCCAGGTCGTGAGTTTGAGCCCCATGTTGGGTGTAGAAGTTACTTTAAAAAATAAAATAAATAGGAGCAGCTGGCTGGCTCGGGCAGAAAAGCTGGTGATTCTTAATCATGGGGCTGTGAGTTTGAGCCCCACCTTGGGTGTAGAGATTACCTAAAAATAAAATCTTTAAAATAAATAATAAGTTAGGGGTGCCTGTGTGGTTCAGTGGGTTAAGCCTCTGCCTTCGGCTCGGGTCATGGTCTCGGGGTCCTGGGATTGAGTCCTGCATCAGGTTCTCTGCTCAGCAGGGAGCCTGCTCTCCCTCCCCCCGGCCTCTCTGCCTACTTGTGATCTCTGCCAAATAAATAAATAAAGTCTTTTTAAAAATCAATCAATCAATCAATAATAAGTTAAACAAAAGGTAGCCCCATGATGGAACACGAAACTCCCTCGTGTCTTGCTCTGGGCCCTGGGCTTCTTCTCACACCACCTAGCTGTGAGCCCACTACTGTGGCAGGCATGAGTCGCTTAACATTCACTTCTTCCCTGGGATCTTACACCATCAGGAAGGAACCAGAAGGACCTGAGTAAGCATGGGTCTGCCCACAGGGTTAGCTTTATGAACACAGAGACGCAGGCCCTCCAACTGTCCCCCTTGAAATCTAGACCCTGCACAACTCTAATGGATTCTCCAATCACAGCTGGAGAAACTGGGACGCCGGGAGTAAGGGCCCACCCCTGGAATGTCATGCTCTTTAATTAGATTAGTGCCTCTGCCTCCCGCAGGGAGAAGGAAGGAGGTAAAGAGGCTGTGAGAGATCAGTTGGTACTCCCCCAACACACACACCCCAAAATAGCTACATCTTAATCCTTAGAACCTGGGAACGTCCCCTGCCACAGCAGAGGGGATTCTGCTGGTGAGATTAAGTGAAGGGCCTTGAGAATAGAAATTCTGGGTGAGGGACACCTTGGGGGCTCAGTCGTTAAGCGTCTGCCTTCGGCTCAGGTCATGATCCCAGGGTCCTGGGATCCAGCCCCTCATCGGGCTCCCTGCTCAGCGGGAAGCTTCTCCCTCTCCCACTCCCTCTGCTTGTGTTCCCTCTCTCGTGGTCTCTCTCTCTCTCTCTCTCTCTCTCTCTCTCTGTTAAATAAATAAATAAATAAAATCTTAAAAAAAAAAAACCTGGATGATCCAAGTGGGCTCTATGTAATGGCAAGGATCCTTATAAGAGGGAGACGAGAAGGTCAAAAGTGAGAGAAAGAGGCGGGATCCTGGAGGCAGAGTGGGGAGTCATATGCTTTGAATTTGGAAGAAGGGACCACAAGCCCAGGAATGCAGATGGTTTCTAGAACCTGGAAACGCAAGGAAACTCCCCTTGCCAAATTGCTCCCCCCACCTTGATTTTAATCTCATAAGACTCACTTCGGCCTTCTGGCCTCTAAAACGTAAGAGAATACATTTGTGTTGTGTTAGGCCACTAAGCTGGGGGCAATCTGTGACAGCAGCAACTGGCCCCTCACATGGGGGCTGGAAAGGGAAGGGATGGCAAGAGGAAATCCTCCCAAGGATGTTGTCTTGTAGTCACCCAGGCCTTCTGGAGCTTTCCGGGAGCTCAGGCGTGTCTTTCTTCACTCCATCCTCCAAGGCTCCGCTCAGACATTGCTTTTCAAGGGGGAACCTGACTTGGCGGAGTTAGCCGTCCCCTTGTCCCTGCACCACAGGGCACTATGTCTATATGACGGTTCTGGTCGTCCCAGCTCGGCATCCTAGTTCCTGGCCTGTGCATCTGTCTGACTCCCTCAGCAGAGCGGGAACTCCTTGGGGACTGGAGCTGGGCCTGTTGCTCTTAACAGTATGTTGGATAGAGTCGAATGAAGCTAGACCCTCCCCATCCCAAACGCGTGCTAGTCACTGTCTCTGCTTTCTTTCATCCCCAAACAGAAGCCCTTGCTCTGCACCTCCAACAAGCTGTCTTTAGTGTCCTGCCTTGGCCATCGATGTGTATGTCACCATGGACATCTCGTGTGTTATTTGCACCCAGACAATGGAAGTCTTTCCCCAGGGATCAGGGATCAAGACCTAGAGGCTCCAGCCTAGACTGGTTACAGCTGAATGGAGCAACTGTAGACTCAGCTACTATTGTTTTTATTGGATTTTTTTTAAAAGATTTTATTTACTTATTTGACACAGAGAGAGAAATCACAAGCAGGCAGAGAGGCAGGCAGAGAGGGAGGGGGAAGCAGGCTCCCCACTGAGCAGAGAGCCCGACGTGGGCCTTGATCCCAGGAACCTGGGATCATGACCTGAGCCGAAGGCAGAGGCTTAACCCACTGAGCCACAGGCACCCTTTATTGGATATTTTCTATCCCAAGTTCTGTACATCTGGGAAAGCAGGGCTGTGGATGAGGAGAGGGATGGGAAGAAGAGGGCAGAGAGGAGAGGAAGGACTCTCTTGGTCCCCGCAGGGCCCTGTCCCCGGATTGAGTACATCCCCGAGGCCCCGTGGCAGGCCTGCCCTGGAATTCTTGAGATACTTCTGGGGTCTTTCCAATAGATTTCCTGTTTAGCTTAACCCAGCCAGAGCGCATTTCCATTATTTGCAACCAAAGAAGTCCTTAAAAATCTGGAATGAACAAGCCTGAGCCAAGAACAGAGTGTTGGCACATCACGCATATGGTACATTCCCAAACCAAATACGGTAAAGCGTCACTTACCCGCAGGTCACAAGCGTGACCCTCTTGCCTATGCAGGACATGGTGGAAAACGCAGAAGAAAGAAAGAGAGCCTATTGTTCTCTCTGCCTGGCTGCAGGGCGGGGGGCCCTGGAAGAGCCAAACGGTAGAGCAGACGAAGACCGTAGAGCAGAGGAAGCACAGGGATGGCTGTGGATTGGAACACCAGGAAGCAGAAGCCACAGCAGAGAAGGGGGCCAGGGTCCAGCCGGGTGCGGGGAGAAGCCACCCTGCCAGAGAGGGCCCTGGCAAATTTCCTGGTCTGTCCTATGTGCACGGACACCCCTTCTGAAGGCAGAGGGACGGCAATGGCCGTGAGAGGAATGGATAAGCTACAGCGGGGCTTCTCCCCCTGGGCACTCATGGCATTCCGGGCCAGTGAAGTCTTCGTCACAGGGAGCTGTCCTGTGCCTTGCAGGACATTCCTAGTCCACTCCACCCCCTGGATGCCACTGGGATGCCCTCCATTTGTATCAACCAAAAAATGTCTCTGACATTGCCACGTGTCTCTCTCAGGGACAAGGTCACCCCAGGTGGAGAACAGCAGTGCTGGAAGAGAGGGAGCGACAGTTCCAGCGCACAAGAATGAAAAAGCCCAGCAGCCTCGGCCAGTTGGTTAAGGGGCAGAGCCCAACGACTCTCTGGCCCTCAGGTCCCTTGTTGGTGGCAGCGAGCGGGAACCCAGTCCCACCAGCCCCTAGGCCAGACCTTCCCTGATTGAAGCGCCCCAAGAAGTGGCAGAGAGGTGCCGCCCATCCCATTTAGGAAGACCTTGTCTCAGGAAGAAAGTGGGGGCGGAATGGGCCCCTGAGGGGGGACAGCGTTCCCCCAAGGAGGACGAAGTCCATGGGATTGTTTTTCCTCCCTAATATTCGTTAAATTAAGCTTCATTTTAAAGGTTTCTTTTTTTTTTTAAGATTTTATTTATTTATTTGAGAGAGAGGCAATGAGAGAGAGCATGAGCGAGGAGAAGGTCAGAGGGAGAAGCAGACTCCCCGTGGAGCTGGGAGCCCGATGCGGGACTTGATGCCGGGATTCTACACCCATTCCGTCTTGGTTTAGGGCTTGTTGGGGGGATGGAGTTGCCCACCTTTTCTGACAAGATCCTCTCAGTACTTCCGGGTCATCAGCAATCCTGCTTCCTCCTCGAGGCCGTACTCGCCTCCCTGCCGACGCCTCGCTCCCAGGCCCCTTCCTCCCTTCCTCACCTGCCCTGGCTCTTTGACCTCCTACACTTACCATGCGGGTCAGGAAGAGGTAAGGACCTCTTAGCCCAGTCAGAGCATTGTGCATGGTGGACAAACAGGTGCCACGGGAGGGGGTGCGGGTTGTCTCCTCTCCCATTCACAACGCATGGGCCTTCTCCTTCACCCTTCAAGGGCTATGAAAATTAGAGCAACGTAGAGTCATAATTGGGAAAGGAGGAGTGCCATCTGGCATCTGGGGTCTCAAGTCATTCTCCCTGCTTTTTCCTCCAAACATCATGACCAAACCTAAGCTGAGTTTTAAAAAAATGTCTGGCCCCTGCACAAGGTGGTTGTATGGGCATGCCCGTGTTTGTGCACGTGTGTGTGCACGTGTGTGCACAAATATGGAGGGATGTAAGCAAACGCATGTGTGTGCACACGTGCATGTGTATGTGTACATGCACAGGGCCTGTGCACAAGTCTTCTACTTGGGGTTATTCAGGGTCTGCATTCCGACTGTTGGAAGCAAATATCTCTGCTGAGGCCTTTTTCATAGTCAGCAGTGTGGGTCTGGGCACTTCCTTTTGCAGTAGAAATGGGCACTGTGATTAGTTAAGCCAGTGGCTGGGCCCTGGGGAGGCCTGGCTGAAGAAATGTGGGCCCCTGAGCTGGTCCAGGGCAGGCACGCTCAGACCTTCACCCACGGATAGAATGGCCCGTGGCAGGCATGTGAGGCTCCTGGACCATGGCCACTGTCCAGGAGTGTTGCAACTCTGGACATCAAGGTGGGAGCACACAGCCTGGCATCGGCACGGGGACCCAAGTAGACCTCTGCACTCACCTTGGAAGAGGTGGGTAGAGAGTCATTCCTGCTAGCCCAGGGAGCTTACTCACGGGAACTTCCAAAGTCTAGGCCCTAAGAGACCTCCTCGGAAATCCCAACTCAGCCACGCAAGATGTCAGCCTGGTTGGTAGCCCAATACCCACCAGGTGTCATTTCCAATCCAGGGTCCATGATGATCTCTTGTTCTGCCTCCAAGAGCAGGGAGACAGGCTCCTACCCTGAGACTGGTAGTCATCAGAAGACCCTGGGGCCATCTTCTTTGGATGGAGCTCCTGAACAAGCAGAAGAAGGTGCACCAGAGAAAGGGATGAAGATTTTCCTTCCAGAAAACATTCTGGGGGACGTGTCCCAGGCACTGTGCCAAGCGCTTCATAACACACCAACTTGGGGATCTTCGAAAGAACACCCAAGGGCACCGAGGCACTTGACAACTCTATGGACACGTGAGCAAACAGAGGCTCAGAAAGAGGAGGTGACTTTCCTGATATCACACAGATATTAAGTTCAGAGCCTGGATTCAAACAAGGTCAAAAATTAGATCCAAAATGCCCAACAATCAATAAACTAGTTAACTAAATAATGGTTTATTTATAGAATACTGGGCAGTCATTGACATTTCTTGGTAGAATATTTAATGACTGGGAAAGACGTTCAAGATATATAGATGGGGGAGGGGGGAAGGTTGCAACACAACGTATGTTAAAAATAAAATGCAGAAGTATGATTTCTAAGAAAAAAAGTCAAAATATTAGCAAGGGATTGCTTCGGGTACCAGGAGTAAGTATGAGTTCTGTTCTGTGACTTTGTCCATTTTTTCTTACAGTGATTGCTTTGTGACAGGGACAAACCTGATAGAAAGATCCCAGGCTGTGTTGGGGGGTTGGGGGGGCAGGGGGCGGGTCTCCAGCCAAGACCAGCCCTGAGATGCAGGATCCTAAGGGCTGAGCCTGCCAGAGGCTGTGGTGGGAAGCAATGCCCTTCTTTGGAAAACATCAGACTTTTTCTAGATTGAGCAACCAGCAGGCAAGCCTGGGTGCCTACCCCAGCTGCGGGTACCCCGGCTCTGAGGTCCACCTTTCTAGCCCTATACTAGAGAGAGGGAGTGGGAGAGGGCAGTACTGGACCCAGTCTATCCTGGGCGTGCATGGAGGGGGTGGGGAGAGCCAGTGAGAATTGCTTAAATCTAGGCATTTATGCCCAGTCTTCAGTAGGTGGGGGGCTGGGGTGCCCTCACCCAAAAAGAATAGGAGTGGCAGTTGGATTCAGTTATCTAGAACTGTGCCTCTCAGCCCTGTGAGCCCCAACAATGCTCCTTTTAAAAGTTTTTTTTTTAAGATTTTATTTATTTATTTGACAGAGAGAGAGAGAAAGATCACAAGTACACAGAGAGGCAGGCGAGCGGGGGCGGGAAGCAGGGTCCCCACTGAGCAGAGTCAGACGCGGGGCTCGATCCCAGGACCCTGAGATCATGACCTGAGCCGGAGGCAGAGGCTTTAACCCACTCAGCCACCCAGGCGCCCCTAAAAGTTATTTTTAAAATATTGTGTAATAGGGGTGCCTGGCTGCCTCAGTCAGTAGAGCATACCACACTTGGTCTCAGGGGTGTGAGGTCAAGCCCCGCGTTGGGTGTGGAGATTACTTTAAAAAAAAAAAAAAGAAAAACCTAAATAGATAAATAAATAATGTGTTGTGTAATAATGTAACAATCTGAAAGTAAACTTGTTAACCAAATCTACAGACATAATATATATTTTTTAAAGATTTTATTTATTCATTTGGCAGACAGAGATCACAAGTAGGCAGAGAGGCAGGCAGAGAGAGAGGAGGAAGCAGGTTCCCCACTGAGCAGAGAAGCCCGATGTGGGGCTCGATCCCAGGACCCTGAGATCATGACCCGAGCCGAAGGCAGAGGTTTTAACCTAATGAGCCACCCAGGCGCCCCGGGACATACTATTTTTTAATCGATCTAATGCTCTTACCATATTGCAAAGAAACAGTTCATAATAAAACAGTATGTGTATTTCAATATGTAAATCCTCAGGCAGGACTAAGATAGAGGACCTGTCCCCACCACTCCACCCCCGAAACGGCACATACAAATTTCCAAAACTTCCCCTAGAAGAGATTCAACCGTAAGGACCGCTGATCAGACTAATAATCACTAGCAGGCAGCAAGTGCTTTCTCTGAGCCAGGGACTCTAAACTCTGTGTGCCTGTGCGTGTGTGTGTGTGTGTGCACATGTGCATGTGTGTGTGCGTGCACGCGTGCACACCTGTGTGCATACAGTCATCTAATCTTCAGGACACTCTGAGGCAGGTACTATCACTAGCCCCATTGTACAGATGAGAAACAGAGGCCTGGAGGTTGAGTTAATTGCCCAAGCTCACTCAGCCAGGGGGCAGAGGAGCTGGGATTTGAACCAGCGGGAAGGGGCTTTCCCGGGGGCGGAGGCTGAGGGGGCTGGGGCACAGACTGCAGGGCTTCTCAACCTCAGCGCGATTCCTAAGACGATTCCTAAGACGGGCTGGATACTTCTGTTTGTTCTGGGGGCTGCTCTGTGCCGGGGAAGGTGTTCAGCAGCGGACCTGGACTCTACCCACCGGATGCTTCTTCCCACTCCGCTGCTGGTGGTGACAACCCAAATGTCTCCACACGTTGTCAAAAGTCCCCCCGGACAGCGGGGAGGTGGGAGTGGGCAGGCAAAATTGAAGTTGAGAGCCACTGGGTTAGAGTGAGCAAGGTAGGATCCTAGAGAAGACGCAACCTGAGGCAGGCCAGACACGCGGGTAGCAGAGTCCAAGAGAAGCGGGGCAGTGTTCTCTGGTGAGGGATGGGGATGACTGGGCACAGCAGTAGGGGAGGTTCCCATGGAGGACATGCACAAGAAGGCTTGGGTGGCCCCATGCCCATGGGATAGAGAGAAAGCTGTGATCATGTGGCCAGAAGGAGGAAGAAGCTGCCTTCACGTCCTGGCCTGGGTGAGGACGCCTGCTTAAGACGGGGCACCTGAAAATGTCTCTGCTTGAGGGTCCCATGTTGATCAGAATTCACCCGGCTTTGCCAAGCCGCCTCACCCCCTAGGTTAGCCTGTCTTTCCGACCCTCAAATGACTCATTCCCACATGCGGAGACCCACCTTCCTGTTTTGTAATCTCCCCCCATTCTTAGCCAGCCTCCCAGCCCCACCTTCCCCCTTCCTGACAGCCAGCGGCAGTCTCCCTGGGGTAGAGGGGCTCCTGACCTGTGATCCTGAGAAAGCTGAGGAGTCAGGGAGACAAATGGCTTGGGCTGATGGGTAAGGAGCCTCTGGCCCAACCCTTCTCACCCCCTGGGTCCCCTCTAGGCCTCCAGGAGAAGAGGGGATTCTCAGACAACCCCTTTGGCTACCGCACTTGGCTCTTGACTGGAATAATTGGAAATGGAGCCAGGAATGACGTCATGCCTCTGCAGAACACAGGATGACTTTGAGCAAGGCATTTACCTTGGCCTCAGCTCTCTCCTTTGTCAAGGCAGCAAGGGTGGACTCGGTAAGTTTTAACGCTCCTGCACTGACATTCTGATTTGAAGATGAAAGCCCCGTGGACAAATCCTTTGGAGAAGAACAGCCCTGGGTTTGCATACTCAACTCACTTCCCCTACCCCTTCCTCCAGGTGGTGCTGATGCAGCTGTCAATCATGATGCCCTCCCCCACTTCCAGGAATGCAGGGGTCAGGAAGTAGCCCAGGCCACCCAGGCAGAGAACCCTATGTTGATGGGTTCATTAATGGACATGCTCCCAAGCAAGTCAGTTAAGTCTCCTTCCTGAAATATGAAAGATGGAAATGATGTTTCTAGAGACTTATTAAGCTGGAAAAATGAGAATCTAAGGTTACTGGCTGTCACCTTCTTGACACAGGAAGAAAGCCCATCTGCAGAATAAAGCCAGCATAGAGGAAGACAAAGCTGAGAGCCGAGAGAGAGAAATCCCTGATGACATTGTTTGAACCCCTGGATCGAACTATGCCTGAAGGTGATGCCCAGTTAGTTAATAATTTCCCTTTCTGCTAGCGTGATTTGGAATTCTGTAACTTACAACTGAAAGAGTTCTATTCTAACCCTTTAGCGGGAGGGCTATGAAAGTAAGGAGGGCTATTGAGCACATGGAGGGGGAGAATCAGCCAGCTTACACCCACAGCCTGGGGCAGCAAGCCCCAAAACCCCTGGCATATCTCTCCTGTCATGTGCTTTGAAGGTCTCTTAACTTCAGCCTTGGAGGGGAGCTCTCCCAGCCTAATCCATGGCCAACACCACCGTGCACATTTTTTGAACTCAAATTTGACAGCAACCTTGAAAAAGGATGTCCTTGGCCCCAGGACATAGCATCCCAGGAAATAGGCATGTGGCATCTATGATACACAGCCTCCAGCAAGGTCAGAGAGATGGGGAGCAGGGGTCCTCGGGGGTGTGGCACATGTCAGCACGGGTTCTACATTCATCCTCAACCCCATCATGGACAGTCTGTGTCCCCTGGCCCTGGGATTACAGGAGCCTGGGGCTTAGAATAGCCCACCAGGCCAGGGTGATGTCCAGCAGGTTGGAATTATCCTTTCTACTGCCTCAAGCCGCTGAATTGAAGTCACCAAGTACCAAGGAAGTCACCGCTTGGTACCCCTGCAGCATCTGGGTTTTTGGAGCCAGGTTCCACTCTGCTATAGACTGGATTGTGTCCTCCCCGAAGTCATACTCCGACACCTTAACCCCCAAGGTGACTGTATCTGTAGAGAGTCTTTAGGAGATGGTGAAGGTTAAATGAGGTCATAGGGGTACAGTCCTGACTAATAGGCCTGCTGTCCTTATAAGAAGAGGGAAAGAGAGAGAGATCTCTCTCCGAGAACGTGCCTGGAGAAGCGGGCATGTGAGCACACAGCTGGAGGGCGGCTGTCTGCACAACAGGAAGAGGGCCCTCCCCAGACCCTGACCATGTTGATGCCCTGATCTCAGACTTGCACCCTCCAGAACATAAATGTCTGTTGTTTAAGTCATCCAGTCCTTGGGATTTTGTTACAATAGCCTGAGCTGCCCACGATGTAGTCCCCTCCACGCCACCCCCCCCACCCTGAAGGCCCCATGTGCTCCCTCCTGCAGAGGCGAGGAAATCATTCTCAGCCAGGAACTCCCAGCTGTCACCCTGGGCCAGGAACAGCTCGAAGCCCTTGCCGTGCCTTAGCTCACCGAATCCTCAGAGCTACCCTGTGAAGTAGGTGGCGTTGTAGCCATCAAACAGACCAGGAAACTGAGGCACCCAGAAGTTAAAGAACTAAGTCCTACAGTAATACTATAAAACTGAATCCCAGCCCCACAGAACAAATCCAGCAGCCCTCAATGCTGCGAAACAGAAAAAAGGGATAAGGAAAATACTGCACAGCGTCCCCCGTGAGAATCCGTCCCCTATGAGAATCCGCAGCAAGGACGTCGTGGCCTGTCAGCTCAGCATTTAGATGCCATGGAATGAACTCGGGTCCTCTGCCTCACAGTCCACTGGAAGTGGCCCTTCCCTCTGTCCCCTCCAAGGCTGTTTCCCCTCCAAGGGGACCTTGCCTAAGTCATGTCATAAAAAGCAAGAGGTGGGTGACACAGCTGCTCAAAACCCTTCCTGTTCATTCTCTGGTTCTCAAAACACTGCGGCTCAGGCCCCTGTATGGGAGGTGCTCCAGGGGAATTGTGCGGAACCCACTCAGCCAGCATGTCCGGCTCAGGGTGTGTAAGCCCAGGTCAGAGCCTGACACAGATCTTGACTCAGCCCTGAGGAGAGTAGCAGAATCTGCTCTGTACCCAGTCACCCCGAGGCACTGGGCTTGAGGGCCCGTCCCAGGCCCTAGACCCTTCTCATCCAGCCAAACCTCACCCAAGCCTAGTGACCAAGCACCACGGTTTCACCACCTAGCCAGGTCCCCAAAGGTCCTTGTGTGATGGGGCATTGAATCCTGCCAAGGCTCATCTCCAATCTCCAGAGGTCCCCGGTGCCCAGGACTTCGGGCTGGGGGTAGTCATGGGGTTTAGCCTGCTAGGGGATGGGACTGTGACCACAGCCCAGCAGGGTGGTCGCCTGGCTCACACGCCCCATGGGATGCTGGAACCAGGGGCTTGGCCTGCAAAGGGCCTCTGGCATCTTCTTATGGCCACACCCAAGGCCCACCAGGTGTCGCTGTGTAGCCAGCAGGATGAGGGCTGAGGCTTTTCTCCAGCACTGACCCTGGGAAGCAAAGGCAGGAGGCCTGTCCCCCTAGCAGTAGCTCTGTCCCCCCAGCCTCAAGGCCAGCAGAAGGACCCCTGTGAAGGCGTGTGCTATGGTCTACACTCCCGGGGACAGCGAAGGTCTCCATCCATGACTGGAAATAAGGTGGAAGAAGAATTCCTGGTCTGTCTGCCGAGCTTTGCTTTTCATCCCAGCATGCTACTGGGTGGGACTGGAGGCCCCTCCACCCTTCCAGCCCCCTCTGCAGAAGCTCCCTTCAGCTTCCTGGGGCCCCCGCCTGCGGCAAACCCCAGCCCCATTCACAGACACCGTCCCCAGGCCCTGTAGACCCACCATGAACACCGACGGAGGACGTATCTCATCAGCTCCACACAGCACAGACCCGGCCCCTCAAGAGGAAAGTCGGTTCAAGGTCAGACAGGACTATGAGATTCACCCCGGTCATCCCCCGCCTAACCTGAGCCCAGAAGGCACGTCACCCAGATACCAGCGGCACGGAACACTGGGTTCCCGCCCATCCTCCTCAGGCCCAGGGAGGGAACCCACCTGTCCCAGGCGTGAACCCTGCGGCTCCATGCACAGGAGACCCTGCCATGGCAGTGGAAGGACTCTCCTCGAGCCCACCTGCTCCGCTGAGTCCTTCTCTCACTGGCGGCCGCTCAGACACCTCCCTCAGGCTCTTCCCTGGAGAGGAAAATCAGAAGGGGTCAGGGGGCTGAGAAAAGGTAGTATTCAATGAGTACAAGCACCGCTCCATGAAGGGGATAGAAAAGGAGAGGAGCACATGGACAGAGCCACAAGAAACACAGTGGGTGCGGGTGTAGCTTTCACGGGTGCTGGCAGATGGGGGTGGGCCCGCCGAGTGAGGGGCGGGCTTACACAGGCCGTTGTGGGTTTGGTCTAGGGGATGGCTGCTGACAGTGATATGGAGATGGTGGGTGCGTCTCACCCCGAAGTTCCCTTAGCACAAATCATCCAGAGTCTTTCCTCTATTCGCCAATACACAGATACCAGCGGGTCACCTGCTGGAAACTTCGCTGTGCCAGGCTGTGTCGGGGAGACCCCAGGAAACACCCTGTTCCCACGGGCGCTAGTCACAGTCGAGCCCTCAGCAGGGACATAAGACTCATGATCAGGAACGGGCGTGCCCCTGCGTCACCTGCGACACCGGCTGTACGAGACCCCAACTGTCCAATGTCTGCTCAGAGCCGCCCCCGATCACTCCTAACGTGAAAAATACAACAAGCATTCGAGACTTCCCGCAGCCCCGCCCCACTTCCCTAGAACAAGATGTTCAAGATTTTGCACTTCTGTGTGTCTGTGTGTGCACGTGTGTGTGCATGTCTGATTGAGCACCTCAGTACATCTGTGGCTTTGTGCTTGGGAGGCCTGAAGAAAGGAATTCCTAAGACTTGTGCCAGACCAGCAGAGGAATGGGGAGGTCTCCTAGGCCATTCTCACTGTACAGAGGGGAGAAGAGAAGGTCCAAGCGGGGGAATCATGTGCCTTGGGTCACTCGGAAGTGCAGAGGTTAATAAAACTGGCCCGGAGGCTTGTCTTGAAAGACTTGGGAGCTCACCAGAGGTCAGAGACAGAACCCATGTTGGAACCAGAAGAGCAGAACTCTTGCGTCTTCGGACTGTGGCAGTAGTGGGGAAGGGGGTGGTGACACGCGGTGTCCCCTGAGCCAACCTGGAGCGTGACAATCAGCAGAGACAATGAAGGCAAGTGGTTAAGTGCTCTGGAGACAAATTGCTGTGGCTGGAATCCTGGCCCCATTATACCAGCTGCCTCTGAACAGCACTGCACCCTCGGTTTCCCCATCTGGAAAATCGGGACGATGATAGCGCCTCCCTCACAGGGCTGTTGTGAAGACAAGATAGATGGATAAATGCAACAAAGGTAGCGGGTTGTCTGGCATGGAGGAAAAGCTGAATCGAGATGTATCACAAAGCCCATTCTCCGCTCGCACGCTGGCCAGCAGGACTCCAGCAAGCCTGCTTCCACAGACAGTGCTGGCGCCCAGAGACCACCATCCTGGGCTTCTCTTTTTACTGATTTACCCTGTAATCCCCAAACCTGACCTTGAGGCAACTCATACAGAAGGTCTAGCCTCCTCCAGGTGAAAAGGAGGACAGGGGGACAGCGGGTCCATGTGGCTTTGTCCTGTGGCTGGGCTCGGGGGGCATGGGCAGAGCCGGGGTGCTGGGCAGCTGACCGGTGCGTCCCAGGGTGGGAGGCTGGTGTCCGCAGAACACGAAGCTGCATGTTCTCCTGCCTTGGGGTTGTCAACTCCTGCAGGATTCTCATGGCACTACACAAAATAGGCATTCTAGAGAGTTCCGGTGGTCGGAGCTGACACGGGGCTGTGGACGTCCACACAAAGAGTTGTCTCCTTGTGCAGCTCGTTTTTATTTTTGTCATTTGCTCTACTCTCTAGTTCCACCCGCGCTCCACATCACTGCCTGTCAAAACCAGCAGGAACCATGGAGCCGGCCTCGCCTTCATTTCAGGACCAAGGACCCTGAGCACGGGCGGATATTTTTCTCGTAGCTGGCAGAGCCTTGCCGCAGCGTCTCCCTTGGGGACCGGGTACCAGGCCTTCCTTAGCAACCGCCACTGGATCACAGCAGAGAGCACTCGTGGGACTGGGCCCTGGGGTGGGTGCGTTGAAACAGCCACACTTGAGCCGGAGCCGACAGAACTGGCAAGAGCAGTGCGGGCTCCACACTGGCCTGGGGCCACCTGCCCCGCCCCGCCTTAGGAACCCGCGACAAACAACCTCGCCCGGTGCCCAAGCTCTTGCCAAGCTGTGTCGCAGTAAAACCCTGGCAGGCTCAGCAAGGAGTCCAACTTCAGCCCAGTGGGTAGGGAAACCAAGGCAGAGAGAGCCCAGTGTGCTCAAGGTCACACATCGAGCTGGCAACCAGAAGCCGGACGCCCAGGGCCGCCTGCTGGACACTGAGCCCTCTGGCCCACCCCAGCCGAGGCTCTGGGCCCCGAATTCAGGACTGACTGACATTTCCTGAATCCCCTCGGCACAGAGCCCAGAGAAAGGCCCAGCACTTTCCACCCAGGAGTCCTCCCAACAGCCCCCTCTCACCAGGGGAGCAGAGGCACTGAGGCTCACTAGAAGCCCCCCTGGGGCCTCAGGACCAGGCCAGGAATCCAGCCCTAGAGGATTTCAGCTTCCAGCTGAGAGCCTCCAACACCAGACATCAAAAACTAGGCAGGCCGAGGGAGAAGGGAAGATTAGATCATTCCAGCAGAATGAAGGAAGCCGAGAAACCAAGGGAGGGGAGGAGGGCCAGAGGCCAAGAATGTTTTAAGGCAACCTGAAAACTCCTTCAGATTCAAGCAGGCCCAGACCCTGGCAGCTTCCCCGCTGCCTGACTTCCTTTTGGCCTGTGCAGACCTGGCGGGGCTCCGCCCCTCCTCGGGTTCAGTGCTGGTGCACACGCGTGTGCGGGCACTAGTACGTGAGGGTCACGACGGCCTCAGGAGCAGTAAGTACGCCGCGCTCGGTGTGCCTGCCCGCATTTGAGCACACGCACACGCGCGTACACACGTGCAGGTACCCGGGCTGGGCATGCAAGCCCACAGGAGTATATGTGTGTGTTTGTGTGCAGTCTACAAACATGTTTTCACCAAGCTCAAGGAGAAGCAATCAGTCATCTCCCAGGAATCCTAGCAACAGCCGTCCCCAGGAAGGGCTCCTGCCAGCTGGAGCAGCCGTGAGTCAGCAGAGGCTGCTGAGGGAGGGGGAGCTCTTGCCCCCACGCCCGGCCGCTCCCTCTCCCGGCCTGGCTGCCTTGCCTGGGTCACTGCTTTGGCACTGATGTCCGAGAACACATTCCTGGAACTGGCCAGCACGGGCCGCTAAGGGGTTTTTCCCTCCTCCTCCCTCTCCCATCCTGTCCTCCTGGCCCTCCCCACACCCGCCCTTTTAATTCCCCCCTTCTTGCATCAAAACGAAAACACCGCATTCACGAGTTCAGGAGCTGCGGCCAAATAGCAGAGCTGGCCATGGAGGGGACGGGATGGGACAAGGGGCTGCCTGGGCCTGAGCGGGCCAAGGTCTAGGCCGCCTCCCGGCCGGGCAGCAGAGAGGGCCCTGGTGGGGACTGCTGAGCGTTGCTGAATTCCTATGGGGCAAAAGTGTCATTACCTGGGGCTCTTCAAGGTAGTGGCTTGCTGAGAATTGGACTGTGCCTACCTTTGCCCCATAGCAGAGCCGGAGGTCGCTAACGCAGATGACCGGGGGGGGAGGGTGGTCGAGGAACACAGAGGCTCCATTACTAATCGTGGTTCTATCTTCACAGCACCCCTTGGGGTGATAGAATTATCTCCTCTTACAGATGGGGAGCTGGAGGTGTGGGCAGGTAAAGGGGTATGGCCCAAGGTCACATAGCTATGAGCCAGGGAGCTAGACGGAATTAGACCAGGCTAGAGGGGCCTGGGGCCCTTAACCGCTGGACCACGCAGCCTTTTTTCCGGAGCTGCCCCTGGGAGGTGCGCGCCAGGATCATCGCACCTAGAGAAAAAATAAATACAATAGAAAACAATCGGCTGGTGCTGTCCGCTCTCTCTGTCCCTCTCCCCTCCTACGAGCAAGCAGATCTGGGTGAAGAGCAATCTGCCATCTCAGCAGTCGCAGAGGCAGGGGCAGTAACAGCCTGGCCCAGCCCGAATCCCTGGCCTCTTTACTGGAGGCAGGAAATGAATAAAAGCTAAATGAGTCTGAAAATGCCAGGAGGCAGTGTTTATCCCCTTCCCCCTCCCCCTCTCCCTGGCAAGGACCGTGTATAGTTACAGTTTAATCTTGGAAATGCCAGACAGCTGTTCCCCGTTGCTAAGAGACTGGCCCACATTATGCAGATGTCAGGGACCTCAAATGTCTGCCGGAAATTACAGATCATGTTGGAGGAGCAGAGGGGCCTTCTCTCTGCTGGGGAAGCGCAGCAGGAGACCTGGGGAGGGGGGGTTGGCAGAAATAAGGGGCCCACCCCTTCCCGGGTCCCCCCCTCGGTGGCTCTGGATCTCCACTTCTGCAGCCCTGGCTCCCTCCTTCCTGCAGCTCCCACCCCACATCCGGGCCTTCTTCCTTTGACAACTGTGCCGAAGCCCATCTCCACCCTCCCCCCTCCAGTTTTCCATCCAGGGTCCCTCTGTCTGTCTTACAGTCTTTCCTGCCTCCGGGATGCAGCTAAGCTGGCTGGGACTGTGCTGGGAGGGGCTGGCCGTACCCTAGAAGGATGGGATCCCACTCCTTGAGCCCCACTCACCTGCTGCTGAAAATGGACACACACACACACACACACACACACACACACACATCTGCCCTGCCTGACATCCCCCTCCCACTGCAGCCACTGAAACCCAAGTGAGGGCCGCCATGGCAACACAGGCAGGCTACCAAGAGCTGCCATAGGCCTGGTCCCTGGGGAAGGGGACGGCCATGGGTGGGGGGAAGGAAGAGGGGGAGGGGAAGCCCTTGTCCAAAGACTAAGGTGGAGCCTGACCGAAGGTGACAGGGGTAGGCAGGAAGCAGGCACAGCAACTCACTCAAGCTGACGAGGGTGTGGAGAGCCTGCCAGGTGGCCAAAGGAGCGACTGGCATCCACGGCGTCTACAGGATGATCCCTGGGTCTTGTGGGGGGTGTGGGGCTGAGGCCTGGGTACAGAGTGGATGCTGAGTGCCCACTCCTCCCCTGAGAGCCACAAGGAACCCTGAGGGCAGACATGTCACGTTAGTACCCAGGCATCTAGGTATCTGCTGTCCCTGGTGCCAACTGTGTCACCTCAGCTTCCTCCAGTCTTATAAAGCACACAGTGAACGTTATGTGCCACGGAAGGGGGCTCTGAAGGTAAGAGTGTGTGTGTGTGTGTGTGTGTGTGTGTGTGTGTGTTCACCCCAATGTGAGAGCATTTTAGAAAGAGCTTCGTGGGAGCCCCGTGAACGCAGGGCCTTCTGAGCACGCCTCTGGTGTCCCTAGAGATGCCCGCGAGGCTGATAAGAGGGGACACTAGGTACATAGCTTTTCCGGGTACCCAGGTCTTCCCCCCACAAATGGATATCACCTTCAAGGAGGCCCTCACTGGCTGTGTCCTGGCTCCTCTGGTCAGCTTCTCAACCCACACATTTCTGCAGCCAACATTGATGTTGGGTGGGGAAACTGAGGCATGGACACTTCTGAGATCTGCCCGAACCATCACAGACATTAGCTTCTCCGTGGGCCCTCAGAGCTACCATTCCCCTACCCATCCCCTCAGGGTCCAGCGGGACCATGACCTCTGACCCCACAAGTTAGACACCAAGGCTTCTCCTCCCCCATTGTTAGCTCCCAAGGCTTCTCCTCCCTCATTGTTTGCTCCGGGAGCTGGGTCTCCTTAGCTGTCATTCCCCTTCTGGAAAATGGAAACAGATAATAGTACAGACCTCTCAGGGTTGCTGCGAGGGTTGAGTGGGATAAAGGACAACCTGCTTAGCTCTTGCTAAGCTCTCAATACATTTTCGTTCTTTTATTAAGGTGGAGCCATTCCTGGGCCCTGTCTCTTTAGAAAGGGGCCAGGCTTCATCAGTGAAAGGAGGGGGATTTCCTTGGGCTGCATATACACCTGCTCCTACCCTACCCCAGCCTCCTAGCACAGTGGCCGGTTTCCACCTCTTTGGAAGGCTCTAGAAAAATTGTCCGAGACAGTGCACCTGGGAGAACTCTGAGGGCAGGCACTAGCCACCAAGACTAGAGAGGTAGGGGTTTCGTGGGGCCTCAGAGAAGACACTATAGCAGAGAAGGGGTGCGTGGTGGAGGACACGTGCCCCCTTCCCCATGGAAACTGCTGAGCCAGCAAGGATTTGGCGGGCAAGAGCCACGGAGACTGAGTCATGGCTGGCTCCGGCTCATTCAGCCTCGGCGGCCCTCAGAGGCCTTTGCTTGGCGGGAGGGAGGACGTGGCAGCTGTTCAGCCCTGTCTTTGTTCCTCTTCTCTCTCCCTCAGCCTCTCCCACCCTGCCATTTCCTCTCCCCTGCCTGCTCTCCCTCATTCACTTTCTTGGCCTCCTCCTTCTCATTCTCCCACCGACCTCAGTTCCCTCCCCCTTTCATCCTGCCCTTGAAGCGCATTTCTTGCTTTCTCATCCTTTCTTCTCCCTCTGAGCTCAGAATCACACTTGGCAGTCTCCCCTCCCACCTCCCTTTCCTCCCCAGTGTCCTTCCCTCCCCCCCTCCGTTCCCTCCCTCCTGTCCTTCCTCGCCCCTTCTCCTCCACCTCCCCCAACCTCTCAGTCTCCTCTTCACCTGAAGGAGACACTTCAAGTCCCCAGACTGACAAAGCCAGGTCAAGGTCATCTACCAAGCCCTCACCAGCCCTGGTCTGGTAGACTGGGATCCAGAGACCAAGGTCAGAGCTGAGCAGAAAATCAGAATGAGTTGGGGAGAGTTTTTTTCCAGAGATCGGACAACCCCTACCAACAGTGGCCCTGGCTCCCTATTTAGAGATTTCCTATGCCAGCTGCTTCCAGCTCCCTCCTGCCTAGGGTCCCAATGCTGCAGGGGCTATCAGAGTTCTGACCCTCCCTGGTTCTGCTCGCCTCTTTTCTCTCTGACCTGGTGCAGGGAGGCCAGGTGAGAAAGGCAAGAAAGAAATCAGAAACAATAAAAAACTGCTCTCAGTCAGAAGGAAAGCGGCTGGGGGAGGATTGTACCATAGGTGAGGTGAACCTTGGGGTAAGAAACAAAGTGCAAGACTTTGAAACCAGATAGGGTGAACTTGAATCTTGACCCCGCTTCTTATAAGCCAATGAACTTGAGCAAGACACTGTACCTCAGAGTCCACCTCTGTAGAATGGGGATAATAAGAAGAGCACCTCCTTGCCAGGGCTGTTGCAAGAATGCAATGGAAAAGTGCACAGGAAGTGCCCGGCACCCTGGCTTCTCCTAATCCCTACTTCCTCCCTCCTTGGAGAAGAAGGCTTCCTGGAGGAGGTGGAGCTTGTACTGGGTGTGGAAGGATAGATAATAATATAATCATATTTCTGTGGTGTTGAAACCAGGTGCTACGCTGATCACTTTGAATGTATTGTCTCTTTCAATCCCCCAGCAACCCTATGAGGCAGTTATTTCCTTATCTCCGTTTCATGGAAGAAGCAGTTGAGGCTCAGCAAAGCTAGGCAATTTGCCCCAAGTCACACAGCAAAGTGGAGAAGCAAAATTCTTATCCCTTCTGCTCTTAGTTGGGGTGGGGTTGGAGGACACAGCAAGAGTGACCGCAGACAAGACCAAGCACAGTGCCTATATCAGGCACGAGCAGGTGGACAGCAAGGGTCTGGCTGTGGTTACAGGGAAATTCTGACTGAGCCCAGGGCAAACTCAGCTCTCAATTCCCAGGTCAGACTTGGAGCTTTCCAGTTTCCTAGGTCAGCCCGCCCGAACTCTTGCTGTTGAACCACAGTGGGCAGAAGCGGGGTGGGGTCCAGCTTCCCACCTCTGGAGCACCATGTCCCCAAGGTTCCCCCTCCTTCCCACCACACCCCCCTATAATCCAAATCCCTGTGGTTACGTCCAGGCCCCCAGATGGCAAAAATGGTCTCTCTTGGGATTTTTTTGTTTTTTGTTTTTTGGTTTTTTGGGGTTTTTTGCCACCCTCTGTTGTATAACAAGGATAACCGCTCCTTCTCTGGGGAATCAGGACAGGGCCTGTGGGGCTACTGCCTGTGATCGCAAACAGGCTTGGGTAGAGAGGGCACGACGACAATGACGGGAGGCGGGTGTCTTATGGGAAAGAAGGGCAGTGAGGCCTTGAAATAGATGGTTTCTGCGGCGGTGAGCTAGGGGGACCGTAGCCAAACAGGTGGAATTGTCCCACCTAGGTTCCCTGGCCTCAGCACCCTTCCCCCAGCCATCTCGGATTACACCCAGCTCTGCTTTCAAAAAGAACTCCGCAGTTTCCATGGCAACTCACCCACGTGGTCTCTGCCTTAGAGGCTGGAGTGGGGAGCGGTGAAGGGCAGCTGACAGGAGGCACGAGCAGCTTCTACAAGGTGAGGGCAGAGTCCCACCCTCCTGCCACCCACCCTCTCCTCCAGGCCCCCCGCTAAGGCCTCAACAAAGCTCCCAAGGAAAAGAGGAGATAGACCTCCGGGACAAAAAGGCAGCAAGGTCACTTCCCCCATATGTGCCCTTGGCCATGGGCCCTAGGGCAGCATCCTGTCCCGCCTCTGGGCTCTTCAAGGAGAGGCCAGGGGACGCCCTGAGCAGGAACATGCCTTTGGTTGCATCTCATCTCCCCTTCCTTTGAAAGGGGGTGGGCATTCTGTGCTGGAGCCAGGGTTTCAATCCTTTCTAGTTTGGCTGTGGTGAGCTGTGTTACCTTGGGAGAGGGGCTCCCCCTCTCTGAGACTGTGTCCTCATCTTTAGGATGAGGACCGGTGCATCTACATCTCAGCTTTGTCAGGGGGTAGCAAGGGAGATCGCGTTTGGGAAAATGCTTCGTGAAAGAAGAAGCATAAAAGAGAGAAAAACGGAGATGGTCCTGGTTAAACGGGAGGGCACTCAGAGCCCACCGAGGCTTCCCTATCTGGCCGGGGGCCCAGCTCTACTGCCTGGAACCTTGCAGTTCACAAACTCCTGTATTTATGAAAACCTTGATTTGTTAAGACCTCACCTTCCTGTATGAACTGGGTCTTGATTGATCTCCCCTGAATGGGACCCCAAGCAGAGGCACCTCCTTCTGGCCAAATACCTCATCTAGAACCAGGTGGCCCGAGAACTTGCCTCGAGGTCCCACCACTGAGCTGATCTCAGGTCGGTAGTGCTTTTCCTGGAGAAGACAGAAAAAGGCACAGCCTTCTCCGGGCGTTTCCCCTCCTTTCCCCCCTCTCCCGTCTTTACACTGGGAAGCTCCCTCATGGTCTCTGACTGTTGATTTCTCTCTAGCCCTGAGCCTGGTCCCCTGAGAGGCAGCCAAAACCTCGTGAGGCTGAGATTAGCAGAGGGGTGGGGTAGAAGAAGAAGAAGAGGCCGGGGTGCCCAGGGCACACCCCTCCGCAGCTACAGGGGCTTGCACCTGGCCCTGCCTCTTCCTGCCTGGTCTCCCCGCCCCGGCTGGGGAAAAACCCACGGGCTTTGCCCAGCCACCCCCCAGGGAACCAGCGTATGCCTTCCCTTCTCCCTCTGGGGGAGCCTGAGCTGCTCCCTTCTGCCCTGGGAACTTGAGTGAGCTGCCCACCTCCCTCCAAAAGCCTCCCTCCCGCATCCATTAAGTGGGGGTGATTCTGGAGGCCCCCTTGGCTCTAAAACACTGACTCGGCAGTTCTCAGCAGCAGGCAGCCTCTTACCCCACAGCCCAGCCCCCTCCTTCCCTTTGTCACCTCACTCGGCAGTGCCCCCAATCCCGGAGAGGGTGGCTTTCATTATTTTTCTTTATTTTTATCAAAGGGTATTTTTTGTCAAAAATTGTGTCTCCCCTGAGACAGCACAGCCTTCGAGCAGGCTCCCCTTGTTTCCATGGCAACAGCAGCTGGCTCACATGTGTGGTTGCTATGGAAACAAGGCTGGTTCTCCTCCCCTCCCTCCCCTCCTCTCTCACTTTCCCTTCCTTCCTCACCACCTCACCACCCCTTTTTCTCCTTCGCACCACTCAGGATGCAAGAAAGGGCAATGGGTGGTCCCCCTGCATGGCACAGTTTGGGGGAACAAACTGGGTCCTGTCCCCCCACCCCGGCTGGGTAGGAGCCATGTGGGTGGACCCTCGCGACTGGCCAGGGGGCAAGTCCGTCCATTCCCAGGGGCCCTTCCTTCCGTATTCCCTACACTGGGGTGCGGCTTCTCCGGTCCAGGGTGTGGGGCACAGGCTGACTTCAGCGCTTCGGACAAGGACCCAAAGGAATCCTGCCTCTGGCAGGAGTGGGGGGCTGTCCTCTCGCCTGCCTGGCACAGAGCCCACCCCCCCAGACATACATCCAGCACCTCCGAGTTGCAGAAGGAGCCTGTTTCCGCCACAGCAAATACATGCAAAAGAAAAGGAAGGATTCTTGGAGAGGAAATCGATAGCCAGAGACAGAGACAGAGGAGAGAGGGAGCGGACCGAGAGGTCTGTCTTGTCTGTCAGTCGATGGTACAAAGATTCTGTATCCTTTTTCCCACGGACATGTGAGCACCGAAGAGTGGGAACACTGCCTGTCTTGTCACTGATGAATCTTCAGTGTCTGAGGGGAGAAAGAAAAAATAGTACATACCAACATGCTCACGGCGAGGGTTTTTTAGGTGATGGTTCTTATTATAGCCTTTTCGTTTCTTTTCTGCAGCGAACATATATTAAATATATAAAAAGAATAAACAACAGGTGTATTTGTTTGATCTGAGAGGATAAAGGGAAGGGAATTTGAAAGAGGCCAGATTGTGGAACAAACCAGAGGCACCTCTCCCTCAAAGCCCGAGCAGGCGGACTGTCTGCTCCGTCTCTCACGTCACATGCCGGGCCCAGAGGGGTGAGGTGACTCTCCACTTGGCATGAGAAAGGTGCCAGGAATCTCAAGTCAGAGCAGGAGAGAAAGCCTGTGGAGCCAGGGAAGGGCAGCTGAGAGTGAGTGAGGCCCTTGTCATCTGCACAGACTGAGGTGACAATGATGTTAAGAGGCCGATCCCCTGGGAGGTGGGCGCGGGCGTCGCCTGTCCCACCCCCACCCTGTCTCTCATGCCTCAGACTAGGAATTTGGCTCAATCATGCTGGATAACTGTGAGAGCCGCCTATGCTGACTTGCCCAAAGGGACAAATGCCAGCTCCCTGCCTTCTGAGGGGCAAGGTGTGTGGAAGGCATTCTCAAGGTCAAAGAAGATGTCACGCAGATTCTTTTTTTTTTTTTTTTAAGATTTTTTATTTATTTATTTGACAGAGAGAGAGATCACAAGTAGGCAGAGAGGCAGGCAGAGAGAGAGAGGAGGAAGCAGGCTTCCTCCTGAGCAGAGAGCCCAATGTGGGGCTCGATCCCAGGACCCTGGACCATGAACTGAGCCAAAGGCAGAGGCTTTAACCCACTGAGCCACCCAGGCGCCCCAGTCATGCAGATTCTTGTCCTCAGCCAAGGACACACTTCTCTGTTTCCTTCCCCCACCTACCGCCAACACACTATGGGGGCAGGGGTGCACCAGGCACCTCAGAAATCTGGAAATCTGAGTGTTTTGGATTGGGGGCGCGCAGGGGCCTGGTGGGGGGAGTCGTGCTAATACTCCCATCATCCCTCCGCTTGAGGGACAGACAGAGGACTGGGAGGCAAGGGCTTGGCCCTGGCTCATCCCCAGTCAGCTAATCCTGCCCTCTGTAAAGGCGGAGAGAGGGACAGAAGAGAACAAAGAGAGGCCAAGGAAGCAGGGAAAGGAGAAGGAGGGAAACGGCTCTCCGCCTGGTCACTGCCAACAAGGAGAGGGCCTTGTCTGGCTCTTCTGTGCCCCTCTGTGAACGGAGAGGGAAGTGCCCAAGGTCAAGTGGGGGGGAGACCCAAGATGGTTAGGTGGGCACGAAGTGGGGGAGGGTCAGGAGACTGGTGTCAGGGTGTTGCATTTGGTGCTTGGTAATAAAAATAGAGCTGACACAGTCAGTGGTCCTTTCGAGGTCGACAGGCCTTCGCAACAAGAAAAGCACCACATCACAAGGTTCTGATTGGCTCGGTACTGCTCAGTCTGGGCCAAGGCACTGAGGTGATGCTGTCTTTCTGCTACTTCCTCACGAAAGCGAGGCAAGGCAAAGCAAGAGTGCCTCTAGGGTACTGACCGTGGTGGAGGAGATCCAAGGGTCAGGAAGCCTGACAACGAGTCATGGATTGTGTCCACAAGAAAGTCTCAGACGAGTCATCTCTACAACAACCCTGAGGAGACATTCTTCCAATCTTTGCTTGGATGCCTCCTGTGACAGGGAGCTCATCCCTTTACAGCTATCTCCTCTCCGCCGTTTCAATTCCCTCTTGTTAACATTTGTGCATTCCATTAATAAAAGGGGGGGGGACTGTGCTTCCTATTCCATTATCTTTACAGAGAAGATCAGTGACAAATAACATCTGGGCATATCTATCATCCATGCATGCTAAATTAGCCCTCACCCCACGGGTGATTCTAACTCCCTACTTTCCCATTCCCCCACCTGCCAAAAAATTGTTTGGATGGTGGCCCTTCCTGCAAGCCTGAGCCCCATGTGGAGTGCAGTGGGCCGGGCTCATGTTCCTAACATCTCTGTGGCTCCTTTATTCTTGTCCTTGGTTCTGCGCCCTTCCTCGGCTTTGAACGAGTCCTGCTCCAGCCTGAGCTCATCCGCCAGCTCCTCATCTCTGAGGCTCCTCCCCTTCTCCTTCCCATCAAGACCTTTCAATGATTAAGCGGAGAATTTCATTTGTGAGGGCCTCCCGGACCCGCTCAACATTCTTTTCTGGCTCCCCTCTGGATCGCGCCTGCCTCGGTGTTTTGGCCTCGGTGTTTTGAAGGTTTATCTGACCGAGTCAGATTCACCACCAGCTTCCCCTCTGAGTCCCCGTTTCTTTGAAGCGGGGAGAGCGTATTAGTATCCTAAGGCTGCCGTAACAAATTACCACCAACTGGGTGACCTAACATTTCAGATGTTTATTCCCTCACAGTTCTGGAGGCTAGACGTCCGAAATCAAGGGGTCAGCAGGGCCCTGCTCCCTCGGAAGGGTCTCGGGGAGAATCCTTCCCTGTCCTCTCTCAGCGTCTGATGTCTGCCAGCATCTTGGGTTCTCCTTGGTGTATAGACCAATCACTCCCATTTCTGCCTCCACCGTCACATGGCCGTCCCCCTCCGTGTCTCTGTACACCTGTGTCCATACTTCCTTCTTCTTATAAGGATGTTGTCTTTGAATTTAGGCCCACCCTACTCTAGTATGACCTCATCTTCACTTGGTTTCATTGCAAAGACTCTATTTCCAAATAAGGTCATATTCACAGGTTCCTGGTGCACGTGAATTTGGGGAGGACACTGTTCCACCCAGGGCACTCCCTCCCCCTCTCCTTTATCCATCCCCCATCTCCCCCCCCCCAAGAAGCTTTTCTGGCTCAGTCAGTTAACCTGACTTCGTCCTTGATGTCCTGCCAGTTCCTCACCAGCAGCTTCCGGCTCAGTCTCCAGCACCCCAGTGTGTCCTCAAATCTTGGGCACCTGGGTGGCTCAGTTGGTTGGGCATCTGCCTTTGGCTCAGGTCATGATCCTAGCGTCTGGGAATTGAGCCCCACGTTGGGCTCCCTGCTCAGCGGGATGCCTACTTCTCCCTGTGCCCCTCCTCCTGCTTGTGTTCTTTCTCTCTCTCTCTCTCAAACAAATAAATAAAATCTTAAAATACACACACACACCACACAAATCTTACCCTATCACCCCAACATGTCCCACTGCATTCAAGTTAAGGTACAAAGATTTGCAGCACAGAACACAGGACCTTTATCAAGGCTGTTCTTAGCTACTGGTATAGCTTATCTCGTTTTGTACCGTCACACAAGTACACACACACAAACACACAAACCATACTCAAGCCACGCTCTCACCCAACGGTGGCTCTTAGGAAGCACCAGGCTCTCTCCTGCCTCTCAGTCTTTCCACAACTGCTCCTCTCCCAGACGTCTGCTATTTCTCCCTCAAGACGGATTCAACTGTGTCGGCCCTGTCCAGGACACTGCCTCCCGCCCAGCCCTCCCCCCCCCATGAGCCCGGCTCAACGCTCTGTCTTCTGGAGCCCCGCCCTGTCTCTGCCCCTCACGGCCATGAGGTCCTGGAAAAGCTGTGTCTTTTCTGGGCTTCCTCAGAACAGTCCCTGGAGCACACGGACAAAGCACATGTGAATAAATGATTTCGTATCCGTCAGATCCTGCCCAGACGCCTTTGATCTGCATCTCTGCATTCCTCTGTTTTCCATGCGACTTAATACCCACCTGTCTTTACCAGCTCCCCAGGACCCTCTGTCCCCTGCCAGCCCCAGGGCCGCCTCCTCTCTCACGCCCAGCTGTTCCGCAGCCCCACCCAGCATTCTGGGCCTCTTTATGTATGTATGTATGTATGTATTTATTTTAATTGTATTTATTTATTTGAGACACAGAGAGAGCACTAGAGAGAGAGAGAGAGAACAAGCAAGAGTAGGGGGCAAAGGGAGAAGGAGAAGCAGACTCCCGCCGAGCAGGGAGCCCAATGCGGGGCTCGATCCCAGGACCCTGGGATCATGACCTGAGCCAAAGGCAGAGGCTTAAGGGACTGAGATGCCCCTGGGCCTCCTTAAACAGCCCGCTTTCTCCCCCGTCCCCAGTCCTGGCTGAACTTGTTTCTCTTTCTTCCCTACTTGGCCCGCCCAGTGCGGTCCTCTCTCCGGACTGCCACTTGCTCCTGTAATCGGATTATTTGCGTGCACCGGCTGTCTGGGGACATGTTTATGGGAAACTGTTCTGTGGCACCGCGGTGTGGAGTTGGCTACAGCAAGAGAGGACCCAGGAGCCCCTCAGGGAGCTGGGAGGCAACAGAGAGCATCTCCTGAGAAATGCTCACCTGGAGGGAACGGGCTTGCACGCAACCTCCACCCCCGAAGGGCAACACCCCAGGGTACCCCTCGGGGCTCACCAGGGCACTCGAGCCCCTCAGGGCTTTTTGCTGGCAGAGAAAAATGGAAGCCTTTCTCCTGGGGTGTTGCCCATGGGAAAGACATCATGGGACTGCTCCAGGGCCTGACTGAAAGCATACAGAAGAAAGGCCTCAGGTTCCCTGCTTCAGAGGTCAGCTAGTAGCAAGGGGACCGGAGGGTCCCCTCCTGGCAGGGAAGCTGTGCTGGGTAGGAGAGTCACCCAGAGCCCCAGGCCCCAGCTGCAAGGACTGTCCTCATCCCAGTGGGCAGGGGAGGCAGGAGGAGGGCAGCCTTGTACTCACAGTGCCCAGCACAGCTGCAAGGCCCAGTGTCAAACTCTCAGCATCCTCCCTCTATCCCCCAGCTCTAAAGCCTCGGGGCGTCTCTTCTGGACAAACTGCTCCCAGTTACCCAAGCCAGAAGGCAGGGATTCTCCTTTGCCTCTCTCCCCGGCGGCCATGGAGCCAGCCACCAAGAGTGGCCGGCGCTGCCTGTGGACCACCGCTCCCACCATCAGCAGCGGCCCAGGCCCTCTGCCATACCAGCCCCTTGCACGGGGCTGCTCCAACGGTCCCTTAACTCACCCATGCCCCACCTCTTTCCAAATCACAAAGCAACCAGTCCCAGTCTGGAAGCAGAAGCAAGTATAGACGATTAGATGATGTGGCTTGTGGCTCTCACATAACAATTCACAACACGGGGCTATTACCTCTGTTTCCAGATTCTCTGGCCACTGTGCAGTGTCTACCGAGTGGTCTGGGTAGATCTGCTCATTCAAATTTGATCTTGTCTCTGTCCTGTAAAAATCCTCCCTAGATTCCCTGTGAAGTCAGGAAAAAACACCCATAGTGTAACTTTGAGGCCTCTTGGGTAAGATGGCTGTGCCCATGAGGTGGTGGGGTCCTTCCCTCCAGATTTGTGGTAAATCTCTCCTGATGGGATTTCCTTTCTTCTTTTGACTCTTAAGAACAACACCCCCCTTTTTTTTTAGGATTTTATTTATTTATTTGACAGAGCGAGAGAGCACAAGCAGGGGGAGCAGCAGAGGGAGAGGGAGAAGCAGGCTCCCCGCCGAGCAGGGAGCCCGATGCGGGACTCGATCCCAGGACCCTGGGATCATGACCTGAGCTGAAGGCAGACGCTTAACGATTGAGCCACCCAGGCATCCCCCAAGAACACCCCTCCTTTGGAGTTCCCCAAATTCCCAAGCTGCTGAGAGTCCACTTCCCCCCACCATGGGCACCCCTGGAAGCTCCCTCAGTTTCCCAGAGAATGTTCATTCCCCTGCCCTCCAGCTCTGGCTCCTCCAGGAGGTAGAGACCGGCCCTGCCTCCTGCAGCCCAAACCAACCGGAAGGCTGGCCTGGGGCAGGACCCAGCAGTCGGGTCTGGTCTACATGCCCAGGGTGGCTGGGGAGGCCCCCCGGGGAGGCCCTGTGACAGGACCTGGCCGTTGGAGGAGCCCCTACGGCGGCACCGGCTCTCCCTCGGCGCCCCAGCCCCCAGCCTCCCCTCCATTTTGTATTCCGGGCCCATTCACTGCTTTAATGAAGTAACCATTTTCTAGCTGCCCTGTGCTCCTCTCTGCATTATTCATGGGCTTCCGTCTTTGCTACCAACAGGCACAGGCTGTTCGCATGCTCCATTCAAAGAGTAAGAAAGTAAAGGCCCTGGCGACACGGACCCCTCCCGGGCCCTCCCACTCTGCCTTTTCTCCTGGGCCCATTTCTTCAGTCAAGAGGGTCAAGAAGAGGGTCTGTGATGGCCACGTAGGCCTCTTGGGGTCACGGGGACCCTTTGGTCATTTGCAGCTTCTCGTCCTGAGCCGCTGCCGGCTCCTTGGGCCTGGCTCTGGACAGGGTCCCCAGAGAACTGGGAGGGGAGCTCGGGAAAACCCTTTCTGCAGAGGCCCTGGGCTTCTCCCGTCCTGCTCGAAGCCCCCAGCCAGCCTCTCAGGTGAAGAAGTTCCCTTGGGACCGCCAGTCCTGAGGCTACAAGGAGAAGAACGCCTCATCTTGTGTATTTTCTTGCCCCCTCCCAGGGCCTTGCTCTCTCCCAGGGCCCACGCCCCCAGGGCTGGGGTGGGGGGCACACGAATCGGCACCAGGCAGGTGGGACAGGACCTCCTCCCGGAGCAAAGAGACAGGAGCACTGCCCCGTCCTCTGAGGCTCCCCTGCCGCCTGCCTTACTGACCCTCCCGGCCTCCCTGGGCCACACACAGACAGCAGGGCCCAGAGGGGCTGAGCCATGACGGGTGGGGGTGGAGGGCTGTGATCCCCCAGGACCTGTGCCCTGAGCACCCATCTAATTGCCACATTTATTCTTTAGCCATTCTTGGAGGCAGGGGAAATGTGTCCCTCCTCACAGATAAAGAGCCTCGGAGCAGTCACTGTGACCAAAGTCACACAGCCTGGCGGGGGGCGGAGGGGTCTCTTCGTAAGCATGCTCCCTGGCACCCCGATTCCAACCTTGCCACTCTTCCAAGGGCCAGTTCAGGAGGACCCAGCTGGCTGGAGATGTGGCCACTCCTCCCGCCCCAGAAGGACCCAATGGCTAATCGGAAACACTGGTATCCAGGCAACCGGCCTCCCTAGCTGGAGATAAGCAAAAACAGCTGGGAGCTGCCGTGGCTGGGTAGCGGCTGGCCTTGGGGAGGGAGATGGGGAGCCAGCTGCCAGTCAGCTGTTATTTTGAGTTCCTTATTCTCACCTTCCCAGACCTCGACTTGAGCTAGGGTCTTTCCCCCAAGCTTGTCCTGGCCACTGCCTCAGGAGAGGGGTCTCCTGGGGCTCTGCCCAGCCCTGAGCCCAGCACAATTTGGGAGAAGTAGCAGGAGAACAGCTGACCTTTCCTCGTTCTGTGAGCAAGGAAGGGAAGGGAAGTTGATCACCGGGTACCCAGGTGCAGGGCCTCTGGGGTCATTTATTTAAAATTTTTTTTAATTAAAAAAAATTTTTTTTAAGATTTTACTTGTTTATTTGACAGATAGAGAGTAAGAAAGCACAAGCAGGAGGAGCAGCAGAGGCAGAGGGAGAAGCAGGCTCCCCGCTGAGCAGGAAGCCCGATGTGGGGCTCGACTCTAGGACCCCAGGATCATGACCTGAGCCAAAGGCAGATGCTTAACCCACTGAGACACCAGGTGCCCCTCTGGGGTCATTTAATAAACACAACTAGTTGAAGTTCTCCTTTTTTTTTTTTTTAAAGATTTTATTTATTTGACAGAGAGATCACAAGTAGGTAGAGAGGCAGGCAGAGAGGGGGGCGGGAAGCAGGCTCCCTGCTGAGCAGAGAGCCTCATCTGGGATCATGACCTGAGCCCAGGGCAGAGGCTTAATCCACTGAGCCACCCAGGTGCCCCTGAGGTTCACCTTTTGAGGCCTCCAGGCCTCCAGGAGAGATTACCCTCTTCCCCCACATGGGGCCAACTGTGAGGACAGGTTCAGCGGAGAACCCCTGCCTCCCCCAGGATGGCAGTAGTAACCGGGCATGAGGAGGGGTGCAGCAGGCGATGTGTGGACATGGGCCGCCAGACCAGCTAGGCTGGGGTCAGTCCCCACCCTGCCCATTATAAGCTTGGCTCTGCCTCCCCGAGCCTCAGTTTCCTCATCTGTGACATGGTAATGCTCATGCCTACCCCGCAGACGGGGAGGTGGGATGGAAGCGAGAGAGGGCGTGTGAAATGCCTGGCACAGTGTTCGGGGCTATTGGCGCTGCCGTGGCTGTCCTCCCTTCCTCCTGTCTGGGCCTGCCCCTGTCCAGCCTGGACGTCTTTCCCACATAGATCTGTCCTCTCCCGGGCTATTTCTGTCTCTGGTTCTAAAGGTCAGTGCCTTTCCTGGAATATGGCAGCTGCTGTCTCTTCCCCACCTCTAAGTGTTATTAGTCTCATGTCTGGGGGTGGGGGTGGGTTTGCCCCAGGTGACTGGCTCCCCCTCCCTTGCCTTCACCCAGGACTGTCCTGGGCAGGCCCATCCCCAGGTGGACAAATGGTTTCTCTTTTCTTTTAAGATTTTATTCATTTATTTGACACAGAGAGAGAGAGAGAGAGACAGTGAAGGAGGGAACACAAGCAGGGGCAGTGGGAGAGGGAGAAGCAGGCTTCCCGCTGAGCAGGGAGCCCGATGTGGGCTCAATCCCAGGACCCTGGGACCATGACCCAAGCCGAAGGCAGATGCTTAACGGCTGAGCCACCCAAGCACCCCGACATATGGTTTGTCGAGGCCGCCACTAGGCCCAGAGCACAGAGTTACCGACAGACTGATGGACAGCAGCCAGTGGCCAGAATATTCTTGCAAATCCTTCAGCACCAAGGCTCCTGGGGGTCCCCGCTGACCCCCTTGGCCTCTCTCCCTGAGATCTGGCTCCAATCCATCCCAGACCCTCCACAGGGACTGGTGGGCTCCTCCTATATGAGAAAGAGGAGGGAGAAAAGCCTTTCTACAGGAGGTTTAAAGGAAAGGACCAGAAGAGGCAGCTCACCTACCCAGGAGGAAATCATGGTAACTCCAGGATTGTACTTCCCACTTTTCCCACCTCCCTGCCTCCAGCCGCTGCCCCCTCTCCTCTGCTGACCCTTTCTTCTGGGCCCTGTGACTGGGGTCTGGCAGGGGGGATGTAGTCTGGAAGGCCCCATGTTTAGGCAGCCAGCCGGCAGGCCTTGCACCTTGCCCTGGTGCAGTTTTGGGGAGGAGGGAAAGGAACCCGGTGAGTGACACACCCCAGTAACTAGAGCACAGGGCACCTGGCTGGCTCAGCCAGAAGGGCACCTGACTTTTGATCTCAGGGTTGTGAGTTCGAGCCCCACATGGGGTGTAGAGATGACTAAAAAAATAAACTTAAAAATATATAAAAACACTAATTCAAAGGCATACATTCCATTCCTATTCATTTACACTCGGGACTTCTCCAAGGCACCCAGAGTGTCCTGACCCAGGAACAGGGGTCTGAGGTTCCCACCCTTCCTGCCAGCCCCACCCTAGGGATGACCTCACTGGAGGGCCCGGAAGGACAAGTGACACCTTGGCTGGCAGTGGGGGGTGTCTGATAAGCACAGTAGATCTCTTAGCACAGGTGATGGAGAGGGAGCAGGGCTAACCTGGTGGCCCCAAACCAGGACAGGAAAGGCTGAAAAGAGGAAAAGACAGCCTGTGGGTGGGAGTTGGGGGGCAGAGTAGGAGCAGCTCCCACTGCTCCTACGGCTCCCGCTGCCCAGCCCCAGCCAATTTCTCCTGTTCTTTGGGGCACCCCTAATCTCCTCCCCTCACTGACCCACTCCTGCTGCAGAGCTTCCTGGAGAGGAGCAGGGACACAAAAACAAGATAAACAGCACTGAAGGGGGCTGGAGGAGCATTCCAGAGCTAAAAATAACAGGGTCAGTTGGCTGGAAGAACTAGTGGGGACCCCAGTCCCTCCCCCCATTCTCTTCCACCCTCCTCCCCCACCTGGCTGGGCAGCCCCCAGCCCTCAACTGAGCCTCCAATCTGGAATGCTAATCTGCTATCTCCAGGTCCACAGTCCCCTTCCCAGACCCTGCCCCAAAGTGTGGGGCCACAGCCCAGGGAGATGGGGAGCCCACTCCTGCTGACCTCACTCCACAGCACCCACTGGGAAAGTCCAGCGGGCCCACAGGTCCACAGCTGACCCTCCCTCCGGCCTTATTGTTTTGGACCAAGATACAAGTTTGCAGCCCTATCAGCAAAGGCAGGGCTTCTTCAGACGGCAAAGGACCTTGTTCTCCCTACAAGCACAGCTCTCCCAGCTTTGGTGAGCAATTCTGCTCCTCTAGATGACAGGGGTGGGGAGGACATGGAGGAAAAGAAAGTTCCCGGAGAAAACTCGCTGTCCAGCACTACTAGGTGCCTGGATGGTGCTGCGCCTGTCCTGTCCGTCATTTCACTCCATTCGCACAGAAAGTAGCTCTGAGCATATCTCATTTCCAGATAGGAAACCGGAGCCTCCAAGATGCGAACAAAGAACTACACCTCTGAGGTAGCCCAGAGATGCCAGGTGGCCTGTGTGGCCTGGGGTGGCCTCCACAGGGGCAGGTTCTTTCTCTCCAGGGCTGCAGACTGGCCCACCCTCTCCCCGCCCACCGCTCAGGGGGACCCACTGCAGCCGCTGGGACCACGCAGCCTGTCTTGGCCCGTGGGGGCCGCGGTCCCTGAGTACCCCAGCCTAGCTCTCTCCATCCGCAGGCAAGCTGCTCTTCTGGTGGCCACTGCTGCTGGTGGGGAGTTGGGGTTGCCGGGAAGGCTTGATGGGACAACCTCCTCCTCATACCCATGACGCCCTTAGGGTGTCCCCGCAGAAGGCTAGCTGGTCAGTGGGAGTGTTTGGGGGCCAGGCCTGGCCCTAAAGGATGCCCTTTCCTGAAAAGCCGGGAGACCTTGGACTAGGCCCACGCGCACCTTCAGCGGGGCCCTACTACTCCGCCCACACGGGGGTCTGTGCTCCTGCAGGCCCTGGGCAGGAGGAAAACAGAGATTGGGAAGCCCAGAGCAAACAGGGCTGCGTCTGTGACGGAGCCGCGGTCTCTAAGGGGCCGGCAGAGCAGATGCTTTTGCAGGTCATGGGAGGTAGCTGCTGTCCTGAGATGCAGGGAAGCTGGAGGAAACAGGCCTTCCCAACGGCAGCGATTCAGGCTCCCCCTTTGAGGATGCCCCAGTCTCCTGCCAGCCTTGAATACATCTAGTGATGAGAGGCTCATCCCCGTGAGAAAGCTGTGATGATGAGCAAGTTCACCCTTACTGAGCTGAGCTGGAATCACCATCCCTGTGCTTCTCACCATCTGCCTTCTGGGGCCATGAAGTTGCTCCCCTTTCCCCCAGAAAGGCCTTGCAAAAATAGAGTCCTGTGTCCAGACGATGGGATCCAGGCATGCTTCCAAACGCTAGAAGGGGGGGAACAGCCACAGAAAGAATTACACGATTCAAAACCACACTGTTCCGGTTGATAACAACTCTCTCTGAGCTCTGCTCTCCTGATGCCGTGTCTCCCAGGCCCCTGCCGGTGAGGAGCCATTCACACAGGGGCTCGTTCATTAACTTAATGAACAGGAGCAGAACCTTTTCCTGCCCAGCCTGTGTGGGCTCTGGAGGAAAGATTCTCACATGCCCAGTAAACAGAAGGTCTTTCTCTGATAGCAACTGGACTTTGCATCATTTACCAGGTTTCTTGGATTCCCCAGGCCAGAAACCCAGGGGCCCAGAGACTTGTCCCATTCCTCCCACCCTCCAGTCCCCCACGAACAATCCTCTCAGCCCCTCCCTGGCCAGGGCTCATTCCTACCCACTTCTCTCCATCCTTATGACCACCTCCCTCACCTGTCCATGTCCCCTTACCTCTCACCTCCTAACTGTGCTCCCCACGCCCAATCCCTCCTCCACCTCGAAGCCAGAGCACCAGTCACATCTTGTCACTCACACATACAAACCTAACGATGGTTGTCAGTGTGTTTCAAATGACCACAGCCCTCACTGTGTGCTACAAGGCCCTTCAACACCTCCCTGACCACAGGCCTTCCAGAAGCATGTCAAACTTTTTCCTGCCATGGGGCCTTTGCACCTGCTGGTCCCTCTCCCTACAACAACACTTCATTAGCTCTTCACACATCTGGCTCTTTCTCAACCTTTAGGCCTCAGCTAGAGTGCCATCTTCTCAGAAAGGCCTCCCCTGACTGCCCTATGGAAATCAGGTTCTCTTTTCCAGCCCCTCTCGCAGGCCCTTTTCCACTTCACTTATACCACTTAATGCATTCACTCATTCACTTACGATGTTCTGTCGGCCACTCTCGTATGTAAGCTCCAAGAGAATACGGACCCTGTCCGTCTCGCCCACCACTGTACCTGCTGTGCCCCACGTTGGGCCTGGCACCCGTAGGCACACAGAGAACATCGGTTGGGTGATATGTAACACCTCTGCCCTTGTGGTCTCCGGGGCAGTTGGGAATCAGACTCTCCTTGGAAACAGCGAGATGAACGAGAAAACCAGGCACCGGCCTCCTGAACCCCCTCAGAGGAGGAACCCATGAGAAAAACTGGCCAGTTCCCAGATGTCTCCATTTGTACATCCACTTACTCACTCCTTTACAAAATCTGAGCGCTTCCTGATAGCTGGAAACTGCTCTAGGGATGGACGCCTCCATAAGCCATCCCCAAGTCCCTACTTCAAGGACCTCACACTCCCATGATCAACATTTGATGATCAAGAAGTAAACAATACAATGTCCACTGAGCCCTCTAGAAGCACGGGGAGCCCCAGCCTCCGGGCGCACCCGCGGAAAGGAAAGCTGCAGAGACTTCTTCCCTAGAGCATGAGGATAACCCTGGACCGCCTGCCTCCAAAAAGCCACCTGCCAGATCTGCTTCCTCAAAACGAGGGCCGCTTGCAAACCAACACCCTCACAGGTAGACCTGTTTCAGGGCTCAGGAAATGGGACCCCAACCTGACACAGCTTGTAGAGACAAAACCAAAAAACAAAAAAACCCTCTGCAATGAGCAAACACAAACAGAATTCGGGCTCCTGGCTGGCTGAGTCTGCGGAGCATGCCTCTCTTGATCTCGGGGTATGAGTTCAAGCCCCATGGTGGGCGGTCAGCTCACTTACTAAAATGAATAAATTTTTTAAAAAATTTTTTTAAATGAATAAATATGTGCACAAATACAAACAAACAGAATTGCAATAAATTTGTGATACCTGATTTGGACGCTAAGATGACCAAAAATAACAAAAGCACTGCCACACATCTAGGTGGCAAAGTCCCACAAAATGTGTGTCTGCGTGTGCGAGGTCAGTGCAGCTGCGGGGGTGGTGGCTGGGGTTTCCTGGACTGGTGTGCACCTGGAGGGCTGGTAATTACTTGGGTGGAGCACATCTCGTATCTCTTATCTTTTATTATACTTTCTTATCTCTTCCCCCTTCACTTATTCACTTGTCAAACTTGGGCATCCCGTCCTTGATCCAAGTCCTGAAGAGGCTCTGGGCTGGGAGCCAGGAGACAAGGAGGGTAAGGAGAGTCCTGGTTTCAGACCGTTCAAGTCCCCATTTCTGCCTTAGGGAGCACAGCCCCACCTACATGCTGCCCTGGGAGATAGATGTTCTAGATGCCTCTACTTCCTCAGCCTTCTTCGCCCTAGCACCAGAAGTGGTCACTTCTACCTCTTAAAGAGTTCGTATCCCCCTTTTACCTCCTGCAGGAGCCCTAGGGCAAGCCTTGGCCCCTCTCCCAGATTGCTGCAAAGCCTCCCCCAGCCCCCGGGTCCTACCACCTCCTCCGTCCTCCAGAGGCCCTCTAGCCCGCCACTTCCCACCAACGGCGCGCAAAACTCAGGGAGCCTGTCCCAGCCCCGTGCCCACCTGTCTGGCCCCATGGCATCCTCTCCCTCCACACCCGCGGGATGAGGCACGTGGTACCAGAGGCTCCAAGGGCACCCCCTGGGACCCCGTCTCCCCTGCAGAGCCCTGCGCGGTACCTAGAACACTATCGGTGACACACTGGGCCAAGGCGACCCGTCCGATTTTTCCTCCTCACGGAGCCGGGTAACCATGTGGTGGCAGACGAGGCCCCGCAGAAGGAGGCAGCCAGCGCCCAGCGCAGGCAGCAGCTGGTGTCGCCATGGAAACCGCGCACCGCGCCGCCGCTCGGGGCCTGGCCTTTTCACTCTGCCTTTTTGGCAGGCATCCTCAGCCACCCCGAAGCCCATTCACGGGGCGGGGTGGGGGGGGGCGGGGGCAGGGCCTTGCCCCTGCCCCCCAATGCCCGTGGTCCTCTTCGGCCCGCTCCTCCTCCCCCAGCCCTCCCTCCCCTTCCTGTTCTCCCCAGCCACCCTCCCCTCGGCTGCCTTTGCCAAAGCGCTGGGAGGGAAAGGCTAGGCCAAGGAAGGACTCGGATTTTCAATTCTAAGCAGATTTCCCCTCCACAGGCAGCGAGTCCTTTCATGCATTTTTTTTCCCTATTATCATAAACGCAGGAACTTGCATTAGGATGAATGAGCAGAAACTCCTGTCTTTGTCAGAGCCTTGGCAGAACGCCAGGCATAGAATGACCTAAAACATTCAGAATTAAATGGAGCTGGAGAGGGGGTGGAGATCCCTCTTGGTGAGAAAGGCGATGGTGGGGGCTGGGAGGGGGTGGCCCCTGTCTCTATTTATAATAATAGTGTTCACCATGTGCCCAGACCCCGTGCTCAGCCCTTCTCACGGATTCTGGTTTAATCCGCACAAAATTCCTATATTCTATTTTTCCCCCCAACCCCCGCCCCGCACCCAACCCCCACCCCCGCACACTCCACCCAACCCCACCCAACCCCAACTGGCCCGGCTTGTGTAGATGATGAAATGGAATCGGGGTGTCGAGGAACAGACCCAAGATCACACAGCAAATGAGTGAAGGAGTGGGATTTGAACCCTTCAAACTGTAGCCTGAACCACAGCTTCAAGGTCACCTTCCTTTCCGGCTTGTTTGTGGCTCTGCGTCCTGTTCCCATCCCCCACAGCCTCCAGACCCTCTTCCTGCTCTAGTCCTCCTTTCACTCCTCAGCCTCCCTCATTTCCATTTGTCGGTGTGATTTTGCAAATGAGACTGATTTAACTACTTGCTGCCCTCAGATTATGTTTAGAGAGGACTCCCCTCTAGGCAGAGGGAAGAGAGACTCTTCAAGATCCCGCCAGGGGCCTGTCTGTGCCTCCTGGAGGGCAGAGATCTAGCTCTGTAAAGCGTCATGCATGTGTTTGTTTTCCGGTGGACGGACTCGGACCCAGAGCAGCTGCTCAGCAAGCAGCTCTTGCATGAGACGTGGAAGGCTTCATGTGCTCCTCTCCAGGCTCAGAGTCTACCCTCTTCTACCCTTCCTGTGGCCCCGAGTCCATGTCTCAGAGCTCTTTTACTGTCTGGCTTCTGGATGGCTTCAGCCAATGGGAAGCTGCAGCAGAAGATAAAAAGCAGAAGGACATGGGGGTCTTTATTCCCCCACTTGCTTGGAACCAGGGTTTGGCAATGGCCGCTTTCCTCAGCCCCAGACCCACAGCTCCTGTCCTATCATCCTATTCTACAACTCAGCCGGGCCATGCTCCCTCAGACCCAGCCCCTACCCTGTTGTCAGCTCCAGGAGATTTCACCGTTCCTTGTTAATTCCCCTTACCTTGTCTACAACGTGTGCAACTGCCCTGGATCAGCCCATTCTCTTCCAGGACGCGGACAGATGCAAGCTTCTGCTACCTGCCGTGCCCTCTGGTAGGTGGCAGAGGTATAGCAGGAAACAAAACCAACAAAAAGTCTGCTCTGGTAGAACTGGCATGGAGGAAGGCAGCCAGTGGACAAACAACAGACCCAGTGTCAAGAAGTGGTAAGTGCTGTGAATGAGGGAGCACATGGATGAAGGAGTGGAGGAATGTAATCCCTTAGGGGTCAGGACTAGACTTTAGAGACGATCTAGTCTAAATCCCCACTCTACAAATGAAGGGAAGGAGGCCCAGAGAGGATGCTCAAGGCCGCACGGTGGTGAATTATTGGTAGAGTTTTGGTGGGGCGGGAATTCCAGCTGCCCTTGACTTTGCCCTGGCCGTGACCAGAGGGGTGCAGCTCAGCCCACAGAAGAGGTATTGGAGAGGGTGGAAGGCAAAAGCCTTTGAAGTTCCTTCTGGTTCTTTCCTTTCTTTAAGGACTAGTGGGAGCAGCAGTTTGCTGAAAGTCTCAGATAACAGGGAAGGTGTCACCTGGCAGGAGCAAGGGGAATGTCTCTGTTCCACTGCCCACCGGCACAGAGGACATGTGGGCCCTGGAGCCCCCAGGGGAGAGGCTTATGGAGCAGGGCACTGGGGCTGTACAGGGAAGGGAGGGGGGGGGGGGCGGGGGGGTTTGCACTGTGGGCCTCGCTGTTCGGGAAGGGTATTGTTCTTGTGTTGCTGACCAAGCCGCAGCCCACGTGCAGGGCTTGGCTGGGAATCTGCGACTGCCCTGGCTGGCTGGGTCATCCGTTTCCCACCCGGCTTACCATCCTGGCATGCCCCCAGCGCCTTGCTGGGTGGAGGGAAACCGCAGTGACCATGGACTGAGTCTGCAGTGTACCAGCCGCGGCTGCTGAAGGATCCCAGTACAGGATCATCCTTGTAACTCTCTTTAGAGACGAGTTCTTAGCCCCATTTTGCAGATGGGGCAACAAGCTCATCAGAGTTTTGTGATTTGCCCAGGGCCAAAGAGAGGGAGGATTCAAATGAGACTTGTCTAACAGGAAAGCCTGGGTTCTTGCCCCATAAGCCTCAGAGACTCCTGCCAGGGGGCTTCTGGGAATCTGCCAGCGTAGCCTCCCAATCGGCCCAGAGCACGGGTGCCAGGTCGTACCCCTCTCCCCTCTCCACCTCCTCCTCGGCCTTGGCCATCCCCTTGGCCTGCAGAATCTTGGGCCTGTGCCCGGCTCAGCTTCTCTGCCATGTGGCCCTGCACCAGGCTCTTGGCCCCCAGGCCAGGCTGGGGTTGCCATGGCAATGCCTTACCCTTGGACTGCCTCGTGAGCCCAAAAGCCACTGGAATGTCTCAGAAATCCCACCCTTCGGGCCAGCATCCAAACTGCCTCTCCCAGACGGCCACTCTCATTATGAGCAACAGGAAAATCTTTTCAGGTCGTGTCCTGATTTTCAGTTTGGAAAACAGATGGCCACCATTGCAAGGCCCCCATACGCCCTTTTTTCCCTTTTCCCTTGCATTCCGTCCTCTCTTTCTCTCTGTGCCCAGTACGGTGTGGTGGTTGCAAGCACGGGCTAGAACCTGAGCTCAGATTTCAGTTCCTCCACGTCCCAGCCGTTTGACCTTGGACTCATTCTTGGGGCTTGATTTCTTTGTCCTTCCTCGGGATGACTGATCATACCCATGTCCTTGACTTTTGTGTAGATTACAGAAATGTTCAGAATCAGAAGCGATGCCGCCTTCTCAGCCAGGCCTTCCCCACCCTCTCTAGTTCAAATCGCAAACCTCTCCCGACTCCAGCACCCCATCCCCCGTCCCTCCTTTGTCACCATCAGCATCCCACCTGGCCTCTGTCTGTTGATTGTTGACTGTTTTCCCTCCACTAGAATAGGAAACTCCGTGAAGACAAGAATTTAAAAAAATAACGTTTCTCTAGCTGTGTCCCCTGTGTCTAGAACAGCAGCCGCACACAGAGGATCTTAAACATTACTTGTGGATTAAAGGGATGAATGGAGACAGACAGGCCAATGGAACGGGGTTTTTCACAGGTGGATCGGGGCACCCGGGGCTTTGCCGGGTGGCCGGAGCACCTGGCGTAGGGCCTGGCCTGTGGTTAGTGCTTGAGGTTGGCCGATGCTATTGTCTCTCACTTTCCCCCACCCACACCCATACCTTGGGTCTCCCTGTGACACCCTCGGGAAGCCCTGCTGGGAGCCCTCAGAGGAAAGCCTCGAGTGAGGCAGCATCCTGAGCCCGCCCCAGCAGCCCCAGCTGCTGACACACCCCACGGGGCCAACCCACTGGCTGCCAGGACTTCTCTCCCCTCCTCTCACCCACGAGGGAGGTTGAGTCAGGACAGTAGTCTGGGGACCGGTGGTGGCCTCAGGACACCGTCTTGCTGCCCAGGCAGGCTGCTCTGCCCGGGACTGCAGCAGGAAAGACCGCAGGCACAGGGGGCTGGCCCCGGGTGAGCAGCGCAGGGCAGGGGACCCGAGGGCAAGCAGCTGACCTTCCTTCCTGGGGTCCCTCTGCAGACAGCTGGCAGGCTGCGGGCTCTGTAGGGCTGCTTCCCCCCAGAGCCACTTTCACTTTCTGTTTTCTCCACCAAAGCAGGAACAGCCAGGCCTGGGGCTGCTGCACCAGCTCCCGGAGATGGGGTAGGGGCTGGGGTGTCAGAAAGACGGGCCCTCGGGCATGGAGACAAAGTGGGTTCAGCAGCGTTCCGTTCTCCGCACTGCTGTACGCGCATCTCAGCTGCAGAGACGTCCTTACCTTCCTCCAGCAGGAACACTTCCCAAAATCACTGTCAAGATGATTCTCTTACTGGATCCTCATTCTGGGGTGGCAGGGATGGAAAAGATAGGCGTCAATCAACAGAAGGAAAAAAAAAAAAAAAGTCCACCAGCTTAGAGGCCGCTGAAGCCACAGAGCCAGGATGGGAGGACTTCGTAGTGTTTCCCTTTTGTCAAACTTCCCCACTGTCTCCAGAGGGCCACCTTTGAGCGGGGGAACCCTGCTCAGTGCCTGTCCACCTAGGAAGAAACTGAGCACAGGGCCTGGCAGGACTGGAGTGGAAACATAGCTGGCATCTTCCAGACCCTCCTAAGGAAAGGAATTCTCCATTTCTGGATTCTCAGGCAGAGCCGTGTGTCTTAGGAGCTGGCATGGAGAGGAAATGACTTCAGGGAGTTGGGGGGGGGGGCTACCCAGAGCCTTCAATCACCTGGAAGAAAGAGTGTCTTCCTTCTCATTTTCTAGAGAGTAAATAACTAGCCCAAAGACACGGAGCTAGCGACCGAGAGAGCCAGGCCTGGATTATTCCACAGCCTTCTGGCTGGTTTCAGGGGCGCTGCGGTGTCTATGGTGCTTATCCCGTGCTGTAACCCCTATCCATAGGCCCTTCACGCCAGCACCTCCCCACAGCCTCTGTCCCTCCCCTTACCCGCGTGTCCCTAAGGAGACCTGTGCTTTTAGAAATCCCGTATTTCCCGTTCAGGCCCGACCCTCATCCTTGCTCTCCCATAGGAAATACTCCCAAACACCCCCATGTGCCAGACGCTCTGCTGGGGGACTAGGGGCCCCCCCGCAAGGTCGCACAAACAGAAAAGATCTTTGCTATCAGGAAGCTTTCGCGGAGGGAGGGGCGTGGACAGACAGCACAGGAGTAAACAAATAAAAAAGATAAGCCCAGCAAGCAGCAAATACTCTAAAAGAGCTAACGGAGTCATTGCACGGGGATTGACAAGCGGGAAGCTGTCAGGGATGATCTCTCTGAGAAGGTGAGAGTTTCTGCTGAGATTCGGGCCACTCATGCAAAGCTGGGAGTGGGGACAAAGGAGGTGGAAACAAGGCCAGTTAGGGCTGTGTGCCAGGGACATCCCGGGTCCCATGTGGCCCTCGTGTCATTTTTAACAATTCCTTCTTCCACAGTCAAGAGAGGCCCCTTTGAAAGAAAGATGTTACTAACGACAAGGGGTTGAATTTATTTTAAATGCAGTGGGAAGCCACTGGAGGAAATCATGTGATTGATGTCTTGAAAAGACCTTGCTGGCTGCTTCCTGAAGAATAAATCACAAGGGCAAGAGGGCAGGAGAGCCAGGCTGGGGGGTGGCTGCGACCACCCAAGGCCTGCCATGATGTCCCCTTTCTCTAGATTCCTGTGTGGACCATAGGCTGTGAAGAGGAGTGTTCATGAAGGACCCTGAAGGTCTCCTGGCCCAGACTTGGGCTCTGAGCCAGTCTCAGAGCTTAGGGTCCATTGTCTGTTCTTGCTGGTGGAGCCCAGACAGGGGGAAGGGCCAAGGGCCAAGGGCCAGCCCCCTGCCTCCATCCCACCTGGGTCCAGCCTCTCCTAGGCCTGACCTCGCCTCTCTGCAGGAAGCTCGCTGGCAGCGCCTGCCGTGTGACCTTGGGCTGCAAAGTCCGGCTTTGCAAAGTCAAAGTGAGTCACTTCCTCCCTGGGGCCTCCCCCGGAGCAGGCAGCCTGTGGCCGCTCCCTGCCCCCTCGCCGCTGGCCCGGGCCTGGCGCTGGCAGGCAGGCAGGCACTCTGCAGGCTAAGTGCTCTCCCGGAGCCCGCCGCCCCGAGGCTCATTTGTCACCCGCTGCTGACTCAGCACTTCTGGGGAAGGCTTTTCCCTTCGCCTTAGAGGAGGAGACCTGGAAATGAGGCGGCCCTGGCTCTTCCCTCCCTTCCCTCCAGATTGTGTGCTGGGCGGGGAGGCGGCGGGCGGGGGCGGGTGTCTGTGTATGTGTAGGTGTCTGTGTATGACTCTGCGCGACGCTGGGTCTGTGTGTGTCTCTCATGTGTCTCAACATGGGTGTGATTTCTGGGTCCGTGAGTGTCTTTTGTGTGCAGCTGGGTCTTTGTGTGTGGCTTTTATGTGCGTGCCGGTCCTGTGGGTCTTTGGGTGTCTGCCAGCCTCTTTCCTGTATGTCTGCACGACTGCATGTGTTTGCGCGTTGTCTGTGCATGTGTGTCTGTGTGCGTGTGTGATACGTGTATCTGGGTGAGTGTGTGTGAGCCTCCCCATCACGCACACTGCAGGCCTTTGCCTCCTGTCTCCGGCAGCCCTGCACGCTCCCCTCGGACCTCACCTTACTCGGACTGAGCCCTACCTATCCTCCCCAGGGACCCACCCCC